>NW_027468663.1:33680753-34105753 GCF_046254945.1 Alosa pseudoharengus | reverse complement strand
AACAGAGAGAGAGAGAGAGAGAGAGAGAGAGAATGAAGGAGGGGGAGGGCATATGGGGAGAGTGTGTGTATGTGCGTGAGAGCGAGATGAAAACAGAAACACAGATAAGGAGAGTCATTAGATAGATGAGGGGGAAGGCAAGGCAGAGAATGCCTCTGACACGCTGTGATGACAAGGGACGTGACAGAGACAGGGAGGAAGAGGGAGAGGGAGCACTCAAAGGGGCGGGAGTCGGAGGGACGGAGAGAGAGAGCACTCGCCGGCCACAGCCTTTGCGTGCCCGAGAATGGGTCTCCCCTGCCCACAAGTGCAGCTGTGCACATCCCCTCCTTACATACTGAGAAGCAAGAGAAAAGGGGGGAGGAGGAAGAAAACTCATAAAAAGAATTGAAGCCAAGAGCTCTTGACCGACTCTTTTCACTGGACAGACTTTGTGTTGCACCAGTGACTTAGAAAATCCTCATTTTTCAAAATTGCCTTTCTTGCTCAAACAGCATGCTGGAGATCAACATTCTCCGTTGTGCATGTCTGAATGGGAGCTGCTTTGAATAGGAGCTGCAGGGGGTGGATGGGGGTCTGGGGAATCAGCAAGGAGCTGCAGAAGTGCTGTAGTAACAAGAGGCTTCTGTCCTCCCTCAACTGGCCCGAGCTCAACTCTCCTCAACTCAACTTGGGACACGGCGTATTGAAAAGATGGGGTAGCTTAGAAGACAGAGTGAGAGAGTGAGAGAGAGAGAGAGAGAGAGAGCACAAGGAAAAGTCTAGTTTAAGAAACCAGGAAGTTGCTAACCTACTAGCTTCAGCATTACAGACACATGGAAAGCGAGAAAGAGGAAGGAGCTGAAAGTGGGTCACTGTGTCCCAGGTCTTCCAAAAAAAACTGAAACAAAATAGAGTGGCGGGTCTGCCACAAATCCTGAAGGCCAGGGAGCGGCCATAAGAGGGAACAGACGAGGGAAGGGCAGTTGAACGAATAGCAGACAACGGGTTACAAATGTCTCGCCCCGTTTTTTTTTTCTGTAGCTTAATGCAGGTGTGACACACAAAGCTGCAACTGTGTGAATTGGATTTGCCTCTTGTTGCTGTGCTTGTGTGTGTTTTTTTTCGCATGTGTTCACACAGATCCCCCAAGAGACTTCCCCATGCATGTGCCAGGTTTCAGCTCTGCACTGAGCTTTCACTTACCTCATACCTGGCACTATGCACACAGGCTGCCGTCACTGGTGGTGCTTTATGCAGGCAAGCCCAGGTCAGTGTGTGGACTCACTTCCTGTTTATCAGGAACTTCTTCACTATACCTCTCTCCCAGACTCCTCTGGGTTCTTCCCCTCTCCTTGGTGGGACCACAGACAAAGGCCTTGTGTCAGCATAGTGTAGTAGAGATAAAAGAGGGGGAGAGAGGGGAGATGCGGGGGAGGGGGGGGTGGACAGAAAATTTGAAAGACAGAGTCACAGATAGCGAAAGACAGAGGGGAGGGATCATTGGCAGGAGGGGTTCCAAATTCCTGTACCCCCCCCCCCCCCCTCCGTTCCATCTCATTCTCTCTCAGTGCCTTTCCCTCTCCCCTGCTCACATGACTTCATTATGAGTCAGTGCTGTCCAACACTGCTGTTGGTCGGCCCAGCCAGAGTCATGACTCCAGTAAGTGTGGGCCCCGGCATGCCCTGTTCACTCGCCCACCGTTGCCACCGCCGCTGCTGCAGCTGCCCCCCCACACACACACAAACACACATACACACCCCCACACACCCCCAGCAGAACTCACACTGGAGCTTTTAATCAGAGAATGGGCCTGGCCGCTCGCTGGGAGAAAATCCTCCCTCTTCACATGCTTACTCCCCACTCACTTCTCACTATCAAACTGGCTCTCGGCCTACATATACCCCCTTGTCCTGTGTGTGTGTGTGTGTGTGTGTGTATGTGTGTGTGTGTGTGTGTGTGTGTGTGTGCGTGTGCGTGTGCGTGTGCGTGTGCGTGCGTGCATGTGTTTCTGTGTGTGTGTGTTTCTGTGTGTGTGTGTGCCTGTATGTGTGTGCAGAAGCCAGAGGTTAAACATGGAGGAGTATGTCTGCTGTGGAATGCAATAAGGGGTGCATGAGGGAATGATTGAGGATCACATTTATTACCAGACTTTACCCACACTCACATCGGTTCAGTGGGACACCAGGGCTTAACACTGCTGGAGCATCCTTCCCAGGAATAGGTTGTGTGTGTCCTTAGTGTGGAAATGTTTTTGTTTGGGTGCATGCCGGTGCGTGGGTGCATGTGAAAGTATGCAAGTGTGTGTGTGGCTTTTTCCGCTCTGCAGGTTCCAAATGTTGTTGATGTGGTCTTTAATAAGTATCTGTTAGCAGCATTGTAACATTGTCACTACAAGTGGACTTGCTACCTCTTATCAAATGAACTGCAACTGACTTGTCAGGGCCTGTCACAAGGCCTCAGGTGTTCAACTTTTGTTTATGTTGAATATGATCAGTGTCAGAGTATATGTGTGTATATATGCCATGTACTCTGCATCTCTGGTATAAAAATGTATACAAGTGTGTGTGTGTGTGTGTGCGTTTGTGTGTGTGTGTGTGTGTTTGTGTGTGTGTGTGTGTGTGTGTGTGTCTCTCTCTCTCTCTCTCTCTCTCTCTCTCTCTTTGTGTGCGTATGTGTGTGTGTATGTGTGTGTGTGTGTGTCTCTCTCTCTCTCTCTCTCTCTCTCTCTCTCTCTCTCTCTCTTTGTGTGTGTGTGTGTGTGACTCATGGATGAGGAAGCCCTCTCTGTTATTTCAGTCCAGCCCTGGAGAGAGATGAGAGGAAGGAGGGGCTGGGCTCACGTGAACCCCCCCCCCCCACACACACACACACACACACACCCGCCCAACAAATAGTGTGTATGTTTGTGTGTGTGTGTGTGTTGAGCAAGTTAAAGTACAAAGGGGGGGGGGGGGGTGATAAGGTGATGATTAGGCTAGGGCTGCAGTTCAGGTCACTTATATGGTAGGATAAAAAAATAGAGGAAGAGGAAAACACATCAGCACACAAGACACTGGAAACGCCCTGCTGTTCACCCTTCTCCCCTCGCCTCCCCTCCCCTCCCCTCCCCTCCTCTTCCCTCCACGTGAGTCCAAACAGCAGTCAGAGCATTTGGGATAAGCACAGAGATTGTCTGACAGGCTCAGTTTATCAACAAGTTTCAGTCTAAGATAACTGTGACCTTCAGTGACCCAGAGAGAGGGGAGACAGAGCAGGAGAGACAGACTGTGAGATAGGGTGACCACCCGTCCCGCGTAGCGCGTGCGCGCACAGCGTTTGAAGCCCAATTCATGCGTCCCGCAAATTGAGACTGTGTCACGCATAATCAATGCTTGCTCAAAAAAAAGTTGGTCGCAGTGTTTGAACGATATTTGTATTCACTGGAAATCATATGGACCTAGCAGTAACCTACAAATAGGCTACCAAACAGGCTACCTCATCACCACACAAAGCATACATTTCATTGCTGTGGACTGATCTGTTATCAGAGATTTCATTAGCCATATTACCTTCACTAACGTTAACGTTATCCACTGCGGTAGCCCACGTTAGGCCAAGTGGTGGCTGAAATATTCCCAAAGCACATATACAACAAAATAAAGTCTGTTATTTACAAATACAGTGTTATTTTATTCCATACAACAAAGTAATTGCGGAGGAGGTCAAACCTAAATGTGGCTTTATACAACATTGCAGCGAACGTTAACGTTACCCAGAACACTGCAGTTTTTTTCTCCTGCGCCTGTCTTTACTAACATGCAAATTCACCATCCTTCCTCCCCCTTCTCGTTCCGTGAACCTGGAGGCGTGAGTTAAGACTTTTTTTTTTAACTGTTCCTGTGGTGTTGAGCAACTACAATTCCTGTTAATCGTACAATTTTACATTATAATGTATTTAAAGTTAATAAATTGTAATGAAAAATAAACATAAATTAAATAGCTTAAAGTAAATCGTGAGTGGAAGTGCATCTGTCAATTCATTGAATGTTCAAAGTATTATAAATCTTTATTTAGAAAAAAAATACACATTGGTTGGCCTATTCATGAACAAAGCCTATATCAGCATTTACACATGTTTAGGGGAATAGGGCATTATTAATATAGGCCTATCATGTAAGGTGGTATGTGCTATAAATGGGTAAACCACTAGTGAGTTTGCCCGTGAAGTGGGGGCACCACCGCGCCAGGCAGTGTCCCACATTGTCCCTCAGAAACATACCCCTTGTCCCCCCTTGGGCATATTAGCAGGTGGTCACCCTACTGTGAGATCATTAATGGCTCATGAGGAGCAGATCATTAAGATCGTCAGACGTTGGACTGGGTGCAAGAGTTTTATTTGACCATTCTTTTCACTGATGGTTGGGGATGTGTGGGACTGGGACTGGCAGGGCTTTTCAGTGATGCTGAGTACAGTCTGATCTCGATTTCAATTCAATTCAATTTTCAGTTTATTTGTAAGGGACAGTGTGCAATTAAAACAGAAATGTAAACATTTGATGCATTGCACCAGAGTTAGCCTTGGGCTAATTTACATCTGTAGTCCCACTAAATAAGTTCAACCAAATCAGCTATATTTTCAAACTTATATTAGGCAGAAATTAAGCCAAATATTTAAAATACATGCCAATGCCTTTAAATTATTTTCTTTTTTGACATCACAATTGCAACAGAATACAGAATGTCCAAGTGTGGTCCAGATTTCTGCCTGCAGTAAAATTTTGTAATGGTGTGTTGGAGTGTAGGATTTCATGAAGGATGAAACGCCAAAACAAATGATATTTTTGCTCTTCTTTTTCCAATTGCTAAGATGTTGCTAGGTTTTGTCATTTGTTATCCAACAGAATCACATATTTTGAGGCCCACAGACATGCGTGTGGATAATGTCAAGCGCTTACTCTGATGGTGAAAGTACTCATGCCTTCTTCAGAATGAGTGAAAAAAGATGAATCATGTGCCCCATGTTAAAACTGAAAACAGACCCTCGGCCAGGCCCTTGACCTGTGGCTGCATGGGTCTAGCCTTAATGACAGTAGCAGTCCTCCAGAGAGCGGCGCCGGCTGTCTCCAGTTCATCTCTGAGACGACTCCCTTCCCTAAACTCCCCTCTTACGCCCATTCCCTACCAGTGTATGTGTGTGTGTGTGCTTGTGTGTGTAATGTACATGTGTATGGTGCTTGGGTGATGTGACACTGAGGAAGAGGGTAAACAAATGTGATGGATGGCAGCACTCATCTGTGCCCAGCGAGAGAGAGCCTGAGAGGGGGAGGAAGAGGGACGTCCACCCCCTGCCTCCTCTCCTCTCCTCTCCTCTGCACTCCTCTTCTCTCCTCTCAGACCCCCCGCTGATGAATGTACTGCCTACCAGGGGCCTAGGGAGCTCCAGCCAACCTGCAAAACAGATACCCAGACCAACAGAGTACCCCACTAGTGCAAGTGGTCTACCTTGTGGACTGTACTAAGGCAATATATGCTTTAGACATTTGCTATGCCAGCAACTTTTAATTTCTACCGTCATCATCTTCACTCATCGTGTGTGTGTGTGTGTGTGTGTGTGTGTGTGTGTGTGCGTGAGTGTCATGAGGGAGAGAGCATGTGTGAATATATTGCTGTAGAACTTCCTCTTACATCACCTCTCTGAATTGATACAGTCATGTCATGTGTGTACCACATTGTTTTGCACCTGATTCAGCTTTATGAGTTCATTGGCATGTTAGGGTGGCCATTTCTGGAAACATCTTTCTCTACTGGCTCAGCTCTCCAAGAGACCTGTAGTTTCTCATCTCTATCATGATCCCTGACAAAACATAGATCTGCTTTATCAGGTCAGTCAATGCAGTGTGTGCGAGTTAGTGTGAGTGTGTGTATGCATGTGTGTGAATGTGTGTGCCTGTGTGAGTGAGTGAGTAAGTGAGAGAGAGAGAGAGAGTGTGTGTGTGTGTGTTTATGAGTGTGTGTATGCATGCGTGTGAGTGTGTATTATGCCTGTGTGAGAGAGTGAGTGAGAATGTGTGTGTGTGAGAGAGTGTATGAGGGAGAGAGAGAGAATGTGTGTGTATATTACGGGGAAAACTTTTTTAACCAAGTAGTTCAGTTAAGAGCAAAGGTTAGCCCAGGCAAATTATGTTCTGATAAGGCACGGCTATAGAAGACAGACAAACAGAGAGAGAGAGAGAGAGAGAGAGAAAGAGAAAGAGAAATAGAGAGAGAATTGTTCCATACTTGCAAAATGTCAAAGTGCAACAGGAACCCTGTGGTTGTTTAACCGATCTATGATATTCACAAACAACACGTATTGACACCTTGTCCTCTCAACTTTCCCACCTCCAACTCTTCTCTCTCTTCTTCTCTCTCTCTCTGTGTGTGTGTGTGTGTGTGTGTGTGTGTGTGTGTGTGTGTGTGTGAAAACACAAATACATGCACACAAACTCAGAACCGCAAATGCATTTTCTCCTTAAAGTCTCTCCTTAAAATCATTGAAGAAAATACATTGATGTGCCATAATATTATGACTAATGGTGTTAACACTTCTGTGCTATTTAAACGTGACACACCCTGCACCCAACAAAGCCTACAATTCCAATAATACATTCATTCATATTCTAAAAATACCTCGTGTTTGCGGTCTGTCTTGAGTCTTGAATAATTGTGAGGGCTCATGTCCACTGAATGGCATAAGGAGGGAAGGGTGGCTTCCATTAAAACTGACGTAAAAGGGTAAATATTATTGAGGTCACAGAAATATGCACCATGGTGCCCTAAGGTGTCACACCCAAATGCCAGGGCAGTGACTAGATCATCACCTCTGGGGGATAAGGCACACTGGCATGGCAACTGTGCTGCCATTACAAGTACATACCCACCACATTAAAGCATGCAACACCTCACAACACTTTTACCACAACTATACTAGAACTAGAATCTGGTGTATGTGTGTGTGTGTGTGTGTGTGTGTGTGTGTGTGTGTGTGTGTGTGTGTGTGTGTGTGTGTGTGTGTGTGTGTGTGTGTATGTATGTGTCTGAGAGAGTATTCAAGTGTGTATTTGTCCTCTTCCCACCATTTAAAGTAAGTGGTAAATCTATAAACAAGTCTTATGAGAGGTGTACCTCTGCACTTTTAGAGAAGTGAGCCAAATTAAAACGGCTCTGCTGCCATCATGTGGTCAAGCGTGGCAACCGCTCTACTCAACAACAACTACTGTATCATGTTGACTTCCATCCACAGGAGTTGAAAATCTGCCCTTGCTGGTAATGAAGGCATATGCAAGGAAATCCTTCTTGTTCTGCTTGTATAGTAACAGGCATGCCAATATTCTTGCAATCTAACTTTTGATTTTGATTTTCACGGTCATGATTATGGTTATGGTATTTGGCAGGCAGTTTTATCCAAAGCTTACAGGATATGAACACTTCATTAGTTAAAAATAATATAGTTCAATAAAACTTGAGTATGACTTAAGAATAAACTTTTCAAAGGAAATCTACAAAAGGCCTTTAGTAATCTATTTCCAGTTTTGCAGTAACAGTAGCTGCTCCACTGCATGTACTGTACAGTAGGTGCATTGAGTCTTGGGGGGGGGGGGGGGGGGGTAGTGTACCAATGCTGAAAATGCTGCATTCTCCTGGTGTCATAGGTTGACATCCTGACAGGAGTGCTGTCGCTGCACCCCCGAGTGGAGTGGTTTCTCTGTTACGTAAGAGTGCAGGACTAGACCACTGGACTGGACCATCTCTGCTGCTGATGCTCAGTGTCTCCCTCCCGTCCTCTGACCAGGCATCCCATTCTCCATTTAAAGACATGTTAGCCTTTGTCTGCATCTGCACAAATAACTACAGAAAACTTTACTGCAGTTTTCTTTGTCCATGAACAAATGCTCACACGAGACAAATTGTTTATTCTGCTATTGTCATCTCTTTGCAGACAGTAGCCTAATGGAAGAGACTTCACAGGTCACCAGTACAGTGTAAAGGATAAAGCTGCATTCGTAGCTTGTATTCATTCCATTTTTGATCAATTTGTGTTCACACGTTACAAAGGCAGGTGATTGTCATAGACTGTAATGTAGGCCATAGGCCTTATACTTGATTCAGAAAGCAATAAGGGAATTTGGGATTGGAACCAAATTAGGTAGGCTATAGAAAGAAAGAATAGTAGGAAAACTGCTTGAGTGTAGAGAATTTGTCACAGATTTTCATCGACAGCATCTCACAAGTGTCTGCAGTTGTTGCTATGATATGTTCCATCCAATCACTGCTGCAGCGCTCCTTCTCTCCGATTGGGGGCTGGGGTTATATGACATCATTAATGTTAAACCCGACCTTCCGAAATCAATTTTGATACTTTTTACCAATATTCATGAACCCCCCAGGTCTGTGACAGCAAGGGTGAATTGGAACGTTTCCTCCTTCTCTTAATAGTACCGGCGGCATTGTTGAATCGGCCGCGACATCCCCGTTGGCGTGCAATTCTGGGAGGGGCGTCCTGTCGGCAACCGAGAATGGCGGTTGCGGAGGAGGCTGTATGAGGAGAGAGGAAGAGATGGGGGCTTAGCGATTAACATCCCTTTTCTCGAGACGTTGTCCCTTTCTTTTGTCCATCGGCCCTGTAAACCGGGATGGAGGATTCTCGCGAGGACCATGAACTGCATTTCTGCCATTTACTGAAAGTGGAGGAGGTAAGGATGTTCCTGAGCAAATCGTAGTAACGCACAATAATATTACCAGCATACAGGAGTTCTGTCAACAACAGGATAGCCTACTGGTCTACCCCAGCAGCAATGTGCATCACCACAGACAGCTTTTGAATTTGTTGTGTGGTCATGTCACGAATAGGCTACATCAGTGTCACATGTGCTTTTCTCTTAATGTCCTTTGCGACAAGCATTGTGGTGCTCACTCAAGTATTTCAAAACCATGCACATCACAGCAACATTGGGAGTGTGCTGATAAAAGTGTCTTGATGGATGAGGTTTTCGTTTCGTCATAATTAGTGAGCGTAATCAGTGAGTGTCTCTCCAATGCAGATAGCCAAGTTATTGAAATGTCACCTGTCTCAAAAATGCAGTTTGCAAAGTAACTGGCTGTTGCATGTTTAGGCTACATTCAGGAATCTCACATGGGAAATAATGTGATATATATTAATTTATGTTACCATATCAAAACGTGATGTGCAAAGTTCCACAGCACTGTTTTGTGTCATTCTGCTGTGCAATATTTGGTTTTCCAAGCCCTGGGTCATCCTCATCTAACATCTCATAAGTGCACCTTATGTGTTCTTTACATGTAAGCTGATGCAATAATATAATAAATATAATAAAATATAATAAAAGGCCCTTTATCTTTAGGTCTGGTATGAGCCAGTATAGTGGTTTCAGCGTGGATGCCCATGATTCTGCTCTGTTTTTCTGAAGCTCTGGTTATTTTCTCTCTTGACCTAGTTTGGAAAACCGTTTTCATATGTGATGCCATTCTATGTATAGTCTATCTTATCAATACCAGTTCAGGTTGAATGAATGCTAATGTATTATGGATAACGTTAGCAAGAAACAACACAACACTAAGCAACAGATCTCAAATATCATGAAGGAGAGCTTTACTGTATGCCTTAACTCACCAAATATAATATCTAAAGGTCCTCTGTATTGTAGAGTTACATGTTATTGAGCTCTGACTTGTTTATCTGTAGTAATTATTCACCTAGGAATGGTTAATTCTTCTTTTTTAATTACTCTATCATACCAAGTAAGAGGAGTAATCTGCCAGCAGTAGGCTATTGCTAACTATCGGCCCATGGTAGGTTGACATGCTGATTTTGAAATGGACCTTTGTCAGAATCGATATCTGGCACGGAGGACTGGTAGTGGTGTGGCAAACCCAGTGACAGTCCCCAGACAAGTCAAGTCCAGTGACGGTAGAGAGCATGGACAGGGCATGCTCAGTGAACAATGAAGCCACCAGAATCTGAAAAATGGTGGAAAAGTACCCAAATATGTTTGCCTTTGGATGGACCTGGCTGATTTTCTGGATACTGCATGTTATTGCTGCAAAATGCAGGTGTGCTTACTCAGGCTGACATTTTGCAATATGGCTGATTAGTTTTGGCTTAATTTCTTCATTATGTAAATCCATGATGCAATGCTGTCCATAGCTGTCACTGTCATTGGACAAACCTGTTGCATGGGACTTGCCAAGTTTAGCATCTGAAATGCATTTGAATGGAGTAGCAGGGTGAAGGGACCAGCCTTGAATCTTCCTGCAGGTCTTGTCTACCTGTTCTCACAACTTATGTTAGTAGAAGAGTGTTTACTCTTGAGGAAGATGAGATATATTTTGCTTTTAAAGCAATACTTATAACTTTAAGACGCTAAGTTGCTGATCCAGAAATGTAACAATTTAGTATTTGTCTGAAATACTTTAATCCATTTGCAAACTATGTGTTTTTCTTCCATTACTTGAGTCAAAGTTCTCAACTCAGAAACATGCCCTGCCACTGATGAATGTGAGTTCACATGAGATCATGTGTTGCTAGTTTGGATCTTAAATACACTCCAGACTGACCTTCAGACTCCTGCAGCTTTCACCTGGAGACAGAGGCCACTCTCTGCAAACAGACTATGCAAGATAAATAAGTAATGAGCTCCGACATATTGTCTGTGTGTGTGTGCGTGCGTGTGTACGTTTGTGTGTGTGTGTGTGTGTGTGTGTGTGTGTGTGTGTGTGTGTGAGAGAGAGAGAGAGAGAAAGAGTGAGAGAGAGAATTCTTTTTGATAAAACTCTATTGGAGAAATGCTAGATGCAGAAAGATGAGGCAGGGATGGAGGTTGCGGCTCATGTGGGCTAAGGTTTGGTTTGGTTTGGGGGTGGGTAGGGGTGGAGTTGGTCTGTGGCTGGATCTGAGGCCCTGAAGTGTCTGGCTCTTTTGGCGCTTGCTGTCTACTCGTTCTGTAAAGGCCCATTGAAAGGGAAGCCCCTCCACAGAGGGGAAGAGGGGTCACATGGGCCGCTCACTCAGTCCAGCAGCGTTGAGATGCACACAGTGCGGTACAGGAGCAGGACTCCAGCAGGGCTCTGCCAGCAGAATATCCAGCGGCCGTGTGAATGAGACGAGGCAGTCAGCTGTTATGTGCCAGTCAGAGAGGGCGTAGAGAGAAGGGACAGGAGGAAAAGAACTCGTCCCTGTTGACGGAGAATCTGCTCTTTTCTCCATCCCATCCTGTCATTCCAGCTGGTTAATCCCTGCCCTCTCTGTCTCCTTGTCTCTCTTGCCTCGGGATGTTTCTCATCAGCCCATGACCATCTCCCTGCCGGAGCCCCATGGGAATACAGCTGAGGTAAGCCTCCTCCCTTTCACCAAAGATCCATAAAACAAACCCAACTCGCAGCCTTACCACATTATATTTGATATGGAATAGGATGTTTTTCCAGCTCATCTTTGATTAGTTTCATGTTGCGGTTTTATAAAAGCTGCATAGTGGTATAAATACTGTAGTACTGTGGCTACACAAATGATATTGCATTCCCTAATTACCAGAGTATGTGAATTATGAAATTGTATTTTTACTTTGTTACAGGTGTCAGTTACTCCTGAAACAATTCACAAGGTGAAAACTACTCAATTATTATCATATTATCCCTCAGATTTGGGCAGTGATATAGCAAATAAAGACTTTCTTAAAGACATGACTTTCTGACTGTTGACTCACAGGTGGCTGTATCTCCTGAAATGGTAACCAGTGCTGATATGGGAACCCTTAGCAAGGCGAGAAATGCATGAACTTTCCTATTGCATGTAGAGCTATCTGCTATTCTGTGGTTTCTGAAATAGACCCGGTACTGTATTTTGTGTATTCTACTCTATCTGTCTGTCATTTTGTACATGTTCTAGGTTAAATGCATGTTTTGAATTCTATAATTCTGAAATTGTAAACTTCATACTGTAGCGTTGAGAAAATATATGTTTACTTTTTGTCCGTTTATAAAATATATATGTTTACTTTGTTCATTTAGTATATAAGATATATGTTTATATGTCCATTTATATAAAATATATGTTTATATGTCCATTTATATAAGATATATGTTTACTATGTCCATTTAGATATATGTTTACTATGTCCATTTATATAAGATATATGTTTACTATGTCCATTTTACTATCCCAACTACTGGTTTAATCTTCATCTTTCCCTCTTTGCACAGGGTGTGAAATATCAAGGTAGCCAGCATATAATGGAGAGTGCAAAGTATTGCCATGGAGTCAACAACAACCCTGGCTATCTGTGTGAGACAGGCCACTGTTGTGGGGAGACAGGCTGCTGCACGTACTACTACGAGCTGTGGTGTAAGTCCTGACTGATTAAATCATTTGTTTCACTGTGTCCTGCTCTTGGCAGCTGCGTGATATACCCAACAGGGTTGAATGTGTACTGTAGAACTGAAATCTGCTAGCACCAACACAAACCTGTAGGATGACAGTGGTAAACTTAAATGCAGTACATAAGCAAATGTTTAATCAAAACCACTAAGTGCAAAGGACATCCTAATAAACTGCTGCTTGCCAGAGGTAGTGCCGGCCAACTCTGCGGCATCCACATTGACTTTAAAAGGCTCTGAAGCTGAGCCATGCAGATTTTTAGTGTGTACTATTCCATATATTACACTGGTCAGGTAAGTCCCTCTCTGAACTGCATTAGTAAATTGTCTGTGTGTGTGTGTGTTGTCTGTGTCTGTGTGTGTGTGTGTGTGTGTGTGTGTGTGTGTGTGTGTGTGTGTTCTGTGTCCGTGTGTGCGTTTGTGCGTTCTGTGTGTGTGTGTTGTCTGTGTGTGTGCATTCTCTCTCTCTCTCTCTCTCTCTATGTGTGTGTGTGCATTCTCTCTCTCTCTCTCTATGTGTGTGTGTGCATTCTCTCTCTCTCACTCTCTCTCTCTCTCTCTATGTGTATGTGTGTGTGTGTGTGTGTGTGTGTGTGTGTGTGTGTGTGCAGGGTTCTGGTTGCTGTGGACGGTCCTGATCCTGTTCAGCTGCTGTTGTGCATACCGGCACCGGCGAGCCAAATTGCGCATCCAACAGCAACAGAGACAGAGAGAGATCAACCTCATCGCTTACCACGGGGCCTGCAACTATCCTGCCTCCATGTTGGACCTCAGTATGAATTATCTTTGCTCTTAAGGGTTGGGATGTTAGCTGTTACACTTGGGGATTGCCATTTGTGTGTATATAGTGGCTGAAAGTAAGAAGTGGTGTATCAGGTGAACAAGCGAGGGTGCTGAATATAAACACAAATGCCACTTGTTGATGGCATGTGGTTGATTGTCATAAACAGATATGTCTATATGAGTCTCCAATACAAGGGTGTTTTTTGCCTGTTCAGGTTAAATGCATTTGAAACATTTTGCCTTGAATGCACTTAAAGTTTTAAAAAAAAGATGTGAGCTAGATGGCAGTCAGCCAACAACTAAGAACTAACTTGTGGGCAGCCGTGGCCCACTGGTTAGTACTCTGGACTTGTAACCGGAGGGTTGCCGGTTCGAGCCCCGACCAGTGGGCTGCGGCTGAAGTGCCCTTGAGCAAGGCACCTAACCCCTCACTGCTCCCCGAGTGCCACCGTTGAAGCAGGCAGCTCACTGCGCCGGGATTAGTGTGTGCTTCACCTCACTGTGTGTTCACTCCAAATTTCTCTCACGGGATCAAAAAAGTATATATACTTATACTTAGCCTTTCCTGTCTTTATGCCTAAACATAATATGTTATTGAATGTCTCTGGCAGTCAGATGTGGTTTTCATATTTTACTGATAACTGATCCAATCGAAGATATCTCTGGAAACACCTTGTATAGGTTACAAAACTATTTTTGAAAACATGTCAAAAGACTGTGAAATGTGTGGTGCTGAATTGTGGAGTCTTTCTTTGTGGTCCCTTTTTGGGCGGTCCTAAAAAGGGATATTGGTGAGGCGATGAGTCCCCACTCAACATAACCCCTCCCCTGAGAGTTGGGTGAGCAGGGGGACAAACTCCAGAGTGTCCAGCCATGTATTCTTTCTGCCTGTGCTCCAAACTCAGTTGACAGAGGAACAAATATCTGAGTTTCCCAACTCTGTGACTGAGTTACAACAGAGAAGGTTCATGTTCAGAATCTTTGCCTGTCTGGAGTGTTTAACATGCTTTCATATACTAGATGTATATCCCCTGGATAACATAATTTTGAAGATCCTGTAAAAAAATGGAATTAGAATCAGCTGGTTTAGAGAATTGTTGGTGTGGTAGGACAGTTGAGAGGGACAGCAACCTTGTCCTGATTAGGCGTGCCTTCAGCACAGTCAGTGGACCTGCTCACAACATTTGAGAGCAGAGTATGCAGGTCTTTTTTTCACTATTTTGAAAACGAATTTGATATACAGTACATCTGATTTGGGTGGTTAATGACACCTTCCTCTGTGATGTGACAAACTCAGAACTCTTTTGATTTTGGTTTACAGGGTCTTTAAGTCAGTATGTTGACATATCTTGTGTGTTTTTCTTGCCTAGGCTTCCTAGCATCTTTTAAGCTGCCCTCCTACGAGGAGGTGGCAGCCCAGCCCAACACACCCCCTCCACCCTACAGCTCGGTGTTTGCCCTGCAGGGGGGCTCGCGCTACGCCCACGCTGGCCCCAGCGGCATGACCTCCTCACAGAGCTCCCACAGCAACTACACCAGCTGCTCCTGCGAGTCCTGCTCGCTCACCTCCCACAGCAGCACCTCCTTCTCCGTGCAGGTCACCGACGAGACCGACACCAGCAACGCCACTACGCCCAGCGACGTCGAAGGCTCCAGGGTTCCCAGCGCCACTCTGGAGCCCGAGCGAGCCAACCTCCCCACAACGCCTCCAACCGGACCGGAGGGTGCATCGCCGCCCCAGCCTCCTGCGCCACTGGTGCTGTCCGACCCGTTAGGGGCCATGTCCCTACCGGTAGATGAGGACGGCCAAGGAGAAGATGCATCGCAGGAGCGCCCGTCCCCCAGGGCCACCCTCTCACCGCCCAAACACGCCCTGTTCTCCTCCAACGTGGACTTCTTCGAGCCGGACAGTCATGTTTCGGCGGCCTCGGACGTTGAGGGAGACGCTGGGGAGGACGAGGACGAGGACGATTTGGACGATGAGAACCACTTCCGCCACCGCCGCCTGACGGGAGACTCCGGCATTGAGGTGTGCCGCTGTAAGGTGAAGAAGGAGGATGTGGACGTGGACAGCAAGAGGGATGTGTCTGACGACGGAGAGGGCACTGTGAGAGAGGAGGAGGGGAGGGAGGAAGCAGACCCTGTGCATGACAGCATTGACTGTTCCCTCCGTGCCGCCCAGGAAGCCCAAACCCAGTTGCCCCTGGAGGACTGTGTCTCCCAGTGCAACCCTACCCTCACTGTTCACAGTGAGTCCGCCATCACGGTGCAGTCCTCGTGAGATGGTAGGTGAGATGAAGCAGAACCTTTCAACGTTGTTAAGATATTTGAAAATTCGCTGTTAAGATGGAGAAACTGACGGACTATCATATTGTTTGAAGGCTGTATCTCACCCCTGAGGGATCATGCATAGATTGCATGGGATATAGATGCCCTTCACTGTCCGCCAGACCTTTGGAACTGTAATTTGGTGCCCAGGAACCGGAAGGTGGCCCAAAAGACAAAAGCAGAGGGGTTCTGAGGTGACATGGAGCAGGACGAGCATAGAGCCCCAGATGAGGACATTTCGCCCGATTCTCTTGTTCACTTCCACCCACCCACACACACACACACATACACACACACACACACACACACACACACACACACACAACCACACACACAAACACACTGCTGCCCGGGAGCATCTGAGAACAAAAGAGCATCTTTTCCCGGGCAGAGAAACAAAAGCGCCTGTGAAAAATGCAAATGGGCTGCCTCCCTTCCCTCTGGAGTGGCAGGAAGAAGAGCAACAGCTGCGTGGAGCTGTGTGAAGTCAGCATAATGGCCACCCAGCTCACCCTCCCTGCCCAGACCCACTCTGCCCCTCCTGCAGCGCTGACCCTGCCCTTTAGCTTCCTGACAAAATCTGTTCCTCTCTCTCTCCCCCCTCTCTCTTTCTCTCTGTCCCTCTCTCTCTCTCTCTCTGTCCCTCTCTCCTTATTTATCTGACTAAATAGCCAAGGCTATGAAAGTCTTGAGCTGTTGGCTTTTTTGGACACCGGTGACTCCCCTCATCCTCTAACTTTCCTGTTGTGGCAGGATGCTCCCTCCACTTACGGATGTGCCCTTCATTCTTTAAAACGCTGCTTGGACTGCTTGTCGATTCTTAGGCAATAATAATACAACTGAGGCTGATGTGTTTGTCCTCTAACACAAAGGCTTGTGTGTGACTGGGGCTTAAATCTATGAATGTAAACATTAAATGCCTGAGATGTTGCGGCTGAAGCAAGAGTTATGATCTTGCATTTAAATTCCTTCAGCCCCAAAACTTAGTTAATAAAGGTGTGTGAATTATGGTTATTACCTGTAGACTGGCATGGCATTGTTGCTCTGACTGTCTTCTCTACATTGTAATGAAGTCCTGATGAGTTTGTTACACATGAAGACACGTTTGCTAGTCCACGTGTGGTTCACAATGAGACCCCTGATACAAAACTACTGCTACTGAATGTAATCCTCTTTGTGGCTATGGACACATATTTTTGGCCTGTTGAATTAACAGACTTAATACTCAAATGGAAATGTCCAGTGAAACATTATTTTGAATTCATCAATGAATTTAATTGAGCTTTTTTTTCCCAGGAAAGTATTTGAAGTGCCCGTATGTGTTCTGAATATGTGGGTTCTGAAGTTCACCCCTACTCCATTCCATTTAAAACAACAGAAACCACATCACATTTTCATCTACAACATATCATACCCTTCTAACATTAAGCTATCGATAAAAAAAAAAAAACTCTTTACATTATTTGTTAAAAATTCCACACTGTGAAAAGGTAAAACTGAACAGTCATTGTCATAAGTTGTGGATCTCATTGGGAACAATCCAATGGTGACACAGGGACACATAGACTAATTGACAGCACATACACACTTTGTAGACACATTAAAAAAGTAAATGTTTTCAGTAGTTACATTGTTAAACAATGGCTATCCCATACTGGGATGTGTACAAAGCCAAGTTCTGAGTAAACCAGTTTTCGTGCTAAGGGGTAGGAATTGGTCTGGTCCAATTCCTTACTGTAAACAGGCAGCTTCCTTGACTGTTCTGAAGCTTAACTTAGTTGTCACATTGTGCAGTGGATGTTATTTTGGATCATTAGCTGAGACTAAAACATTTATATTAATGAAAGCTGTCTTTATTTCATCTGTGAAACGACAACATTATTTTCTGTTGAGTCATTTTGACAACCGTGATGATTAGAGAGAGACGGTGTGCATGGCACAGAGATGGACCTAGTGCTCAAACTAAAATACTACTCTTTGCTCTTACTAGTGTAGATATGCAGTAGGTGCGTGTGCATTGGAATGTGTGTTTTGGTGAGGATGTGTGTCTGTCTAAAGCTCTTACTCGGCAGCTTCTGTGAATGCACAGAAAGCATTCTTTAGCTTACTTTACTTCTCCCCTAGTTGGTTAGTTCAAGTACATTGTTGAATGATACACAGTAACCATTTGGGAAAAAAGAATGTGCTTATTAAAAGCCAAAGGCATAGTATGAAGAAATACCTCTTTGTTCTGTTTAGAATCAACATGGCATTTACACCATAAGATTATTTTGACCAGACAATTGATCGCTTTGTCTTAGCTTTGGCCTTCCATTTATAAGGACATTTAATTTTACCCCAGCTATTTTCAATTCCCTGAACTTTTTTATTAATATCAGATATGTCCACAGTTCAATTTCAATTTTAATCTAAATCATATAATCAATTGGAAAAAAAAAATCAAAAATTTGAATGCAAAAAGACAATTCTTCAGTGCTTTTAGTGGTGTGGGTGAAATACAATGATGTCAGTGCAGACTGCATAGAAAGGTCAGTTGTAAAAAGGGAGAGGATCAAGTACCCCACGTGCTTATACAACAAGCCACTGGCTCTGCCCATTGAATCTCAACAGAGATTTGCTATTATCAAGCACTTACAGTCACGCGCCTAGCCGTAGCACATTGAGGCTGAGAATTAGATATTTGAACTAGCTGGAGCATTAGGGCTATTACATTTTCTTTATATTCATGTTGAGCTTGTTATAGATATTGTTTCTTCTGTGTGAGCATTCATGTTTTATCTCAGGATAAGTTAGTGTGCCGACCTGTGGCCACATTATGATTTTGAGTGCAAAGCCACTGTCAAATGTTTTGCCTTAGGCATATAACACAGTCTGATACTGTTGAATTACTAGTGTTGTACATAAAAGGGAAATGGATTTTAAAATCATCACATTCAAAACTGTTAACCTTTCAAACATGTGTGCTCTCCATGGCTAAGGCCTAGTGTCCGACTGTTATCTCTAGATAAGGCTGCGAGTAGATGTTTACGCTTCCGTAACAGGCAACAATATGTTCTATATTTTTACTATAGCTTCATTTTTGTAAAGCGGAATAAAGACATTGAAAGTTGACACGCAATTTCATGTACTTATTGTAGAAACCCTTGAGTGTTAGTGTGTGTTTGACTGCTCCTAATCCCCTGAGACCATTTTAGAAATGAGGAAAAAGAGGAAGTTCATAACAAATCCACTTTGACTGCTGGTGTACATTGTATATGTACAACGTGTCCCATTTCTGTGACAGTGGAGTGGTGTAGTCTGATCAACTTTAAGTAGGCCTACCTAGTGCAGATGTAACTATTCCTCTATCATGGGGCTTAATGTTGTTGTTGTTGTTGTTAATTCACTTAATCTCTATATCCTGCATGAGAGGAGAGTGGTTATGGAGTTGCCTCAATGACTGTTTTTCCCCCTTTTGTTTTGACACATGTACTTACCTATTGTAAGTCATACCATCTGCAAATCATTATTAAATCTGGTTTATATTAGACTTTTTTACGTAACTTAAATCATCAAAACCTGCAGGTCTGTACAGGTGTAGTACAGCAAAGGCTGAAGGTTTCTAGTCTGTGTCAGTTACAGATGACTAGTGTGCGTGGAGTAGTCTGTGAAATAGGCCTGAATGTTCATTTTGGATATTTATCCCTATATTTACTGTATGTGTTGACTTGTCACTAAGGCCAACCCTGTCTGACTGTTGTGAGCATTTTGTAACCTCTGTTATTGACCTTTTCATTTCATGGCCTATGATGAAACAAGTGCTAATACTGTGTTCAGACTGTTTATTTGTTCAATGGTTTCAGTCTCCCGCTCCCACAATGTCACATCTTATGTAGCACTTTATGTTGCCACAATGTAATAAAATGCTTGTCACAATGTCAAAATTGATTTATTTGAAATGTTGGACTCAGCTGTCTGATGCTTATGAAACAATTTGTTGATTTGTGTGGAAATAAACGTTCATAGTGATACACAGTGTGGCACATGCCCTGATTATGAACTCATTCTGAACGTAACCATCATGTTATATCCTCGTAACTGGGAAAAATGTGTCTCTGAACTTGTGATGTTACAAAGGTGTTGCAGTGACTGTGAATGCAGTGTGAATGTATTCACGTCTGTACACAAGTATGCTTTCTGTCGGATGTAGCAAGTCCATTTGAGCAGGGAAATATCACCGCTGACCTACATTTGAAATACATTTTTCTGAAGCACATACTGATCAAAGACCTCTGCAAAACATGATGAAGGCATGCTTCCTGAGCAGCCACTAGAATTGAACAGGCTCTGTTGAAATTGTGGACAGACAGGTCTACAAGGTGATGAATGCAGTACTACCGCAGCTTCACTGATTGACAGTGGGCCAGAGATGAGATTTCACAGATCCTTCACTGGACTCACATATAGACTGAGTGCAGACAGAGCCTGAGACCCTGACTACACATTGCTTGCCGAATGTTAAAAATGACCAGCAGCACTCCCTGTCCAGACCCTTAAACCTCACCCTGCGTCTTTACTCTCAGATAATGGTCATGATGAAATCACTACACAGAAAAGAAAATCTCATTTGTATTGATTACTGTCAACGATTCCTGAAAACACATACATAGCATGAATAAATATTATGGAACATCCCATAAAGGGGATTGGTATTTCCCAATTGGTTTGATAAAGGAATATTTTCAGTGTCCCCCTTTCTTAATTTTGACATGACATTGTCACTGCCCTTGAGATTTTCAACATCTTGCAGCAGCTGCTCTGCACAGTAATCCTACTCCTTGTGGTTTAGTTCTTTGTTGGAAACATTTGTCTTTGCCTCCCTCAGCTGGCTCATCATGAAATTGCAGGTAATTGTTAATACTATCTGGAAATGGTTCTTATCAGAATCAGCTTTATTGGCCAGGTTTGCGTAAACAAACAAGGAATTTAACTCCGGTTAATCTTTGCTTTCAAAGTACAACACATGTATTAATAACAATATTGTAACTGTAAGATTGAAGTACACATGAGGTAGATGAGCAGAACAGTGTTGATTGACTTTGTTCAGTGTAAGGGTGGGGGGTCTTTCTGAGAGTTCAGTGACTGCTTGGGGGAAGAAGCTGTCTTTGTATCGGCTGGTTTTGGCTAACAGTGCCCTGTATCGCCTACCAGAGGGAAGGAGGTTGAACAGTTTGTGACAGGATGTGAGGGATCTGTAGAGATTTTTGCTGCCCTTTTTCCTGACCCTGGACCGGTACAGGTCCTGGGTGGAGGGAAGGTCAGCTCCAATGATCCTCCAGGTGGTTCTGACTGCACCACTGGACCAGCTGTTCCACCTCCGGCCTATAAGAAGACTCATCATCATCCTGGATCAAACCAATGACGTTGGTGTCATTTGCAAACTTCAGGAGTTTTACAGATTGACACAACCCTGTGGGGCGCCTGTACATGGACCGGGTTTTGGATGAGATCAACCTCCTTTGTAAAATGCAGTAGCAGTAACAGCAAAAAATGTCCTGTCCTGTTAGTACTGTCCTGAGTAGTGTCCCGAGACAGTTAGACACTGTCCCGAGACACCCAGACACTGTCCCGGGACAGTTAGCCACTGTCCTGTGACACCCATGACTGTCCTGTGACACCCATGACTGTCCTGTAACACCCAGACACTGTCCCGGGACACCCAGACACTGTCCTGTGACACCCAGATACTGTCCCGAGACACCCAGACACTGTCCCGAGACACTCATGACTGTCCTGTGACACCTAGACACTGTCCCGAGACAGTTAGACACTGTCCTGTGACACCCATGACTGTCCTGTAACACCCAGACACTGTCCCGAGACAGTTAGACACTGTCCCGTGACACCCATGACTGTCCTGTAACACCCAGGCACTGTCCTGTGACACCTATGACTGTCCTGTGACACCTAGATACTGTCCCGTGACACCTATGACTGTCCTGTAACATCCAGACACTGTCCCGAGACAGTTAGACACTGTCCCGTGACACCCATGACTGTCCTGTAACACCCAGGCACTGTCCTGTGACACCTAGACACTGTCCCGTGACACCTATGACTGTCCTGTAACATCCAGACACTGTCCTGTAACACCCAGACACTGTCCCGTGACACCCATCACTGTCCTGTAACACCCAGACACTGTCCTGTAACACCCAGACACTGTCCCGTGACACCTATGACTGTCCTGTGACACCTATGACTGTCCTGTAACATCCAGACACTGTCCCGAGACAGTTAGACACTGTCCCGTGACACCCATGACTGTCCTGTAACACCCAGACACTGTCCTGTAACACCCAGACACTGTCCCGTGACACCTATGACTGTCTTGTGACACCCAGACACTGTCCCGAGACAGTTAGCCACTGTCCTGTAACACCCAGACACTGTCTCGAGACAGTTAGACACTGTCCCGTGACACCCATGACTGTCCTGTAACACCCAGACACTGTCCTGTGACACCTAGACACTGTCCGGTGACACTCATGACTGTCCTGTAACATCCAGACACTGTCCCGTGACACCCATGACTGTCCTGTAACACCCAGACACTGTCCTGTGACACCTAGACACTGTCCGGTGACACTCATGACTGTCCTGTAACACCCAGACACTGTCCCGTGACACCTTTGACTGTCCTGTGACACCCAGACACTGTCCTGGGACAGTTAGCCACTGTCCTGTAACACCCAGACACTGTCCCGAGACAGTTAGACACTGTCCCGTGACACCCATGACTGTCCTGTAACACCCAGACACTGTCTCGTGACACCTATGACTGTCCTGTGACACCTAGACACTGTCCCGTGACACCTATGACTGTCCTGTAACACCCAGACACTGTCCCGTGACACCTATGACTGTCCTGTAACACCCAGACACTGTCCCGTGACACCTATGACTGTCCTGTAACATCCAGACACTGTCCTGAGACAGTTAGCTACTGTCCTGTGACACCAAGCCACTGTCCTGTGACACCAATGACAAATGTTCCAAATGTGAACCACTTTGAGCTGCATTCTGTGAATGAAAGGTGCTATAATTAATTATATTTATAATTATTATAATAATTATTATAATTATTATTATGTAGAATCATTTATGTCTTTGAATCATTGTGTGTGTGTGTGTGTGTGTGTGTGTGTGTGTATGTATGTATGTATGTATGTATCTTTTTATTTGTTTTGTTTTAGATAAAATATAAAGCTTATTAATTGTTTTACATAAAATTGTACATGTAAAAATCCTTTTTTGCTTTATGACTTTTTAAGTTTTAAAGTTGTTTGTTAGAATTTTTAATAAAGATGACTTGTGCTTTAAAGTAGTAGCTCTGGATTTGTGTTTTGTTATCAAGTAATGTTCAAGCACAGCTGGCATTCAGCCAACACTCAGTCAGATCAGTTAGTGTGTGGGCCAGTGCATGCCCAGGGACCCAGGCAACCCTCAGCCAACACTTTGATAAACAATAACACCCACACCTGGGCCGACAGACAGACAGACAGACAGACAGATAGATGCTTTATTTGTATGAAGATAACAAAATATCAACTCAGGTCTCAGTGCAGACCAAGTACTATAGTGAATAATAAATAAATACAATATAACATAACATAAGTGCTTGTTTATGGAAGTCCACAACAACCATCTCCTTGGTCTTGGTGAGTTTGTTTTCCTTGCATAACAAAACAATAAGTCATTTTACGGCGTTTTGGCCACACTTGGGGCAGAGCAAATCTTTATGTCAGTTTCCACTGATTGGGCCATGGGCATGGGCAGGGATGGGCAGTATTTCTAATACATGTGTTTAAAATATGTATTTCAAATACAAAATACTATTTTGTCATTTGTATTTTATTGAGATAATGAAAATGCCTTCGTATTTTGTATCAAAATACTTCAGTGTTGCGTATTTTTGTATTTTCAAAATACTTTAAAATACTTTCTGTGAAACACTGTGATGACATCTATCTAACTATCTATACTGTAAAGCACGAAATGTCTGTCTCTGTCTGTTTGTGGCACCCTTGCATGGTCAAGCTGGAATGATTAACAGGCCCCATAACAACTATATAAAAAATATTTTATATATATAAAAAATAGTCTGAATGCAACACTGTCTGAGAAGTTAGTTGTGCTCAAAGGCATCAACTGAGGAAACACGACTAGCTAAGGTTACACACACTCCTTTGCTCACACAAGGACAGCAGAAGGACTTGAATTCACAAGTTTATATTGCAACACTTGAGTTTGATATTTTCCTTTCTTTTTTCTGTTTTACAGGTTTTTTTTCTAGACTTTAAATTTGTCTATGTTCTCTGACCTGTGAAATATTTCAGTGCTATGGTAACTTGACAAGATACCTCAAACAAGGACATTTCCAATTTTGCACATTTTAAATAACAAATGATTGATAATGTCATAATAATTGGCTTCTAATTGGCTCAACTGATTGGATGGTATTAATGTGACAACCTGATTTTTATTTTTACTTTTTTTTGTATTTACATTGATAGAAGTTGTGCACACACCATCAGGTGTATACAAAATTATTCAACTGTGATGAAACTCACCATAAGTGTGGTAATGATGTGGTTATATAACTTAAAAGGTTAAAATGCTACCTAGTTTAAATTTCTAAATCAGTCATCTATTTGGATTGTTTGTCTTTCAGTTATTGTCACTGATTCATAGTGGGCAATCTATTACACCAACTGGTTGGAAAGTGCAACAGTTGTGGAGTCGGCATTGCATGTCGCTGCAAAACAGTACATCTCCAAACTTATAAACAGTAACTGTCAAATAAGGAATTTGAAGATGACATCCGAAAAGCATTAGATTGCATAGAAAACTGATTGATATGAATACACTGTACAGTTTATGTAGTAATAATGCACTGGTTATGAATAACAACTATTTTAAGTAAACATACAATTAGTAATGCAAAAAGTTTTTGTTCTAAGATTTATTTCTCTTTTGTGGCCCCAATTAGTCCAGGAAACTGGCAAAAATGATACAGACTGCCATAATCTGTGATGAAGATATCATAGATGTTGACCTTGTGCTCGACGTAATGATGCCTGAGGTAAGGAAATGTGAATATAAAAGCCATGTCATATTATGATCAGTGTGGTTTCTCCAGAATAAATAAACCAAACCATACCAAACATGCATATTGTCACTACATTCTCATGCTATTTCCAATTTGAAATCTGTTTGCATTTGAAGGTTTCCATTAACATTGTCACGAACCACGAGGGTTTCTGCAGGTTTCTGGAGAGGTTCATGTCCATGCATCCGGCATTGGAGTAACAAGCATTGCTGTTTTTTTCTGTATTTATACATTCTTTTTTAATGTATTAGTTGTTTATTTATTTATTTATGTCTTATTGGATTTCAATTTATTATCTTCATTTCATTATTTACAAGGATACAAGGATACAAGGAAGTTTATTGTCACATGCATATAGTTACTGGAAGTAAGAAATGCAGTGAAATTATGTCTGGTGTCAGCCTATTTGTGCATTTATGGGGGGGGGGGGGTAAAAAGTGCAGTAGAAGAGGGGTTTAGTAGATTAAGTGGCAAGGGCTGCATAAAAAAGGTGGGGGAGGATTGGGATTGGGTGGGGGGCACCAACAAGGAGCACCCAAGAGCAACAGGGGCAAGGAAAAACTCCCTTACCAAGGAAGAAACCTTGGGCAGATCCACGGCTCAAGGGGCTAACCCAACTGCCAGGGGTCTTGGTGTGTGTGTTGGGGGGATGACAGGGGAGATGGGATAGTGTGCTGTGTATGTGGGGAGAGGGCAGTGTGCAATATGTGTGTTGGAGAAGCTTCCTCATGAGACAATGTGCTGTGTATTGGGGGGGGGGGGGGGGCAGTGTGCTGTAAGTATGTTGGGGATGTGTGTTGGAGAAGCTTCCTGATGAAATAATGTGCTGTGTATGTAGGGGGGGGGGGGGGGGCAGGGACTTACTATTGCAAGCAGAGTACTGTATGTATGATGTATGTGAGTGATGACAGTGAAGATGTGTGTGTGGGCGGGAGGGGAGTGGAGCAGTGACTGTGTGTGTGTGTGTAGTGTGTGTGTGGGCAGTGTGCTGTAAGTATGTTGGGGATGTGTATTGGAGAAGCTTCCTGATGAAATAATGTGCTGTGTATGTAGGGGGGGGGCAGGGACTTACTATTGCAAGCAGAGTACTGTATGTATGATGTATGTGAGTGATGACAGTGAAGATATGTGTGTGGGCGGGAGGGGAGTGGAGCAGTGACTGTGTGTGTGTGTGTGTGTGTAGTGTGTGTGTGGGTAGGTGGGGGAAGTGTGCTGTAAGTATGTAGAGGATGTGTGTTGGAGAAGATCCTGAAGACAGTGTGCTGTGTATGTAGGGGGGGGGGGCAGTGTGCAGCAAGTATGTAGAGGAGGCTTACTGTAGCAAGCAGTGTGCTGTATGTATGTGAAGTGATGACAGTGATGATGTAAGTGTGTGTGTTGGGGATGGGGGTGGGGTGGGGGTGGGGGGGGCAGAAGGCTAAACCTTCTGGGGGGATGACAGGGGAGATGGGAGTTCAGGGGCAGAAGGCTAGGCAATCAAGGACATGGGTAGATGGAAGAGAAATCAAAAATAATAAATAAAAAGTTCAATGGAGATGTGCAAAAGTTGGAGAAAGTCAGATATGTGTGTGTGTGTGTGTGTGTGTGTTTTGACGTGTGATGAAATAAGAAAATAAATAAAAGGTCTGTAGCATAGGGAGAGGGATGTAAAAGTGCTAAAAGTCTTGTAGGTGTGTGTGTGTGGGGGGGGGGGGGGGCAGTGTGCAGCAAGTATGTAGAGGAGGCTTACTGTAGCAAGCAGTGTGCTGTATGTATGTGAAGTGATGACAGTGATGATGTAAGTGTGTGTGTTGGGGATGGGGGTGGGGTGGGGGGTGGGGGGGCAGAAAGGCTAGGCAATCAAGGACATGGGTAGATGGAGGAGAAATCAAAAATAATAATAAAAAGTTCTATGGAGATATGCAAAAGTTGGAGAAAGTCAGATATGTGTGTGTGTGTGTGTGTGTGTGTGTGTGTTTGTAAAATAAATAAAATAAATAAAAGGTCTGTAGCTTAGGGAGAGGGATGTAAAAGTGCTAAAAGTCTTGTAGGTGTGTGTGGGGGGTGGGGGGGGTCATGAGTGCTGAGTAGTGAATGAGTGCAAAGTCAGTATAGTGTGAGTTCAGAGTTGGGAAATGTTTGAGAGTGCTGAGGAGTGAATGTGTGCAAAGTCAGTATAGTGTGAGTTCAGAGTTCGGATGGCCTGGGGATAAAAACTTCTCCTAAGTCTCTCAGTTCTGGCTTTGTGACTACATAGGCGTCTTCTTGATTTCAGTGGTAGGAATAATCCATTGTTAGGATGAGAAGAGTCCTTCAGAATCTTTTGGGCTCTTAGGAGTACTCTTCTGGAATAGATATCTTGTAGAGCAGGGAGTTGAGTTCTTATTGTACGTTCAGCTGAGCGCACTACTCTCTGCAGAGTACTACAATCTCTAACTGTGGAGTTCCCATACCAGGTGATGATGCTACCAGTTAGAACACTCTCAACCGCTGAAGTGTAGAAGGCCTTCATGATGGATGTAGAAACTTTGAATTTCCTTAGCTGACGAAGGAAGTAGAGTCGTTGTCTGGACTTCTTCAGAACATATTGAGTGTTAACAGTCCATGTTAAGTCTTCAGTAATGTGGACACCAAGGTATTTAAAACTTGTTACTATATGTGTGTACTGGGGAAATTTGATTTTTTTTGGTGTTAAGTTTATGGTGTATTTTGTTCTGAGAGAAAACTGAACCATGCAAGGTTTTCCGTATTTAGATTTACAAAGCTTTTTTGTTTAAAAGGTTTTTTGTTCTTATGTTTAGAATTAAAATGTGTTCTCCAAAACTGTCCAGTTGTCTGTTTTTGTGATCATCTACCCATGGATGGCTACAACATTTGGTTAAGCAAGCCTATGACTTAACAGACCTGGGGGGTATTCCAAGTACATGGTTTAGTGATAAACCTGGGTAACTTAACTCAGAGTAAGTGGTAAACCTCCTACAACAAGAGCCCTATGGTATTGTTTTGTTAGGAGAATGAAGCCATACAGCTCTTCTATTAGGAGGTTTACCACCTACTCTGTGTTAACTAACCCAGGTTTGTCACTAAACCTCGTACTTGGAATACCCCCCTGGTAAGATGCCTAAATATTTACACATTTGCCTATAATAATTATCTAAACAATTATTATTTATTCTTAAAATATTTGCTGGCACAAGGAGTTTCATTAATTATATTTCCCTTTATGCGTGCATGACGATAAACTACTTGAACTTGAACTAATGCTGCTTGTGGAATATCAACAATATACATTAAGTGTTTAATATACGTAGGCTATTTGTTGTAAGTAAAAAGTGATTCATATATTTCTTGGTTACAAGTAGCCTAGGCTAGCCTACAAGTTAATAACAAATAGAACAGAAAGAGGTGGAAGGTAGCCTAATAGGCCTAGGTGGCATAACAAACATTTCAACAAAACAAAACATTTCCAAAGCAACTGAGGTCGACAACGGATACTTGTGTTTTTATTTGGCGTTTTACCTAACTTTCCACGAGACAACCATCATGACAGCGCTACACACCTAGCACACATACCTTTACACAAGACAGTTCTGCAAGGCACAACGTAACTTAAGCAAGACAATGCTGGATAAACAAAAACATGTTTTACAGCAGAATAATATTGGCCAGACGTCGCCCTACATTCAGCGTTGTAAGTTAATAACCCACTTTCTACAAGCCACGTGTCTTCCTAACATCCCGACATTGAAATTGTATTTTCCAACGAAACAAATAAAGACAAAAAATAGCTTTGTTCGTGATCTGTCTAGAATCTTTGATACCACTAGCCAACTTCCGCAATACAGTGCCACAAGATAGTACGCGACTTCCGCAAGACAGTGCCGCGAGACACTACGCAACATCCGCAAGACAGAGGACAGGACAAAAGTACGGTACAGTACAGTTTCGGCTCTAACCGCCTCTCGTAAAATGTTTTGTCACAATTGATGGAGTAAACCAAATACCTTAAATCTATTAATTTATTATTAAATCCAATATGTAAACAACACAAACATTTTCTTAAAAAAAAAATAATAATAAAACACCACATTTTAAAACATGCAACATGTCATCTGGAGATGGAATGCTGCAGATTGAGACAGCGCATGCATCCCCGCAGTAAAACCAATCACAAATTATGAATTTACTCTAGGTTATTGTGGTAGCCTACTTCAGAAACCAAAGGCAAGCTGAGCGTTTAATACCAACCGTTAACTCCCTTATCCTTCATCCTGACCATGACATTGTATGGAGTGGAGTCCACTCAGTGGACCTAATGCAGCCCGTCTGCTTCATGTGCACTGTAGCCTATAGGCTAAGTAAATGGCAACTACTGGGATGGTTTGGTTATGATATGCAAGAGACAATTATTTGGTAGGCTATTCATGTATCAGACATACCTGGGTCTCACTTCAGTTGGAGGGACGACAAATAGACATGGTGGTAGAAGGCTAATTATCACAATACGACAATATTTAGCGTTAACTTATTTATTTTGAGCACGTTGTGTTTTCTTGCGATTTGACTGGGCGGGACTTCAAAGTCCCTGCCCCTATTTCAACCACTCCCCATCCACATTGTCCCCACGTGATATTCTCCAGACGTTCCAAAGTTAAAAACAGACTTTGTTTGTATTGCTAGAGCGCAGTCTTGAAATGTGCACGACCTACTAGTGTTCTTCTGCCCCACATCAATGCTTAATTAGTTGTAGTTCACAAGTGTAAATCATTTGTTTGATTGAAGTATATATTTGTGTTTTGTTTTTGATTTGTGAAATAGCTCAGGGACGTAAGCTAGCTGGCTAACATTTATAATTTGTGGAGAACACCTAACGTGCGATTTGTTTGTCGAGTTTAAGGAAAAGGTGAGGTGGTTAAATGAGGTTTTACATGGAAATGTTTGCCATTTTCACGAAAACATGCATCGTAACTATAACATATAAGTGAGTTATTATGATGAAAACTGCGAACATAACATTACCATTTATTTTTATGACAGGTAGACGCTGGAAGTGCAAGCAACTAGCAAGCAATAAACAAGCACGCGGTCAGCAGCTAGCTTGCATCGAACGCAATGGCGACCGAAGTCGAGACTTGGACTGGAGCTGCTCAGCACGATGGTGAGCCTATTTTAAATCATATATAGCATATGTGTCTTCTCTCTGACATGTCTAGATGTGTGCATGAATGAGATATATGCTCCTACGCTAATATTACATTAATCTCCAGCCATTGTCTCGGAGAGGTTGGGCTGCAGTTGCATGCACTCTCCACCATGTGCTCGCATACATCGACTGTTTAGATTGCTCGAACATTTGGGGTGTCAGCTGTGATCTTAACACACACCAAAGGCAACGAGTGCATCTGCATTTCCTTAAAATTCATATGTGCATTATTATTTAGAGCATGTCTCAGTTTTCGTCTGTTAAAATACGTGCAAGAACATGCTTGGTGATTTAACCCTTTCGGTAGGCTGGACCGTTCGATGAATATTACCTTCATCTAGTTGTGCTTGTGTTTTTTTTGCCGTCTCTACCAGTGTTGAGTAAAATTGTCAATGCAAGATCGCACTTGAATCTTGATGCAATTAGCTGTCGTTGTAGCAGCATTCTTCACATCAGTCAACAGGAGAACGTTTGAATTACCATAAGCTGTGCAGGCTGGTAAATGTTCTCAACTGGGGCTCATTTCATGTCATGTTCCGAGCTAACAGTCATTTCATTGACCTGGCTCTAGACTATTTTTTACCATATTGTTTATGTAGAAGTGAAACTAGCTCAGCTTTGTGGTCGAAACATTTTTATTCCACGCCCCTTTGCCAAATCACCAAATGTGTTCTGACCTTTACCATTTGGAGCAAGCAATTTAACACAACCCTTGTTGATTGTACCTAAGAAATTGACGTTATGTGCGGCATCTCTAGTTGGGGTGTTAATATGAACAATAACTACACTGTGATACACATGTAATACTTCCCACTCACTTCCGCAATGCCTTTCTCGTTTGTTTGTTTCTCTTCTTTGTGCAACACTGTTGGTGTTCTTGAAATCGTGCATTACTACAGCATACTCAAACATGTTAACATGGTTCAACATACCGATGTGTTTGGGTGTCTTTGTACCTCTGTTTACAATTGAATCACTCTGCTATGAACTACTTATGCCTCTCTCTGGATTAAGTGACGCAGGCGAATATATATCGCTATACGGACCAATATAGGTTACGTAACGTAACATAGTGTACACTCCTTGTACTCGTTGGTTACATAAAGGATATATCTTATTGCACTATACATTTTGTAATGTTTCTGCTGCTAAATTGATCAATGTTGTGTAGGTCGAGTAATTCGACCAACCATTGGGCATGATGTCAGATGCATAGCTACTCTGGGGTTGCGTCTGTTTTGATGTTTAATGTCACAAGCGTATTCCTTTCACACCCAGTATTATATTTGTCCAACCTATAACGTTAATGTGGTCAATGCTTGAAGGCCTGGCTGGGCACTATCAGTGAACTTGTTTTGGCCTATGCAAAGAAAGACGGGCATGCTTCAATAGATAATGGTGGTGGTATGGTGTTGACATGTAATCATAGAAGCCATGAGTCAATGCAATTCATCCTTAAATCATTGAAACATGCACGTCTTCAGCCATAGTTTGCTTATTCTTTAACTGTACAAACCTATGTTCTAGACTCAACAAAGAACACAGTACAAATCTACTATACTTGTTGGAGATATGGTTGTGTTCCTTTGCATTATTTGTGGTAAAATTACTTTTACATAAAACTTTGTACTGTGTTTGTTTTTAATATTTAGATTCTCCAACTTTTCAATCGGGTGTCCCACCATTTTACCTGCTTAGACCATTTGCGTAACAGCTGAGGTAAATGTATGCTTGAGAGCATAATAGAGCGTGCACAAACACAAATGTCAAGCCTGATTTGCCCATGGACTAATGAATACGCTTAATGTGTGTCACACGCTGGCCTTGCTCCAGTCGTCTACGTCTAGTCTTCTGGGGGCAACTAGAGAATGGAACAGCCTTGAACATTTTGCAACATGTCCCTAATTGTTTTTTGATAATGTCTATAGAAAGATATCTAAAGGCCAGGAGCTGGTGATTTATGGGATGATGGCATACAGTATATGAAGATGTATGCATCAGTGGTGTTCATCTGTGAAGGCTTTTGTATTCCATCAGGTCATGACCCTGTGTTTTTCAGTTAGACCACTGGTCAGCCACACCCACCACACCCTCCCTGCAATGCCTCTATGGACTGCTTTTAGGACCACTGTCTATGTTTGTAGAGTGCAGAAGGGTGATGTCCCTCTCTGTCATACTGATACAGTCAGTTGTAAAGAGCTGCGCCTCTGTGAGTTTAGTGCACAGCACACTGCTCTTGTATAGGGTAGTGGGTCGATCCAATGCTCCCAGGTGCCAACAGAGAGCTTTGCTCCAGTTTCCTACTGTAGTTAAGACACTGACAGTTGAGAATACTGTTGCCATTTGTTGGTTAACTTCCTTCAGAGGGTCACCCCCACCCCCAGGTTTGCTGTTGTGACCGAGTAACAGCCCATATGCGTACCGTATTTGGCAGCATGCCACTGTCAGACACTTGGATTAACTGCAGGTATTATGGACTTGCAGTGCATGTAGTGGGAGAGCGCTTTGTGCACCAGCAAAGGCCAGAGCAACATGAGCACTTGTTGGGGAAGGTGCAGAGGCGGCCTAATCTGTGGGTGGTTATCTGCTCCACACGGATTAAAGACACACGTTCCGGAGTCTGGTTACCACACCCAGCCAGCCCTAGGACTCAAAATCCACACCCCCACATCTAGCCCAAAGATAGCTATCTTTAAAAACACCCCAGGATAAATGGGCAATCTGTTGTCATGGCTGTAGATGTTTAACTCAAAGGCGGTGATCAAGCATAATTTTACAAGTGAGTCCAGAGCGGGAGGCATGTGGCTGTACACATCTTGCTTTTTAAAGGATGGTTGGTAGTTCTATACTCTTTGGGAGGGTCTTGCAAAGCTAAACTGTGCTCTTTTAGCTTAAGTCATTGTTATTTGAACTATGCAAAAAATAACACTGCAAATAAAAATGAGCTGCAGTGATCCCAAAACAAGATTGACTGGTGTTTTTTTTTTTTTTTTATTATTCCCTGCTTCTACACTCTGTGCTCATTGTGTGTGCACTCTGGCCTGGTTTTGTAGGTTGACATTCAGCAAATGAGTTTGAGCTCTCCAGCAGGCTGCTGTTCTGGAGAGTGAGTGGGAGGGGAGGGACTCTTGAGTTGTTTACAGTGAGAGTAGTAGGGTAGGGCAGTAAGAGGACTGGAAGGCATGTGCTCATGTGGTTAAAATCGGTGTGTGAAGACCGCTTCCTGTGTACCCAACATAAATCTCAAGTGTGTCTTGTGTTGGACAGACCTGCTTGTGTCCAGGTTTGGATTGATCTCTTCTATTGTAACTTGGTGGAAATATTTAGATGATTGTGACATCTAACGTGTCACTTTCCTCTGGGCAACAATCAGAATTGTTTTCATATCCTTTTGGGAACATGCCTTTTGAGGGTTTTTTTTGGATTGTAGCCATGTCATAATAAACCTAAGACCTTTGCACTATATGGTCAAAGAAAAATCCAAATATACACACTCATTTTTCTTGAACAAGCTGCTTGGGGATGCAAAACAAATTTCAGTGAAAACTGTTTCACCATATTGTAGAGCTATTTAAAAAGTTCTAAAGTATAAGTAAGTATATATACTCTTTTGATCCCGTGAGGGAAATTTGGTCTCTGCATTTATCCCAATCCATGAATTAGTGAAACACACTCAGCACACAGTGTACACACAGTGAGGTGAAGCACACACTATTCCCGGCGCAGTGAGCTGCCTGCAACAACAGCGGCGCTGGGTGCCTTGCTCAAGGGCACTTCAGCTGTGCCTACTGGTCGGGGTTCGAACCGGCAACCCTCCGGTTACAAGTCCGAAGCGCTAACCAGTAGGCCACGGCTGCCCACAAGGAAAGGGAACACACATTTGCAAATGCAGAGTCACAGGAAACAAGGCTTGTGTAGCATGGGGGGGCATATTATCTTAAACTTTTGAAACATTTGTTAAATCAGACAAATAACAAAATAACCTGACTAATTTAATAAAATGCTATTTTTGTACACCCCTTTTCATTGGGTTACTGGAAAGCACGGTGGGTATTAGAATCGTGTACTTAAAATGTATTTATTAGGGCTGTCAATCGATAAAAAAAAAATCTAATTAATTACATACTCTGTGATTAATTAATCTAAATTAATCGCATATATAATTTTTGCTGTGAAAGTATTTTAAATATTTAAATTCAAATTAATCATTTAATAATCATCATTAGTGACATTAAAGTTCAAAAACTCTTATTATTATTTTCACTGTTCAAATAATCTATGATATGACCTAATATGCTGAGGAAATAAATTCAAAAGTGCTTCGGGAAGAAGTTTTTTTTTTTTCACATACAAGGCAATTCAGGCCACAGATATAACCTGAAAATAAATTCACACTCCCCTCAATGTCAACACTTATTTCTTTGCATTGATGTGCGACTATAGAGTTGATGAACTCCGGTGATATGCAAATTCCTTGCTGCAGACATTGCAGAGGACTTTATTTTCAACACTTTATTTTTATCAACACCATCAGGCCGTTTTTTAAAAGTAAATGTTCCAATCAATGATCCAGGCAGCACGTTTTCTTCTCTCTCCTTCATTTTACAGTCTAATTTTTACTGACTAGAACGGCTCAGGGTCAAAGGTCATACGGAATCGATTAATCTGCACTATTTTTTTTAATCAGTTATTTTTTCGAAATTCGAAATTAATCCGTTATTTTGACAGCCCTAGTATTTATGTAAAATAAGTCCTGGCTTTGTTTAAGCACATTCTTTTAGGAACTGTGTGTGTGTGTGTGTGTGTGTGTGTGTGTGTGTGTGTGCGCCTGATCATCATGTATGTGTGTCTTCCATAGAACAGTGTTTGCACAGTATGTATGTTAGCTTGCACACACCCTTTTGGCAGCGTGTTGTTAGATAGCTCCTTGTGAAACTATTGCTCAGCTTGGCCTGCCCTATCCAGCAGAGCTCTTGTTTTGGGTTCTGTGTTAAGTCAGAGTTGAAGCCTTACATTTGTTTCTTCTGGAGTTAAAACTGACTCACTATGGGAAATCTAGAGTCTGTCTTTCTGTCTCGTTCCCTCGATCTTTCCTCTTTCTCTGCTTGACTCACTTTGGCAAGTTAGAGTCTTTCTTTCTTTCTGTCTCTTTCTCTCTTCCCCCTCTCTGCTCTGCTCTGCCTTGCCAAACCCCAGGCTGTAATCTATAGGCCATAAGTCTGCTGCTGAACGAGGGGGTATTCATTACGGCTTGAGAGATTTTTGTCCCTCGCTGACGAGGAGTAATCATGTGACTGCTGGCAGGCCCTACACTGCCATATGTAGTCACCCCTTCTTCTAGTGGTACGGAGGGAGAGAAAACTGCCCTATCAGCAGTTCTGCTGCATGTGGCCCATCCTGCTTGGCTCCAGGCTCAGATATCAGTTCAGTGCTTTTGTTGATTTTCTCGTTTGGAAAGGGCTGCTTGAGTGGTAGCGGTGCTGCAAGACATTTGTTGTGCTGTAGCTGCTGAATGGAGCTTGCTGGTGAGTCATGTAGCGACCGTGTAGGCGTCTCTGTGCTGCTGTTGTGTCCAGCAGCGATCACTGTTTTCTGGACGTGATTCTCGTCCACGTTCATGTCTGACCGCATGGCACAGGTGCAGCGTTTCAGTCGGCCAGGGCCATCCCCGCAAAAAAAAAAAAAAAACATGTCTGTAGTCTCGCCAACTGCCACTGAAATGCATACAGAGGTGCAGAGTGCATGCTATGTTTGTGCCCAGAATTGCCCGTATACCCAGTGGGAACCTTTAGTCTTGGTCATAAATTGTCCACTGTGGAGGTACCTTGTGCTTGTCTGGGCCTTAGACCACAGCAAGCCTTGAGATTTCACAAACAGCTGTACAAGCCTTCAACTGTATGCTGTATGGCCCACATGCTGTGCTTGTGTTTCCCCACCTTTCCAGTATGGCGCACGGACCTCTGCTGGTAAAGCTTTAACCAGGTCTCTCCCTTTAGCTCGGTAAACACAGGAAACCTTGAGCCGTCATTATCACTGGATGGATGACCAGTTGGACAGGTGGACATTCAACAGAGCTGATTGTCACTGTAATCAGTGTATTGCACCATTCTTTGGCTAGCTTAATAAAACAAGGCTATAAAAGTGGATGTGATCCTTGAAGGTGGAGCAGAGGATCCTGCTGAAGTCGGACATTTAGTCAGTCTGTTAGTCAGTCTGTTAGTCATGGTTGTGTGACCTGTGTGTTTTTTCCCCTCGCTGTGTAATGTTGACGCTCCACTCTCATTTCAGTCTTTTGAGTGTGGCCATGTTGTGGACAAATATGGTTCACATTGTTTATTAGTTGCTTTGCATTTGGGTTGACTGAGTGAATGAGAGCGGACAGACATGCAGAAACATGCCCATTGTGAACACCGTTCTCTCCATTGCTCTATGTGGCACCATAATAAAGCATGTGGCAAATTATTTGACAGGTTGTTTGTAAATGCCTCCAGGTACAGTAAGTGTTGAAATGTAACTACATCAGGGTTGCATATAGGGCTGGAACAACGCGTCGACGTAATCGATGACGTCGACGCAAAATATGCGCGTCGATTCGTTAAGCATAATGTGTGCCGCTAAATATTTTTAATTTTACATCTTCAGTGTTTCCCATAAATTGACTAATCTGTGGCTGGGGGCCACGAAATCATTGAGCTGTGCTTTTACGCACGCAGCCTTTCCTTGCCCCGGCCACTCTCTCTTGTAAGAGCCCGCTGCCCCTTCTCTGCATGTGCATTTAACAAAATATTCACGATTGTTGAAGGATTGTTGTTGCCACATAGAAGCATTGCATAGAACAGTGTTTCCCAAACTTTTTTTCTGGCGACCCACTTTTTAAAAATGACAGACCATCGCGACCCATTTCACTTAAAATCTACCCTGCAACCACCAATATTGTTTTAGGCCACAGGTTCTCCAACTTTTCTATGCCTCCCCAACCATACATTGCTATAGGATCCCTGCTTTGAACATGGTTGTGTTGCATTTTGAGCACCATCAGCGTGAAAAGTTGGAAATGACTACTGAAATGATACGTTTTAATGCGCATCCGAGAGTAAGGGAAATTCTCGCATGTTGCACAGTCGTCATTCGTCAGCATAGTAAGCTGTTCCTGTATTTCTAAAAAAGAATGTTGTAGGCTACGTTGCGTTGCAGACAAATGGGTCCATAACACTGTGGACGTCAATTCCAATGTAAACAGCAAATAACTTAAGTCATATTGTATTGTTGTATTATATTATATTGTATAGTCGTTATATTTTGCGACTGTTTTTGTAGTCGTTTGCGCAATAGCCGGAAGAATGCGCCTTTACTTTGGAGTTAGCGAGGTAGAAAACGAGAGAAATAGTGTTTGAAATGCCCATTTAAATTGTAGACTATAATGCACTGTTGTGCATTTTAAATCAGAAATAAGAATGTGAGGAGGTTGCTATTAACTTTAAAGATTGCATCTGCAATCGAAACTGTATGCAAATTGAATGGCCTTATGTCCGGTCTATGGATGTCTGCTTTAGTTGACAGCACGGTCACTAGATTTTAATCGGTGAAGTTGAGGAGCTGGTATCTATTAATGTTCGTGCAAATAGGCGGATTCATGTCCCTTGTAGTTTGCAACTGTGAGGTACATGGCAGGCGCCCCACAGAACGGTTTCATTTTGAGAGGTAGATATCCATGCTGGCACCCCCTCTGCGATGCGTTCGTTAATGCACCAGTTTCATGAGCTTTTATGACAAAACCGTGACTGTGGTAGTTAACAATCTACATCCTAATAGAAAACTGTTAGCTTTCCTGGTATCAAATGACAAATGGTATCAGTTAGGCCTATAACACAACATAAATTGTGCTGGCGACCCAAATAAAATCTCCTGCGACCCACCCGTGGGTCGCGACCCAGACTTTGGGAAACACTGGCATAGAACACGGCGGGCTAAATTGATATTAAATCCGCTTAGCATCGTGACCATGCTGTGCAAATTTGTTCAAAACTGCTGCATTAAAGTTAACTCTACTTAGTTTGGTCTCCTCAATGTACTATGTTGTGATGAGACCTTAGCAAAGTTATGCAATCAAGCAGTATCTCAAAGCTAACGTTAGAATACTGTTTGGATGTTGAGTTTAGCATGCTTACAGCTGTTTGTCAATTTCGTTATTCATGCAGGGCTCATTTTATTGACTCTGACACTGAATGTTTGCAAAATCCCGATGTAAATGGGAAAAGTGTTTTCCAAGACTCAAAAGTGCTTGTCCCAAGGAGAAGTACCAACCGTTATTTGAACTAACTACGTTATGAATTGCATCCACACATCAGCAGCATTTTAACTGTGTTAATGTTAATTGCAAGGATTCCCTCACGAACGTCGTCTTAAAGTGACAGGCACTCAATTAGGCCTATACACTACTGAACTGAACTGAATGCTACCTCTGACTAAGAATGCATTACTTTGCACTTGCATAGTCTTTTATTTTGGAATCTTAAGAGCAATAAACATATATTCCAATGTTAAGGAATTCATGTTTTTTTCATTCAGATATGTAAATCAACATGTATAAGTTGCTATTAGTCAATTAATGGGGAGATAATCGATAATCAAATCGAATCGAAATCGAATCGGACTGAAAAAATGAATCGTTAGATTAATCGATGCATCGAAAAAATAATCGCTAAAATAATCGTTTATCCCAGCACTAGTTGCATAGCATATCCCAAAATACATCAGCTGAAAAGTTGGCTTCCTTTTATGTGTGCCAACTATGCCGTTTGTCCTTGGGAGGCAAGCCTGTTGAACTGTGAGTGTGTGTGTGTGTGTGTATGTGTGTGTGTTTGCTTTCTCACAAGTTTTCCACTATTCTAATCTGCAACAACTTGCATGACCAGTTGGGGCTCTTCTCTGTATGTGACACACCATCACCTGACACTCCAAACTAGGTCTGTCTACTTCCCTCGTGCAGACTGACAGGGAAATGCTCTCTGTCTGTTAAGTGTGAAAGGCTGGTTTCACTACGATGGCTCAGGGAGGGACTGTACTTCTCACTGTTGTGAGAAAAAGTCTGACACGGACAGCTTAAACCACACAGACTTTGAATTAATTTAAAATAACTGATTTTGTTTGCCATTGGTAGTTATGGCAGTTCATAAATGCATGTATCAAACCAGTGTTATAATGGTGCCACCTTTCATTAAGATATGATAAAGATGTAAGAATTGCAACTGAAAGTAAACTAAAAATGGTTTCTATTAACCAAGACCAGCATGTGTTACACAGACCATGATTTTTTTTTCTTTAAAGTTGCATCATTGATTTTGCTCTTCTGAAAACCATAATTGTCCCTGGGCCTCCTGGGCACTGTGGTTTGCTTTTCTAATAATCCGTTCGTAAACATCAGGAAAGGAGGTCATGTTATTTAGCCTAATTATTAAGGGCTGTTCACACCAGGAACAATAAAGATAACTCTAATGATAACTAACCAATGATCAGAAAGTCCCTCCTCATGTTGATGAATGTGACGTCTGAAATTGCTGTCTGTTTGTTTTTTTTCTTAGAGCTTCACAAGAAGTTTTGTCCTCTCTTTTTAGACTGGAGTTGAGCATGTGAATCTCACTGGGTTCTGTCCTCTCTTGTAGGTGTGTTTTCCTTCGATCAGGAGCGGGGCGAGGCGGACGGCTCCCTCGGGGATGAGCTGCTAAACGAGACGGAGGTGAACGGGAACTGGACGCCACAGGAGAAGGCCCTGCACGAGGCCCGCCTCAAAGCCAAGGCCAAGCGCCGCCTGCGCAAGTCCTCCTCTCGAGACTCCACCCGGGAGTCGCTCTCAGAGTCCATCAGTGGCGAGCTGGGAGCTGACCCCCACAGCCCCAAGGGCAAAATCAACGCCAATGACCGCAAGTCCAGAACTGGCAAAGGCCGGGGCCTGCCTAAAAAAGGTCTGAGTTGGCGAATGGTGCAACCCTTCTAGTTGGAGAGCTATGCATTTAAGCCTAAGGTTTTAGGACATTTAGGATTTTAGTATTTGCTGTGGTGCATGCATTTTAATAGTTTAAGCCCAGTCTAAGACTAGAAGAAAAGTCCAATGTAAAAAAGCTTTTAGTTTAGTCCATTAATGGGAAAGTGTTAATTTTTGTTTAACACCATCCAGAAGTGAGGTCCTCTCCTCTTATTATTAGGTGGCGCTGGAGGAAAGGGGGTGTGGGGAGCTGCAGGTATGGTCTATGAGATGGAGGAGCCAGACGCCAAGGACCCCAACTACGATGAAGTTGCACAGGTAAGTAATGGACATGCTGCAGACTGTGACCCTCACTCAAATGATCCTCGATGATCAAATGGTGTGTTTGTGAGACATTCACGATGGCTAGGAAATGCTAGTTACCATGGTAATAGTCCCACCATTTCCTATTACTATCTTGCATTGCTAGATGCACAGTGACACTCTCTGGAGGAGGAGCCCAGGGTAGAGGCCATCATGGGGATCCATGGGTTACATGTTTCTATTTAGTGAAGCACGTGCCTACCAGGTTTGTGTGATGGACTGCAAGAGATGAACAAACTTGGTCAGATTCACATGTTGACAAGCCACTCCTGTTTTACTTGTACGTACATTGCTTAGCTAAGGTGAAGTATCATTAATTGGCCCAGAATTTAAATAAATTTGATCATTCATGTCCATTGGGCAGATTCTAAGTAATTGTAGGCTCTGGCCATTTTTTTAGTGTTGCACCATGCCTTAGAGAAAATTAATTTGTCAAATAGGGTTGGGCGATGTCCCCTTAATTTGTATTTGAAGATGTGTACAGTAAAAGATTGCGATGGACAATATAATATGGACATATAGGCTATATGGCCTGATGACCCCCGACAGATATGGCCTCTGCTGTAACTGTGGAGGTGGCAGGAGCTTTGGTGGCTGGTTTGAGGGAGAGCTTTGTTGTGGAAAGAAATTGACCACTCATCACAACCCACTCTTGTTTTCCCCGGTTTGTTGGGTCAGATCCTTTGCCTGGTCCGAACACAAACCTGCTGATGCCTGTTCTGCCGGCTGATTGCTGAGTGCAGATACACAAGCTCATCGCAGGCTGACATTGTGCGGCCAGACAAGGGTGGCATCAGCCGTGTTCAGCCCCTCTGTGTGTGCTGTTTGTCTGGGGCTGTCCCAGGGGGCCTCTGTGCGCTTGCAAGAATGGACAGCATTCACGCACTGTCACATTAGTGTATGAGGCTATTTAGTGTGTGAGCGGCCAAACCGTTTCAGCGGCCCTCATTTCAGCACATTTCTCTCTCAATTTGGGAATGCTCACAGCGATTATGTGTTTGCTGGAATGGACTCGGATGTGGTCGGGTTTGAGGTGCAGGGTGCATCTCTCTGACTATTTCAGATGTTTTAGATTCATTCCACAGCTGTTTTCAGTGCATTTCTTCCACAGGCACAAGGTTTTATAGGAAAGGGTTCTTTCTACTAGTCAGTTACATATTTACAGTACATGCATATATTTATATTATCTGAAATAAATAGAGCCTCTAGCCATGGTTCACTCTGCTATTATCTTTGAACTTAGAACATGAAACCCCCATATGTCTGCTGATTCTGTACGTTTAATGTGCTGTATTTTGAAATGAAGACCTACATTCCAGCCTTCGATATTTGTGTGCTATTTCGTTCGGACCTTTTCATTCCTCATGCGTCCAGGTGTGTGTGTGTACGACTTGGAACATATACTCTGCCTAACCCGTCGGAGCTATTGCCTCAGAGAAGAAAAGGGAAAACAGGAAAGTGAGTCAGTGGCTTGGAAACGACCAAGCCCTTTAGAGTGCAGCGGACTCTTCCCTTCTTTAAAGAGTGCCCTTGCTTTTCAGAGCAGGTCAAAACAATAGATTGAGGAGGCTCTTTCCTCTGATTTCCTCCTGGTTTCCAGCTGCTGGGTAAAAAAGGCATACGTAGACACAAAACACTCTCATATTTTATCACTCCTATCAGAGCTTTGATAACTGTGTTCTCTGCCTCAACCTTGGAAGGGGGCCTCAGCTGTTGTGTTCCCATTTACCTCAGAGCTTATCATTTGTATTTGAGTTAAAAGTTGTTCAGTTGACACAGATGTTTCACCATGCCATCTTTTTATGAGTTCACTGCAGCGACATTTCATATTATTAACCTAGAAGTGTCAACATGCATGAAGCTACAATGAAAAATACAACATTTTATGTCAGCTTTGTAGTAGAATGTATGTGTCTCTGTCCATTAGTCACAGACATTTCACTGCGTGTGTGTGTGTGTGTGTGTGTGTGTGCGCGTGTGCGTGTGCGTGTGTGTGTGCATGTACCAATAGGGAGACACCATATTCGCCAAAGTGGTGCCAGAGTTGAATGAGCAGGAGCTGGAGAAGATGGTCAACCCCATTGTGCAGGAGTACTTTGAGCACGGAGACACCAAAGAAGTGCAGGTGAGCAGCAGCAACCTCAGACACCACATCAGGCTCCAGTGGGACTCGTCTACACATAGAGAGAGAAGGAGATGGTCTTCACACTGTATATGGGCTCCAAGAAATACTTTATTTATTCTAAAAAGGCAACGTTTCGATCTCCGCAGATCTTCATCAGGCAAATAAGAACTGGAAAATAACATACACACACACTGTATAAACCCATAAGGTAGTGCTGAGACCCTAAGACTGAGACCCTACGTCTGTGTGCAGGAGCGGATGTGTATTTCCTTATGTGCTTTTTTAAAATATATATATATATAGATATATATGCTTTTTTCGACCATGTGTCCCCCTCAGATGTTGCTGAAGGAGCTGAATTTAGGGCCACACAAGTACGAGTTCTCCTCAATGGCTGTGTCTTTGTCTCTGGAAGGCAAAGCTAGCCACAGGGAGCTCACCTCGCGCCTGCTGTCGGATCTCTCCGGAAAGAGTCTCTCTGATCGCGACATGGCGCGCGCTTTTGACAGAATGCTCAAAGAACTGCCTGACCTCATCCTGGACACGCCTGATGCCACACAGGTAGGAGGACTCAGGCAGCAGAAGATGGGAAGCTTAAGATAAGGCCATGGGGCTTAACTGTTTTTCTCCGCATGAATGCTGACTGGTCTCACTGCTGTGTCTGCAGATGTTGGGCCAGTTCATAGCCAGAGCCATCGCTGACCATGTGCTCCCTATGAGTTTCCTCGACCATTACAAAGGCAAAGTGGACTGTGATCATGCCAGGTCAGTCAAGAGCGGTTGGCTGGTACATGGAGGTGCCATCTAACACAAGGCTGTGTTGTATGTCATGTAACTGATCTGTGGCAGAGCTGAGAGCTTAACCGTTACAGAGATGTGTCCTCATGCCATGAAGGGTCCTGTTGGCTCTCGCCTACAGAGCCTAAAATCAAAGGCTTGCATTCCTCTTTATTTAATGATATTCGAAGACATGCTGTCTGAATTACAAATATCTGTCAAGTCTAAGTACGTAGACCAGAACGTATCCCAGACCGTTGGGATATGGGATGAATGCTGAAAACAGTGGTTAACTCTGTGTGTGTGTGTGTGTGTCTCTCTCCCTAGAGCTGCGCTGGACAGAGCGTATCCCAGACCGTTGGGATATGGGATGAATGCTGAAAACAGTGGTTAACTCTGTGTGTGTGTGTGTCTCTCCCTAGAGCTGCGCTGGACAGAGCAGCTGTCCTCCTCTCCATGAAGAAGGAAATTGTAAGGCTAGATAATGTGTGGGGAGTGGGAGGTGGCCAGAGACCTGTGAAACATCTCATCAAAGAGGTAAGGGAGTTTATGGAACAACGGCCGCTGGCTGTGGGGATGGGAATATGAAGGTTCACATTTGACCAAATGTAACCAGATTGACCATATGAGAACCATATAATTGACTGCATCAACTCTAAGTCTAAGCATTGTTATGAGGATGAAATTGGTGTTATGAAGAAACATTTAAAAAACAACTAAACAGAATTGGGATGAAACGATGACCTTACTTGCAGATAGTAATTTCTCAGTGACAACTGGAAAGTAGCCAGTGATTTGTGTGAGGTTTACCAAATCCTGTTATTCTGGGACATGGAGGTGGGGGCTGAAAAAGCTGTCTGATCCTGGTAGTCTTCATACTGTGAAGTCTGCAGTCTGTCTACTCTGAAGATGTGTTTGTGCTTAAATCAACTTAATGCACATAAACCAATTGAATGCTTAGCCGTTGTCTTATAGTTGCAGACATGACATTTCATTTCTGGCCTTTCTTTCATTTTCCTCACCTCTGCAAGTAGTTATAAATAAATGGCATATATATGGCATACCATAATTAAGGCCCAATGCCACCGTGTGAGAAATCCAGGCCGAATCATATAATTCAGGAAATTGGTAAAACAAGAATGTCATTTAAATGGAGAATAAAATGGCATGTGCAAAATGCATTCAATAGTGTTATAGGAAACATTTTTGCCTGCACCTGGTAGTGACACTGATGCCAAATACAGAAACTCCTAGACTAGAACTGGCTCTTAGAATGACTTAGAATGTACATAGACTATTATAACTCGGGTGGTATACTGACTCAGTAGAAGTCCAGGAACCAGAGACAGAAGTTAAAAAGGCAGTTAATCTCCCCTTAAAGATCTCTGCAGTTTAGTCCTTTGAATACAACTATACTTGTCTTTATGGTTATACTAGCATTGCTACCCAACAACCCTTAATACAAAATCAACCCTATTGAAAACCATTTGTGCAGCATTTGGCTTCCATGGCTCTGTTGTTATGTAATGTAAACAGGAGTGAAATGCATGCAGGGAGAGTAGCCACAGGCAGATCTGTTTTGAATGTTCACGTCAGCAGAATTTTCTCTCTCCGTCTTTCCGAGTGAGGTGTCCTTTCCGGTCTATACAGTGGTAAACAAAGGGCTGTCCTTGTCCACTCACCCTCAAAGGACTGAACAAACTCATGGCTTCCACGCACAACCTAACCTGAGCACCCCACCAAAACAAACAAGCGCTCTGCAGCCTAGACAGCCTCTGCAAAAGCTACCAGCTGGCCTACCAGGCTCTGTCTCTGAGGTGGAGGCGGGGAGAGCCAGCTATTTCTGTGGTTGCATAACTTGTCTCTGTACCAGCCTCTTTGCCAGTGTGATTTCCTGGCTCTCCAACCTGCCTGTACTCAGCAGCCTCTATAGGGCTACAGTGGAACCCATCTTATGAAGCCCCCAGGGTATCTGAGAATGCCCCCCCCCCCCCTCAAAGTTGAGATGGTGGACATATATGGCTGTCCACTTTCAGATTTGTAGACTACCCTCCTCCAGACCTCCCTTCTGTAAGGTGATAGTAGAGCAGGCCTGTGGTGGTATGCCAGAGCAAGAAATGTCCAGAATGAGGCTACTCAGACTTCCTATGGGTTGACTAATGAAACAAAAAGGAAAGGACCTGTGCTTTGGCCACTGTTTTGCCACATAATGCCATCTGTGGACAGACCTGAGCTCTGGATTGTAGTCCTATGTGCCTTGCCTAATCTGAGTGCTGGGCTGTCTAAGAGCTATCTTATCCTCCTGTGCCCAAGTGCTCCCATATAAGCCAGTAAACACTGTCTACTCCAGCTAGATTAGCAAGCATAAGTACATTGCCCTGACTACTTTATTGCACAGAATGGCGTCTGCCTTGATTAATAAAGGATAAGTGGAATGTTTTGGAAAGATGGATTGAGGGGGGGTGGTTCTGCTCCTTGGGACACATTCTTCAAGGGATTGTTGGGGTCTGGTCTGGTCTCGTAAGCAGAGCCTCTTAAGAGGTCAGTACTGCCTTTTGAGGTGCTCCCCGAGAGGCATCTGAGATTTGTTACAGACAGACTCTGTGGGGTCCTCCATGAATGCATGACCATGTGGCCTCCAGCAAGTGATTCTGGCCCACTGCATTTGATGCACAATTTCAGCAGTGCTATTTCAATCCCATTTAGATGCTCTATGCTGGCTACCTACACAGATGTACAAAACAAATGTGACTCAGAATACAATCGCTTCAATAGAGGAGGTGAGGGCTGTGACAAAAAGAAGTTTGTGGTTTCGGGTGCAGTGATTATGTCCACCCGCAATGACTCCTTTTCAATTTATTGCTTCCCTCTTGGCAGAAATTCCTGCATACTTGGTGTGCCATAGAGGACATCTGAAAAAGCTGAAGGCCACTAAGTACTCTGGGTCGAAGCAGATAAGATTGTCTGGGTCGCTAAGCAAACAAGTGCGCAGTGCTGATGCAAGGCCGTTTGTGTGTTCCAGATGAACCTGTTGCTGAAGGAGTACCTGGTCTCCGGGGACCTACCTGAGGCTGAGCGCTGCCTCAGAGATCTGGAGGTGCCCCATTTCCACCATGAACTTGTATATGAGGTAAAAAACAATGTCATCCGTATGGTAAAATACTGCCTCCTTTTATCAGGATACCAGTTTTGACCTTTGAACAAATTAAATTGTTTTTCTTGTAGCTTGTCCAACAGCTGAATAGTAAATACATAACACTGCCCCTGTGGCAAGTGAAGGAATTGGACAGTGGCAGTACATGTTTGTTATCAGCTGTTATCCATACTGATAACCTGGGCTTTGCAGGCTGTGATCATGGTTCTGGAGTCCACAGGAGATAAGGCTATTCAGATGATGGTCAAACTTCTTCAGGCCTTTTGGAAAATGGGCTTGATCACACTGGACCAGATGAATCGGGTTAGTTTGTGTGAACACAATTCATTCACTTGATCACCACCAATAGAAAATTTACTCATTTCGAGTGGCTAACTGTAATTATTAAAATTACACATTAGTATGGCAGACCTTTCTAGCATGTTTAATATCATGTGATGGAAATGGACTAGACATCAAGATGCTCTTGTTCTCTCCCCGCAGGGCTTCGAGAGAGTGTATGATGAACTCCCAGAGATCAACCTGGATGTGCCTCATGCCCACTCCATCATGGAGTCGTTGGTGGACCTCTGCTACCAAGAGTCCGTCATTACCAAACAACTGAGAGATGCCTGTCCCTCCAGGTTGGTGCCATACAAGGCCATATGCTGTGTCTAAAAGAGTACTTCAAATCCAGATTGTTTCTAAGCTTTTGTGATTTATGATGGAAAATTGACTGATTGATTCTTATTTGCAAATGTGGACTTATCTATGTCGATGCATAATCACCTAGAAAAAAATGCTGTATAAAGGCTGCATGATCATGATTTAGGTACACTAAATTTAACCATGAAATGTATTTTGCCACAATATAGTATTTAAATGACAAGTATAGCAAAGATGGAAGTGCAGTCATATGTGAATCTGGTATGAATGTGATCACTGACATGATTGCTGGCCTCCACCAGGGGGCGTAAACGCTTTGTGAGTGAGGGTGACGGCGGGCTCGTCAAGAGCTAAACTGGGGGCGGTGTGATCTGGCATTCCCACCCCCTTAGCCCATTCCCCAGGTCCCAGGCTGGGTAGGCTAGGGGTGTCGTCAGACTCCACTCTCCTGCCCTCCGTCATCAGCAGCACCACCTCCATCCACAGCCGCCCACACATCCACCCCAGCCATGTCGGCAGCTGAAGGCCGACCTGCTCAAGGAGGGCCTGTGGAACACCTCCGTTATCTTCTCTCCGGTGTTGTTCATATTTTATTTTGTTTTGTTAAAAAAAAAAAAAAAAGTTTGGTTTTGGAGAGGGCTTTGTCCTTACTGGTTTTGGTCTCTCATTTGTATTGTTGGGAATGGGCTGGTGGCCCCTCCAGGCTCCCTTGTGTGGGTTGTGTGAGATACAGGCCTCTGGCTTGGTTGAAGCTGGGGAGAGGATAATTGAGGACTGGGTGGGGATGACTCTGGGCCCTGGTGTCAGGGTTTGAAGGGTTAAGGGTGTTTTCTTTTTGTTTGTTTTTTCCGTTTTTTTTTTTCTTGGCTTCTGTTTGCTTTGCTACAGTGATGTCCTCTATGTTTTGTTCTTTGCTTTGCATGTATAACGCAAAAAAGCACTTAAACATATTTTTGAAAAAAAAAAAAAAAACGAATGAATGAATGGAAGAAATGCACCTGGACATTAAAAATGTACTTTGTTCCTGAGAACCCAATCTCTGGGCCATGGTTTAACACCTCTGGGTGTTATATTCACTTATGTAGGGATCAGCTCTTCCTCTTTGATTTAATTACTGCTGTCAGTAGAAGGCCTTAAGGCCCAGTCCAAAATAAGATGTCAAACTGTGAAATAGTATTTTTTTATTACTGAAGATCACATACCAGATCCAAACCAAATCTGTTTTTGTAAACTGTATGTCAGTTCACTTGGCCTGAAGCCCTCACCATTTTCATCTTTTCTAAATGAATGCTGGATTTTTGTCCTGTGAGAACGCTATGAACAAAGAAGTAATTTCAGATACTATCCTTATTTACAGTCCTAATTAATTTAAATCTGACATACCAATTGTAGGTTCAAAAAAGATGTAACATTTTAAAAACACATTCTGAGCAGGCACCTCCTTCCCCTCCCACACACACACACACAAACACACACCACCCCCCAAATGGAGAAGCAGTCTGTGTGAATTGAGCGGCATGTAGAGGCTCTCCAGTGCACGAGTCGTTGATGATGCAAAGGGGCTGGGGGTGGTGGGTTTCAAGTGGTTAATAATTTGCGTCAACCACCATGCTTGTTTACAAAATGCAAATGTTGTTTCCCGAGTGTGTGTCTCCTGTAGCAATAAACAGCCTGTAGTAAGCTTTTAGGATTGGTCATGTCCCTGGGGGTTTGGGGAAAGCAAAGTAGTGTAGGCAATGCACGTCAAACTCAACAGGTAGTCACCATCACTGAGGCATGGGCTGCATTCCACAGCCCTTCCCCATCGTTTAAGACCTTTCCTTCTAAGAATGTTTGTCTTTCAGTGAGTTCTTTTCTGCCTGTTTAAAGAGGGCTGATCTCTCGTGTGTGTGTGTGTGTGTGTGTGTGTATGTGTGTGTGCATGCGCACGCACGCGTTTCATAGACATTCATATACTTGGGCTAAAATGATTAAGTTTAATGACACTGACTGGCTTCAAAATCAATGAGGAACAAGCTGTGGTCTGTCCCACCCACCAGAAGAAAATAAATATATATATATTGGTACAGGTGTGCAGTTTACCTATCTTTTCCTTCTCCACTGTGGGATTTTAAAGTTATCAAACAACATATTCTGAATAAGTGAACTGATAATAGTTGTGAAATCACTGTACTGTTTCCAGTATGTCTGTTAAAGTTCAATCCATCTACTAGATGCATTTGTGGTGTCAAGCTCTTTTGGCATGTGATGTCATAACCAAAAAACCTTGCCTGTTTTGTACATAAGCCCCATCTTTGTATTACTTTTCATGGGACACTTTTTTTTTGTTTTTTTTGAAGCAGAAGCATTATTTTTGAATAGCTCATACTGTTACAGAATCCCAGCATTACCAATACAGTAATTGTATACTGTAATTGTTTCAATAAAAGTTCATTGCTCTTGAATGGTGTCTGATGTTTCAAAATGATTGCAGTTTTGTAAGCCATTCCAGTGTTTATAATTAGTATTTCCAGCTTCATGTGAAATCTAAAGAAAAGTGTAGCTCTGTCGTTTCTCAAACTCCGTCATGCATGCCATGTCCTGTTATTGTAGTCTGACAATCTTGTAGTAGTGTCACAGTCGAGTTTATGGAAGGGGTCATTGCAGCAGCACTTTGGCGCCTGTCATCGGATTCAAGTGGTATTTTTTTATGTCGTATCCACAAAACTTCAAAATAAAAGTAGACGTGAATGTTTACATATCGTATTAATATCTTAATCACTGTTCTATGGTGTAACGTTTAAGAGACACAAGTATGTGATCAAAGTATTTGTGGAACCTAAACTGAAATAAAATGACTAAATAACAAATGAACATGCTGTTCGATGACGTCGCGGCGAGGACACGTCAGTAGATGGCACAGATGGCGTCTTGACCAGGAAGTGAGAGGAATATGTGCCGTTGACAATCGAGGCAAATCTTCAGGTAGGTATTTCATTGAGATGCTATAGAATTAAAATCTGATGAAGCCACTTTGAATCATGACTTGACAGTTCTACTGTATGGCATGGACTTAATGTTATGCCTGAAGTCATTCATAAGGTAGCCTACTAGTTAACATTAGCTAACGTTACCTTGCTAACGTCTATGTTAACGTTATGCTGTGCTTACTTTACTGTTAAGTACACGTGTGTTAAGGGAAATTATACATTTAACTCACTTGGAAGCCGATTACGCAGGCCCTCTTTTGTGATTTCTTTACGCTACTTACCAGCTAGTAGTCTTGTGGTTGCGATTATACACCAGCTTGTCAAAACTTGGTGTTGATCTTTTGAATGGGAGGTATCTCTGTACCCATGAGATAACTAACGTTAACGGTATAGTCATTACTTTATATCATTAACGTTAGAATCTGGGTATGACTTGCTATATCTCAAGCAAGACAAACGTTTGAACCCTAACGTGAAACTAATGTATGCTCATGCCTTAAAACAGTGCAAGAACTATCGGACATTTCTAAATGAATTTCATTACCAACAGAGACGCTTTCCCCAAAGATCTTGGCTAATGATATCAATCTCTAACTGTAGCCTATAGGGAAGAATGGGTCGGCAGAGAAAAAGGATTGTGACAAGTGATGGAGCCTCTCACCCAAGGACGGAGGACAAACCGCCAGTCCCACATCGCAAGGAGAAGAAAAAGAAAACGGACCTCGGCAAAGTGTTCATTAACATTTCCATCGCTCTCTGCATCTTCAGCCTTATCTGGTTCTTCTATGCTCTCTACATGCGCTCATCCCTGGCCAAAAGGGTGGTGACCCTACACCCGTCCCCACGTGTGCTCGATGCAAACAGCAGCAGTGCAGAAGTATCCCCCGAGAGGTTCTGGGGGTCATATCGGCCTCAGGTGTACTTTGGCATGAAGACCAGGAGTCCCCGTTCTGTGGTCACTGGTACAATAACCACCACTAATTCTAGACACAGTGCATGGTCATGATTTAGGTCCTTGTTCTTATAGTGCTTTGTATCCAATCTCCATTTGTTGGCAAGAAATGGGAGCTCTCCCCATATGAGTATGTTTTGACAAATGTCCTTCTTAACTCAGTCTTTGCTTCTGTGTCCCCTCCATCCGTAGGACTGATGTGGTTGCGTCAGTTCTCTGACATGGACGTGAACCTCAGGCACACCTGTGAGCAGGGCGACAGGCTGCAGGGCTATGGATGGCTCATGCACGATGGCGTTAGCTTTGGTGTGCAGGAGATCCGGGACAGCGACTTCACCCTCACCACTGAGTTTGTCAAACGTATGGGTGGGGAGCATGGCGGAGACTGGACGTGGAGGATAACTGCCAAACAGCATGTGAGTAGGGAAGTTTGACGGACAACTCAGCAGTGTTGATGTGTCCTAAGGTGTCCTTTAGAGGGATATTGAGGTGAGAGCAAATGGAGGAACCAATATAATATAATTGCTCTCACCTCAATATACCTCTAAACCTTTGTTCTTCCATGACCCTGAAAAGGGGCAAATTAATCTATCTCTCTGACAAAGGAGGTAAAAGAAACCTTTTTTTTCCTAGGATCACAAGAACCATTGTATTAAAATGCAGCACAAAAAAAGCTGTTTTCGTTGAGTTAAGCCTTCTTAGTATGTTATTGTTTGCTGTCCCATTTCAAGGTCATGTCATGGCGCAAGTCAATACATCTGTTCAACTGATGAGCTGAAGATGTAGTTATAGTGTTATTTGTGGTGGGTATTAGTTTGTAGTTTTTCTTGTACTTAATCAGTTGACTTCAAAGAATCTTATATTGTATTTTAGTCACATGAAGACATCATGGCATTCTATTCATTTACACGTCATGTGAGGACAGAATCTTTTCTATAAATTGACCTACTATGTGACTGGCTGTCTTTGTCCGGTTGCTTGATTACCTTGTGACCTCTCCTGGCCTTTCTCTTTGGCTCTACACGCTGCTGCAGAGCTCTGCTGCCCACGCTCCAGTCATCTCGCTCATGTTCTACGTTGCCACGGACACCCAGGGGTCGCTGCAGGCGCACGTGGAGGAGCGGAAGCGGCTGAGCACGGTCACTGGCTCCTCAGAGGAGCTTGGCAACTTCAAGGTCACCTTCCGCAAACCCACTGCTGGAGATGCCGCCAGTGGCAAATATGCCAGGTAGTTTCTCTCACCTCATATGAGAATGTAGAGTACTTCACATAATGCATTATATAGGATTTTGGTTGTTGGGATGTGTCCCATTAAGCATGTATTATAAATGTACTGTATAATACTGCCTGCAAATTAATTTACCTTTTATCTCACTGTGTCAATTAATATTTGCATAAAATGCAAACTTGTCACCTCTCTGTTATGTCAGTTTGATTCTACATCTCTTCCCCACAGTTACAACCACCTACAAACAGTGACTCCTGGCTTGGAAAAGCTCACTGATATTGTGAAGAACAGCCTGAACCGGAAGTTTGTTTTCAGTCCTCCATCGGGCGAGAAGCGTCCTTACATCGCAGTGGACACCTACAAGCCTCCCCACCACCACCACCAGCAGAAGCCAGCTGACACCAGGAAGGAGACCGATTTTGTTGTTCACCAGGTTACAGTCCAGACACCCTTCCAGATCGAGGTTCTTTTCGAGTCTGGTAGCTTTCATGATCGACCGGACCAGCTAGCGGGCTCTGTTTTGACCGCAGAGCTGGAGAAGAGGAAGGTGGCTTTTGACCAGAAGTTTGAGGACACGTTTGGCCTCCAGGCTAAGGGTTTCACCCAGTCCCAGGTCAAGTTCAGCAAGGCCGCTCTCAGCAACATGCTGGGTGGTATGGGCTACTTTTACGGCCAGTCAATCGTGCAGTCGGTCTACAATGAGTACCCCCTTCTGTACCCAGAGGGGCCACTCTTCACAGCCGTGCCCTCGCGCTCCTTCTTCCCCCGAGGCTTCCTGTGGGACGAAGGCTTCCACCAGTTGCTCCTCAGCAAGTGGGACCCTCAGGTGACGCGAGAGGCCGTGGCTCACTGGCTGGACCTCATCAACGTGGAGGGCTGGATCCCGCGGGAGCAGATCTTGGGCGACGAGGCGCGGAGCAAAGTTCCCGGCGAGTTTATGGTGCAGCGCAACGAGAACGCCAACCCGCCGACCCTCTTCCTGGCCCTGCAAGAACTTGTGGAGCAGCTGCAAGCTCAGCCCGATGACCCCTCCGTGCAGGCCACTCTGCCGCTCCTCCGCAGGCTTTATCCGCGACTCCAGACGTGGTTCGAGTGGTACAACACCACCCAGGTTGGACCCTTGCCGAACTCCTACCGCTGGCGGGGCCGAGACAAGGACACCAATCTCTTCCTCAACCCCAAGACGTTGACCTCGGGTCTGGACGACTACCCACGGGCATCTCACCCGTCGGCAGAAGAGCGGCACGTGGATCTGCACTGCTGGATGGCGCTGGCATCGGGCATCATGGCGAAGGTGGCCCAGCTGCTTGGCGAGCCACACCGGGCGTACGAGCGCACGCACCAGACCCTCAGTGACAACCAGCTGCTGGCCGAGCTACACTGGTCCGAGCAGCTGCACGCCTTCAGCGACTACGGGAACCACACCCAGGCCGTGGCCCTGCAGCAGGAGAAGGTGTACGTGCCCCCAGGGCAGCCGCGCCACCAGTTCCCCGTGGCGCGCCTGGTGCGCTCGGTACGTCGCGCCCCCAAGCTGCAGTTTGTCAATGCGCTGGGCTACGTCAGCCTCTTCCCCTTCTTTCTGCACATCCTGACGCCAGACTCGCCCAAGCTGGAGTTCATCCTGAAGGACATGAGGGACCCTGACCGCCTCTGGACACCGTATGGCCTGCGCTCGCTCTCCCGCACCGACCCTCTCTACATGAAGCGAAACACAGAGCATGACGCCCCATACTGGCGCGGTGCTATATGGATAAATATAAACTACTTGACTGTTAGGGCTCTGTACCACTACGGCAACTTGGAAGGGCCATATCAGGAACAGGCAGCTGCCATCTACCAAGAGCTCAGGACTAACCTTATCAATAATGTTTACAGACAGTACATGGACACAGGTTATATATGGGAACAGTACAACGACAGTACAGGTCGTGGACAGGGCAGTCATCCCTTCACTGGGTGGTCGGCTCTGACTGTCCTCATGATGGCTGAACAGTACTGAGACTCACTGTACTTCTCTTGCTGGCAAGTTCCTTAAAGGTGCCATCTTGTCAATCCTGTTTCCTCCAATGTGTCAGCTCATGCCATCAGAGTATTTTCATGTTTAATTGGTGGTTTTGTTCTGAAGGAGTTATATGACTGGCTTTTGTCTTCATTTTGTCTCTTAATTATGGTTGATGTCAGTTCACTGGTGTCCTGCCAGGACTAAATTCACTTGTAAATTATTCATATTTTTTCAGGTGCCCTAAGTTATGTCCATTTTAACATTTGTCAAAGGATTCTGTCTCACAAAAGGAACTCAGCTGCGATGTTTACATCAGCTTGCCAAGTGCATTTTATACAGAATTCTGAGAACATAGCAAAAAGACAATTTAACAAGATTAAGCTCATCATTAACAGTGAATTCGAATAATTAAGGTGAAGATGCTATGGGGTGCTTTTCATTTAGTTTTTTGTATCCCCACACAATATACAAGCCATTGTCAAATTTTCCATCAGAATTAATTGCTTTTTTGACCCTGCTGTTGAACGAGCAAACAAATAAAAAATAATCAAAGAACTTCTTCTAAGATCTGCATTTGTTTATTTGAGGTGTCTGTGCACGGCACAGTGGTGTGAAGAGGATGGATGACTGTAGACAACCAGACTAAAATAGCAGCAGCAGAAAAATAGGTTATGAACTATGTTAAAGGAGAATTCCGTGATATTGACCTAAAGTGTGTTGAAACATGATACCGAGTGTGAACGTATGTCTCATAGCTCATCTCTGCTTGTCCCTTGCACTCCGAAATCTGGCGCTAGTTAGCAGATGCTACAGGTTTTCAAAGGGGGTGCCTCGGGCATCGGCCTAGCCATGCAAATAAATCACTGTTTTACACCATTTACGAGGCTCAAAGTAGCTCCACACTTCATTGGTAGACTTCCGAGGGCCCTGACATTTAAAACGAGACATTGAGAACTTTGAAAAAGCACTGGTAGTTTATTTACAAGACGATTTATACAGACAGTACCTTCAGGAAGTTTACCATTCGCCACCATCTTGAATTTAGTCACGATAAGTCGAGCGACGAGTACGAATGAACAGGTATGATAAGGGATCAGATTTAAAAAATAATTCTGTGGAAATGCATGGATTCCAGTTGCTGCTACTGGAAGCAACTGGAATCCATGCATTTCCACGGAATTATTTTTTGAAAACCTGTTGGTCCTTTGAAAACCTGTTGGTAGCATCGGCTAACTAGCGCCAGATTTCGTGTGCAGGGGACAAGCCGAGATGAGCTATGAGACATACGTTCACACTCGGTATCATGTTTCAACACACTTTAGGTCAATATCACACCGGAATTCTCCTTTAAAGAGCACCATGTTTTTTTCCGTGTAACTACACAAACCAACTGGAATTAGATGCACCTCACATTAACACACATTCAGCAGGCATTTAAGCCCTCAGTCTGCAGTCTGTGATTCTAACCCAATACACTATTTGTTGGATTCTGTGGGTTGGAAGCTGCCTGTTCTTCATTTTCACTGAGGGGAAATACTCGTACACAGTCCTGGCTCTGTAAATGGGAAACTAACAAGTGACTTGGATCGAGCCATGAACAATTCTGGCAAATCAACAAATTGCTCTGGAAGAACTGAATGGAGTAATGTCATTTGATTAGCTGTTAAGTCTCCCTGGCGGACCATGGTCAAGTGAGACTGAATGGCAAAGAGTGCGAGTGTCTGTCTGAGATGAGACGAACAAAGCTTTTGTCATGGCTCATATTCACACTGAGGGACAGCAGTGTGCGTCAGTGCACCAGGGTTGCATTGTTTCCCATGTGCCTCGTTACCATGGAAAGGTATTGTTTTGAGGGGTCCAGCAACTAAAGTAGCAATGCAGAAACTAGTGGAAGTGGATTGCTGTCCTCTCTCTGTCTATCTCTATCTATCCTCTCTCTCTCTCTCTTTGCTCTCTCTCTTTCTCTCTCTTACTAACTCACTCACTCTTTCTCATTGTCCCTTTCACACAGACAGCAGAAGTTCTACCTGAGGGTAACACAACAACAGGCCCTCTGGCATCTGCTGACGTTGGACACCTGTGTGTTAGCAGCCCTGACAGGGTAATGCTGTTTCCTTTCATGTGATCCAGTCTGAATAGATGAGTGGTTCAAGGCAGCGCTCTGCGCAGTAAGGTTACAGCTCTATAAATAGGCCTGCGCTCAGGAAGCTGAGCTACTGCAGCCTTCAGTACAAAGCACTGCATCTGTGGAACGTGAAAAAAAAAGAGAAACTCACAGCATTTCTACAGGCCTGTTATTAAACTGTGTGCACTCACACCACAGTAATCTTCCCCTGCACATGCACTGCTTGCATGCCACGCTACGTCTCAAGCAAACAGCTTGGTAAAAGAGATGTGCCCATGTGCTTTATGTTCTGTACATAGAACATGACATTTACTAGCGCGTTCTTCAGCACATCCTTCTCCATGTCTTTTTCATGTGTGCGCCACATCCACATTCAGCTCAACATCCTCTGGTGTGCAGTGTTGGCATGGGGCTGTTATGCGCCGAGTAGGTTGTGATTCTGTCATGTGTGCAGTCAGATGTCCACCAGGGACAAGGTTGAGGGACAGACTGCAGTTTAATGGCTGTGGCAACCTTTTGCATATAGACAAGATAGCTGGACACCCACCCAGGGTGTCATTATACTAGAAGACACACATGGATAGTTGGAAGCTCACATGAAACATGTCTGTGATTATGTACAGAGGTAGTGTAAACACAGGAGCACTAGGAGAAGCATGGGTATCAAAAGCTTTTTACTCCACTGGATGGACAGTATTCAGATTACACTCTGGGTTATGTGCACACGCTGCATGCCGTGGGATTCAAACTATCCATATGAGATACATACAGTCGTTGTGATTGTCACTGAGCAAACAGTGTTGTACCATTCAGTGATAATCAAAAACATACTGATGTGCCATGTGTGTTGTCAGCAACACATGTGTTTTCTGTCTCTCTCTCTCTCTCACCTCAGAGAAAAACCTCCCATTCACGCCTGAAATCATCTCCATTACCATAGATGTATTCTAAGATTGGAGAAAAATGTGAGCCACATGCTCACAGATTCAGAAACAGTGATTTAACACACACACACACATACACACACACACACACACACACACACACACACAAATAAATAGGCCCACAAGCATACATCAAAAACTTTAATTCAGCTGTCAGGATCAAACAGGATCCAACATTTGTTTAAGGTTAGCTGATTCTCAGGCATTAAGATGTGAGACCAAATGGTGGCATCTGATCTTTGATGCAATCCAGTGAGTATTCTTAGAATCCAGCCAAAGTCCTTTAGGCAAGTCCCCCATTCGGCGGTCATTTTGTAACGCACTTTGGGTTATTGGGCAGATTTTCCTATTCAAGTGAATGGGGAGGCATACAAAAGGGCATCCGTGGCCTACTGATTAGGGAATCGGACTTGTGACTAATGCATGGCCAGTTTGATCCCTTCCTTATAGGAAAAATGTGGATGGGGGGAGTGATTGAACAGCGCTCTCCCACATCCATGGATGAGGTGCTCTTGAGCAAGACACCTAACCTCCAACTGCTCCCAGGGCACCGAATTAAGGGCTGCCTACTGCTCCGGGAGTGTATGTGTGTACACTACCCCCGAATGAGTAAAATGCAGAGAACAAATTTCCTACAGTACTAATAAAGTATAACTTAAGGGGTCATTTATCTGTAGAGACTACTGCCGTATTGCCATTACAAACTAACCCCATGCATTTCTATGGAGGATTCTTTGAGTGCTGTCTCCCCATTAGAAAGTCTCTGGTCCAGCTCCTTGGTCAGAGGTAACACTGAATATGCTCCATGCACACCCATGACTAACTCTCATAGCTCATAGTAAGAGAACAATTAATGCAACAGAGGAAAGTCTATTTTTTGTGCATGTGTAATGCTACAAAGGGAGATTCAGAAAGGTGAGCCTGACATCAAGTAAAGGTGTAATTGCTAGATAATTGTGCTAGATGGAGCTATTTTTATAGCTTTTTATGTAAAATGTTAGCAGGTTGTTAAGAATGGTTTGGCACTCTTTAAATAATAACATATATTCTATGCCATATAATTATTAAAGTATTTTCATTCTATATTTAGTATTTTCACTGGAGTGGTTTTCTTGTCTGACAAAGTGTCCTTATTGTTCTACTAAAGTCATTCTTGACATTTTTGTCTCATCAGTTATTATCATTGTATATATTATGATGTTATTAACGTGATAATGTTTTAACAGAATCCCACTCACTTTCACTACTCATTTCCAAGGCCCTAAGCCGCTCCTGGGTGACGTCCACGTTGTGACGCTGTAGCCGTGTGGATGAGGACTGTATGTTTTCAGTGCTTAACAAAGCCCTCAGGCCGCTCTGCCTTTTGTTTTCTCTTATCTGCCTTTTTTCCCCCTCCATGAGTGTTCACTGTGATAAACACTCATTACCTCGTCAACAAGCTCGGCCAGTGATGCAAACAGTGTAACCGTGACGGCGGTCGTTCACCCTCTGGTGCATCGGCGATTACGCTCATGCCTCCCAGGGGAGTCGCCTGCGAGAGGCGCTCGGCACTCCACACTCCATGTCCATCACTAACCATCGGCAAACATCAATAAAAACACCTCCTCTCTCTCTCCCTCTCTCTGTGGTTTTTCACCTCTCCATCCCGCTCCCTTTCTTGCTGCTATGCTCTTCTTACACCAACTCATCTTCTTTCTTCTGTCACTCTGCACTCTTTTCCAATCAGCCTTGCTCTGACCTCAGGACTTCTGTGTGTCCATGCAGAGGTGCCGGTGGGCAGAGGGCCGCTGCCACCCTGCGGTGCCCCGGGGCCCTCACTGGCTCCTGGTCCTGCACCCTCCTTTGACTGCCTGTGCCAGTGCTGCCCTGTGTATGTGTGTTATGTAAGCACTGGGTCGACTATAAATAGGCTCTGCTGGGATCTTTTGTCTTTACCTGCTCACTCTTAGCCCAACAGTTTTATTTCTGGAGAGCCTGTGGAAGCAGTGCCATGCCGAGCGCCCGTTACCATAGTTACTGTTAAGCGCCAAGCGAGGCTTCGCATTCTTAGTCTGTTTTCTCACAAGAGGAAAAAAAAAAAAGCTTATTTCAACCGGGCGATTTTCTTTTCACTCCTGGCTGTGCATCAGGACAGTGATGGGTGTGCACGGGGGGAGTTTATATGTTGCTGCAATTGAATCAGATTCAAGGTAACACCACTGTGCACGATGATGTGAAAGAAAACGTATACAATGAATGTGTATAACGCTCAAGCAATAGCAGTCAAAAGGGTTAATGAAATATATTACTGATTTATACTGATCATTCTGAATACAACTCAAGTATAAATGCTGCCTGCATTAAGTAAAATTCATATGAATGGTGTGGATTGTGTCTTACTAGATAAGCCTGCCCTCGAGGTAGCAGTAACATCATGAAGGAAATATGAGGTTTTGCCCTTGAGGTAGCAGTAACATCATGAAGGAAATATGAGGTTTTGCCCTTGAGGTAGCAGTAACATCATGAAGGAAATATGAGGTTTTGCCCTTGAGGTAGCAGTAACATCATGAAGGAAATATGAGGTTTTGTGTGCATTCAATTCTCTCTTTCTCTCTGGCTTGCTCACACACGCACACGCCTTCAGATCATTAAGTACATAAGACTCTAAGTTTGCCTTAATGCTAAGGGAGGTAGTACGGGGTAAGATTGTAGCGCAGGGAGTGCACCACAGAAGAGGGGAGCGTATCACATAAGCACCCAGCCCCAGTGGGTTTAGCAGTCTGACTGATGGTTAGATAACTCCACCTGGTAACTGGATCCGGGCCAGAAGTTATCCCAGCTGAAGTGCGCTTGAGGACCCAGTATGGAGGGAAAGGGGGTCGAGCACCGTTAGTGTGGGAGGGTTTGACCAATGGGCGTGCAGGGAACCATTGAAATGCTCTGCAGTCACGATGAGGAAGAGAGCAACAGCTCTAATCCCGCGGATAGGCGTCCGGGGACAGCGGTGGGCGAGCTGGGTGTATTTTTGGAACACAAGGGAAACCTGCCGTTCTCTGAGTGGGGACCGGAGCTGTAGCGGGCTTCCCTAACCCCACTCCCACACTTGAAAGAGTGGAGAGAGGGAGAATGAGAGAGATAAGGAGAGACCCACCAACTGCTCCTTCAAAGGCCCCACGCTCCCGCTCCTTCTCTCATGTACATAGGGCATCGGCGCTGGTATGCAACCAATGCGTGGAGAAGAGAAAGGGATGGAAGGAGAGGAGAGAGCGTGAGGGAAAAAAAATCATACTTGGCAGCTGAGATGAGCGTCTTGTATTTATAGCGAGTCGTGCTTCCGGCAGAGGTTTCTCTGGTGGTAGTTCTTCCAATCCATTTTTGCGGTTTCTTAGAAACTCCATTGTTTTCCCCTGGCACAAAGGAGTTGAGCCTTCATCCGGAGCCTTAAGGGGGATTGTAATGTGGGACATGGTGCAGAAATGTGATCTGGGGGCGCTTGTGATCCTTCTTACCACCCTGCACCACCCTGGCTCTGCTGGTGTTCCTCTATGAACCCACTAAATTCAACTCTGTGTGTATCTACACATACACCGCATCTCCCAAGCGGCACTGGGGTCCGTTTCTGAGCTGCTGCGCTGTGCTTGGCACATTATTAAGCATCAGCAACACATTTTTGCTGTAGTACAGTGGAGCTGTAACTCCAAATGTATTTAACATATACTTATATAATCTCCGTGCATGTGTGGATATTGCAGTTATTGCTCAGACAGACTGGTTTATACAATGCATTTCTATGCAATGACTTTGTTTATCACTGATCATTTTTATCTTTGTTGTTAGGCTTTGGCTGTGAGGTCAGAATGCCTGTTGGCTTAGATCATTAACATTATGATGCAGATGACATGAGATTTCTTTCTTTTTTTTTTGGAGGAATGCCACATTTCATTAGCAAGCTCAGGAAAGCTGTTGGAGGGCAGCGAGTCTTTCATCCTAGCTGAAGCCTGCTTCAGAGAGTTGAAGTGGGAGTGAATGTTGAATAGACCTGATTGAGATGGTGATAAAGCCAGGGTCAATCTAAGCAATGGAATGCAATCACGTCCACCGACCAGATGGGTAACAACTAAGGGCACACCACAGCGACTGGCAATGCACGCCACACAGTGAGATGGATGCCTTACAACTTTATCAGCAAGGTCTTGGGTGAAATTCAAATCTTCCACAAAGGCCTAGACTTTAGCTCACTGGTCAGGCCACTGGTACATGGGTTTTCTCTCATATTTCCTTCCAGGTGTCATTCTAATATGATTCGCTTACATGCAGTACGTTTAATTTACTGATTCTTAATGATGTAAGTCATACATGTAAAATTATTGCAGGGGCCTTCCCCACAGGTGCAATACACGTAAGTGGTTTTTATATTAAGATTACAGATTGTTGCAGTTTTGACAAAAGGAAAAAAAAACAACTTTGGTGTCATTAGACCAACAATGGGTTTCTCCTGATCTTCAAGTGCTAGCATTACATAAATCCATTACTGTTCTCCGTGATATTTCGCAGAGGCGAGAGGTGAAGCTTCACTCAGCAGTTATCATAACACGTCTTGTGAACTAAATATGACGAGACCTTTTTAATAGATTTGGGCTTACTTAAGGACACCTCTCTCAGATGGAACACTTAGGTATCTGGAGTAAGAGTGCATTAACTCACTTTAAAAAAAAGAAAACTCATTTTTTCCGGTGAATGTCAACCTGGACGACGAACGTAATTGTGTCATTATCCGAAGTTTTAAAAGCTACACCCGGCGCATTTCCACATTCGCCTATGACATCAATTTAAAGATGAATGGTATTTAAAGAAAATCCTTTGAAGACATTGGCTGAATGCAATCTTTGAACAACTGGAACGTCTTGGAAAAAGGCTCATTTTCGTCTCTCGAAAAAAGTTACTCATGTGTTAAATGCATTTCAATTATTTACAAATCCCTCTAAAATAAACAATCGCATTCGAATGTTGTTTAGATTACACTCAAACACCCCGAGATTGGCGATTTTGACAAACTGACTGTTGCAGGTTATAAAGAGAAACTGCCTTTGCAGAAGGACACCGCGCGGGAGCTGTCCGTGGTGCTGATTTAAAAAGCGCTCACAAGGGGGCTGCGTAGTTGGCTTTTCACCAGATCGTGGATCCTAAAACACAGTCTTCTATGCCTATTCAATGTAGATTGTAATTCGTGATGCCTAGGCTGTTGCTGATTTACATGCATTTTCAGTTTGAGAATAGGTTCATTGCAGCTGAAAAATTAAAGCGAATGTGGTGCAAAATGTCAGTGCCTTGACAGGTGAGATCAGCCACTGAACTCACGGGAGGTTCAATCGATTTATCCCATGTCCGAAAGGCCATTGCTGCGTTTGGTATTTCTAAGTACAATAATGCCTTGAATAGAAGTGCAGGAAAGCCTGCAGGCTAAAACTGAATGTGTGACAGCGTGCCCAGTGTGCCTGAGACTGATGGAGGCAATTACAACACCGTTATTTCAGGGTGCACTTAAGAATCCGTTACCTATCGTCACAGCCTACCTATATAGGCTATAGGTTTGAGTTTCCACCATTCAATTTAAGTCAGCCATTAAATTGTATTTACACATTCTTAACAAATTCCTCTAAACACCGTGGTTATCAGTGCATTTAGGATAAAGTGGCGGTTAGTTTACAAGTTTACAAAAACAAGTTGTCTATCATTGTCTGAGCATAGATACCGGTAAGCATGTTTAATGTCTTTCACATAGCTCGATGCATGCAGGCAGTATCTAGTTAAGTCCAGTACCCCATCAATTACTGCAAATAGCTATGCTGATTTATGCTTTTAGATTGTGCGGTCATTTTGAAAATGTGTATGCTCGTGCGTGTATGCGCGCGCGTCTGTTCATCAGTGGGCTATTTGTAAAATGAACGGAATTAATTTATATGGCTGAATTGCTTGCAAATTATTTACCCTTTGTCAGCCTAAGAGAGCATGTTTTCTATATTGCACTAAAATAAGCATAAACATCCAACTGAATTACCCAAACCTCAAACGATGCTACAGTATATGATCTTAATTGTGTTGTTGATGCATCAGTCACATAGCTTAGTGTTCGCGGAGTCTCTCCTGCGAAGAAGAGCAAGAGACCTGTTGCAACGTCACAAACGTAACTCTCCTTTTTTGGGAAAGCCCGTCACATCCTCTGGCCATGTATGGGCAGGAAGATGACACACAGCGGGGAATCCTCTAACCGGGGACGGTGAATGGGGAGGAGGAACCATCGTTCAGCCAAAGTGTATATAAAGAGCAAGAAGGGAAGCCGTTGGTGTGAAATTCACAGCAACAGATAGCACAGGATCTCTGGACATCGGTGAAGCACTTAGAAGAGAAGGGAATCCCGATTTATTTACATTTTTTCAGGGCACGTTGATTGCTTTCTTGGACATACATACGCAAACTTTACTGCGTGAAGAAGGACAAATTTGATAAATCATCCGTGGTGCGCAAAATAGGCTGACTTCACATTTGGACTTCACTCTTGTAAACATGCTAAACAACATGGATTTGAACTCGCAAGACTCATTCTACCTCCAGTTCGAAAACTCCTCTCTTGGAAGGGAAGCTAATGGAGAGAAGGATCATCAGGATATGTTTGTGGAGGCTGACAGCGCGGCACCTGCTCCATTTGCAACCGGTGAGTTCGCCGCTGCAGTATAATCTGTTGCTGTTCAATCAAATATTGCTGTTAATTTGCAAAAGTAATTCAAGTGGTGTGGTTGTGTTTGCTTTACATGCAATGGAATTGCAGTTCTCTTATGATTTAAGTCAAATGAAAAATAATGTGTATGCTTATTGGATGTTTTAGGCTTATGTAACAAATGCATCATTTTCATGTGCGTTCATTCAATGCTAGTGTAATAAAACAAAGTTGTTTTTCTGTGTTTTAGGAGGGACACCTATTACCCCCAAAACGGAACCTACAAATTCAGATTTTCTTTATAACCCATGCGACGGCGCAAAAAGTGGCTACGTTTCCTCCCTTGCCTACTCTGGCAGCTTCTATGTTGAGACATCTCAGGGCGCATCGTGCTGCACGGAGACTCTTCTCAACATGATCACCGAGATTGTCGGTATTTCAACTACGCCTATAACTGAGGTGCAGCCGCAGAACGGTACTGGGACGTCGTACACCACCAGCCCACCTCCGATGGAGAACACCAGCGGCAGTTTTCGGGACGCAGGGGTCCAGAGGCAAGCGCCCGCTTGCAGCACCTCCCCGCCCCTTTTCCCCCCGGGGAATATGTGTCAAACGTTCTCTGACGCGCAGACCAGCACACAAGCTTCCGAGGCGGCCTCCACTCAGTTAAACTTCTCCCTTTCCACACCAGTTGTGAGCCAAAAGCTATCTGAACCCCAGTCTGAGACAGCTACGTTCCCAGTAGTTGTGAAGAATGAATTCGAAAGCAGTTGCTATGAATGGGGTGCCTTTAACAAACCTGACACTTACTTGGACGCGGGGTTTCAGCCAGAGACATTTCCAATGTCCAGTGATTTCCCACCTGACCAAGTCGATGTCAAGGATCTTCTGGACACGTTTTCCCCTATTTGCCCAAACCCAGACATGGAGTTCAAAGTAGAGAATGTAATTAAACAGGAGCAGTGTTTCACGGATACATGCTCACAAAGTTTTAGCACCCCACTTTTTAATTACCCCTCCCCAGCTATTGATCTCTCAACCAATAATATTCTGAAACCGACTTTATTTCCAAATATTGAGCTGCAGCAACTATCAAGTCAGTGCGACACTTCATACACATCTTCCACTATTGACTCTATTTTATATTCCTCGTTGCTGCCGGAGTCTTTCAACCAGACCTACACTCGGCCACCAAAGGCCCCCCGTGCGAAGAAAAGCCCTGGTTCCTCCACTGGCCCCGCCAAAGAAAAGCCCTTCACATGCCCTATGGAAAACTGTGATCGACGCTTCTCCAGGTCTGACGAGCTCAACAGGCACATTCGCATCCACACCGGACACAAACCCTTTCAGTGCCGCATCTGTTTACGCAGCTTCAGTCGAAGCGACCACCTAACAACCCACACCCGGACTCACACGGGAGAGAAGCCATTCTCCTGCGACGTATGCGGCAAACGATTTGCAAGGAGTGACGAGAGGAAGCGCCATGGACGTGTTCATCTCAAACAAAAAGAGAAGATGGAACTGAAGCCTCAAGTGATTAGCGCGTGGCCATTCACTCTACCCGAAGGCATCTGAAGTGCTCATTAAAATGCGCTTTAAATTGGCTTTATGTCAAATCTTTCCGTCTTGGAAGATTCAGCCCGTGTAAACAGCTGGTCACTGATCGATGTCTGTGCGGTGTGGCTTGGTTCCAAGAGACTGGTTCCGGCTTGAGTGTCTAAGGCCTGTGAGAAGTCAGAAAGACAGTTTCTCGTGAGAAACCGTATGCTTTAAAAGGCTACTGACTTTAGGGGAACTGCTGTTGGACCCCCTACTTACAAAGTGCTGCTGATCCCCTATGCAACACATACATAAATTGATTGTAAAAGACTTCCAAGTGACCATGCAGACAAACCGGTTTTCCAAACGATTTCACCAGTTTGCGAGGGTACGCAGCAGCAGAACATTGAGTGGTCTAGTACTTTCAGTGCTGGACAGCTCCAAGCACTACACAAAAGCCTAAAACGGTACTACACCGAAGAGCTGGAATGTATTGCACTTATCTACACTGAGATGTCCACTTTCAAATTGAGAGTTTTTAATGCTTCTGGGGCTTTTGTACACCATCGCTGCCAGCAGTTATACTTGTTTGAAATGCATGTTTATTCGGTATATTATTGATTAATTAAGAAACGATCACAAGGTGGTCCTTATGAGTGGAGGAAATGATACTGACCTCCTTTTACATGAATGTAAGATATGTTGGCGTGACTACAAAGCGATTCATTTGTGCCAAGGTTTCCAGATTTATTTTGTCTTTGTTTTCTGTTAAAATGGTTTTGAATAGTTATTGTGTTGTTCTTAATAATGGCAAAATAATTAATCGTGTAGGACGTACGTGGATAATACGTGGATAAAATAAATATATTTGTATGACTATATTTAATTTGTATTTTTATAACTGTTCTTGTTGATTTTTTAAAGATATACTGAATTTCTAAACTTACTCGATGTTCATGTGTGAAAGGTTTTTGCAAGGACTCAGGAAAGTGATTAATCCAGTTCCAGAAAATAACTGATGTCATGCTGTGAAATACCAGACCTGCAACCGGCATTGAACATTTTATGGCAAAAGGACAGAAAGAACTGGATATTACCCAGTATGAACATAGATTAACATGACATCATTTAAACATTAAACATGTGTTGGATCACAAGATATGTATATAATTTGAATTACAATGAGTTGTAGTTTATAACAACTGGCTGGCCAAAGCCAGAACATTTGCAGTTGAGTAACCAGGTAGCACACATTGCTGCGATTTCCTGTACCTCTTTTATAGATGAGCTATTTTAAAAGGCATCCTGACAAAACTGACATGTGAATGAGATTGTCAAGAACAATCAGGGTAAACAAAGATAATGTGAACTTGCCTTAAGTTATATTAACTGCTTGGAACTTTTGTATATATTCACAGTGTTTATACAGAATACTTTGAATGAGCATTTGATGTTGTTATTTTTATGACAAATGTTTAAGAATAAAACCTTTTGTTTTCTTGAACCATGCTTTGTGCTTTGTTGAATGCTTGTATTGACACAGTAGAGAATAGTCACTCAAGGGGAAACCAGAAATGGTAGAAACTTCCAGAACAACATGCATTCTACATTCTCTTAAGTGGCCTTATCCAGGGTTCAGCTAGTCAATTCTCAATGAGTAAAACTGTCACGGTTCAATTAATAAAATGAAAGATCACTAAAATAGAATAGCAGAGAGAAGTTCCTATACAGATATACACCTCATGGCTGTCACACAGTCTGGGTAGCAGCTTGCTGTCTGTAATGGCACACAGGCACTCTGAGTTGATGAATAGTCTAATGTTGCCCCAGGAGCTTAATTGTGACCATGCAGTGTGAAAACAAAGGTGGGAGTCCCTTGTTGTTGCCTGATTTGAATGAGTGAGAATAAAAGCTCATGAGCGTCCTGAGCCTTTCCCTGTGTTGGGGGTGAAATAGGTTCCTCACAGTTCCTTTGTCTCCTGGACTGGGCTTGAAGGAGATCAGCTTGAATGAGAGGCCTCATTAGCAACACATTATATGTAGTTAGACTGCTGATTTCGCCGCTGATGTTGGTCTGTCGCTTCCTCCATGTCACCCTCCTCATAGCCCCACGTACTCATTTGTACATCTGATATACACTTCAACAGAGCTTCGTTCTTTCTTTCTTTCTTGTTGTGTGTGAGAGAGATGGGGAGTTGTCAGTGGAGACTTGGCTCCACATCCCTGGGTGTCTCGCTTGCTCTCCAGGCTGCTACAATCTGTCGATGAGAGGCAAGCAACAGCACCAGGACCTCCATGGTGCACAGCTCTGTACGTAGGATGCCCGTGAGGACATGTGACGCAGCCTGTTGGCAGAACATCGGCCCTGGCCCACGCCAGTACGTAAGAGAGGCGCCACTGTCCATCTCAGTGACACCACACTGACCATGTGCTCACACTGGACCCCTCTATCTGAACTCCAAAGGCTACTGGTGTGTGGTGATAATTCATTATTTATTTCATCTTTGGAGAACATGTTACTCCTTATTACAAAAAAATACTTCCAAAAGAACAAATGGATAACCCCAAAATGGCTTTACCGAGAACCCTTGATTTTGAAGAGTACAGAGTTGCTATTATAGTCTTCATACAGTGGTCACTCACTGAAAAGTAAGTGCAATGTAATGCACTGGGATACTAGGCAGCTGCATTGACCATATGATGGCACTTGATTTCTGAAGCATCGTTAAACTATTGCACTAGCTTGCACAGCTACACTTGCATAAATGCAAAGGATACTGTTTGCAGCCAGTATTTGACGTGCTATGCCATTAACTCTGTAACCTTAATCACCTAATGGAAGTAAATAAGTGGACCTGTTGCTTTAGGAAATGTGGGTTACAAAACTTAGATTAAGTGTATCCACTGGTATCTGTAGCTGGTATCTGTACATGTTGAAGCATCTATGACAGACTTCACTGAATCCTTGAGGAAACTAACCCTGGAGTCCCACATCCCTCACACAACTTGCAAAACATATCACAATAGCAGACTAATAAATCTGATGAAGGCTAAAAAAATGCCCAAAAATATGAATACATTCAGAAATAACCCACCTTAAATGGTCTTTAGGACAGTGGATTAACAGGAAGGGTTGACAGGAAATGAAAATACATGACACGCTATGGGATTTCACATGGTATTAGTGGGAATGTCCAATTTCAGTAAATAGCTTAAGGAATTCTTCTGATTGAATAAATCAACAGGCTGTTTAAAGAGAGTTAGATAGAGTTAAAAACATGGTTATATGATAAGTCACTACCCGACACAGTTATATTGAAAACCTAGATGTTAGGATAAACCCAGTCCTCGACCAAGACATGATTTTTTCTGAGCTGAAACACTGTCAATATGGAAAGCAAATTAATTATGAGTGCAGTATAAAGTGTTCTCTAGAGGTGTCGTTGCAAATGTCAATTCCTCACACCGACTGTTTGTTTTCTTTGAATTGCGAAAGTCATACATTTAGTGAGCAAGTCAAAGGCCTTGTTAAGTGTGGAGACTGGTTATATGGATTTCAAGTGTGCCCTAATAATCAGAGGCGCACTTTAGACAGTCTGTATTGCGACACGGCTGCTCTAGATTGATCCGTTCCAGCGTAATCACTGCGTGATTTTATTCCATTGCAACGATGTGCAGTCCGCTTCGGTCCTCGGCCGGGCCTTGTAATCAGGCTGCATAATCACACGGTTCTAATGGCAATCAACCGCAGCGGATTAATTCCACACGATGACGGGAGCCAGACGGGCCAAGGTCTGATCCTTCAGTGGGGTGTAGGTGTTTTGGAGAGTCCAGGTGATTAAGACCAGAATGGCGAGGTAAAGGAGCTCGTTATGCAAACATTTGAGTATCTAATTCTCACAATCGCTCTGAAAATGAATTTCTTCATTAGTATTACTGGTCAGGACAGATACCACGAGTGACAGATTGAACAACTTTCCATGGAGTTTTTCATCCATGTTAAATTACAAGTAAACCTCTGCAGGTCAAGGAGTCTAGTCTTCAGCTGTCTTCTTCTGCACAATATTGCTATGGCAACAAAGTCAAAGGTGTTGAGTTGCATCCAAACGGAATGGAGAGAGGTGAACGTTTTGAGTGAGATAAATCGCTTCGAATCAATTCAATCACTCTCTAGTACAATTTGGCGCTGTCCTTGATGGGAACGATTGAGGCAAAGGGTCTTGTATAAGACCCCAGAGTACATCTCAGCAATGTCCATGATGATGAAGATCTACTCTGTCAAATCAAGCAGAATTCGGTACCCCAAATATGCAAACACATTTGCCTAAGATGGAATGGAAATCCTCTTTTACGTACAGATCGACATATGCCTCTGCAAAATCAAGTCTGGTTTTTACCTTCATTATATTTCAGAAGAAATGAAACTTTGTTAAACTCTGTTTCAGAACAGGCTGTAAAAGAGGTCTGCAACTTCAACATCCTTCCACTTGACATCCAGTCCTTCCCATCCACAGAGTGATTGCCATACAGGACTTGATCAGCTTGGACTGTGTCAGTATCGGTGACAATGTCTCTGTGTGTCTGCTGCAGGTTCCAGGATGGATGACAGGATGCGCTGTTAACCATTAGCCTGATGCTGTCTGGGACGCTCCTCCTCACAGGCTGCGGCTGCTTCCTTCACTTTGACAGATCAGCTGCTAAGTGCTCATTGCTGTCACCTTTTCTCCACCTCCGTCACAGGGGACGTTGCGGCGTGTCTGTCACAGCCTGACCCAACCCTGACTGATACCCTTCCAGCGCTTGCAAAGCAGAAATGTTGTTTGGCTGCCTGTTCCACTGCTGTCAACACTTAAGATATGTTGGATTTCTTAGTGTTTGGCGGTGTTGATGACTTTGAATATAGTTACAGATGCAACTCGAAGGCTTCGTGTTCATATGAGAGAAACGGCAGCATTCGATGAGCTGTGTGTTCAACAAAGGACTGCAGTGACACACCACCACAACACAGCTGCCGCTTTGTTGCTACTTAAAACCCAACAAGTGCCATCCAAGCAGACAGAGCATCTCTCGGGTTCCTGTAAAACACCATGCTTTTCAATACTAATGCAGGTCCACGAGACTCGTGTTCCATAATAGTCATGTATAGTATATAGCCCATGGGCTGGGAAACTGCTGCTGAGGGGAATGCACCCAACAGAACAGGCTAGTGATTGCAGCATGGCTGACATTTGCACTGCAGTAATGAGGCATGTCCTCAGAGAGGCTATGTCACATCCAGCAGTCCATGACTGGGAGGCAGACCTGCTGTGGACAGTCTCTGTCACTTCAGCCCTCCCTGCATCAGTCAGAGACAGAGACAGAGGACAGAGAGGAGAGAAAGAGAGAGAGAGAGAGAGAGAGAGAGAGAGAGAGAGAGAGAGAGAGAGAGAGAGAGAGAGAGAGAGAGAGAGAGGGAGAGAGAGACATAAAAATGAAAGAGAGTCTTCATCTGATGGAGGGGCCTAGGGGGACGTGATGGCGGTGAGCAGGCAGGCAGGCAGGCAGGAGATGCGGGAGCAGAGCTGAGGCATGGCAACAGCCTGGACAAAGAGAGCATTAGGAGTGTGAGTGGGCAGGCAGAGCTGCTGCTCCCGTGCTGAAGTGTATCAGCCCTGGCTCAGCTGGAGGAATCTGTGCCTGCGTTCCCCACTCTCGCTGCAGATGAATCATCACAGAATATGCCCATTAAGGATCTGATCAGCATGAAATATATGCACATATATTGGTATGGATGAATAGAGTCAGTGCTCTTGATGCGTTTTTTTCCCTCCATGCCACACTGTTTTAGTCTTAGTATTATGTGTTAAAATGGCGGGGGGTTCCTTGGTAGGCTCTGACAACACAGGCAAAAACGAATTAAGAGCATTTCTATCCTTCACATGGAAAAACCTGTAAGACATCACATTCAGTGATCCTGAAGATGGCCAATTAAAACACTTTAACATCATTATCAGCCTTACTCTGTGGAGAAACAAGACAGCAAGCTTCATTTTAGGGGATAATTAGGGTAAGTGACATTTAGATTCCTCCAAAGCCGAGAAAGATTGGCTAAGCGGACTGTCTGTGGTAGCGTTGGGAAGGTGGGTCATCAGGCAGAGAGAGGCCACAGCTCATCAGAGGGCCATGACTCTCACTGGTCCTGATGGTCCAGCCATATGCTCACCGTCAGGCAGAATAGAGAGCGAATGTGCTTCAGGCACACTGCCTATTTCATCCGTTGCCCTATCAGACTGCAGGAGTACATCATCTAAGCCTCATCCCTGCATATTTGGATCATTCTTAGTCACAAACAGTTGCATGCAAACCCCACACTACCCCCTCCCCTCTCTACCCCCTGCATAATGGCATGTCCCCACCCACCGTGGCTTCTTTGATAAGATGGATTGTCACTGTGAGTAGAGAGGGGCATGGGGAGAGTCTTTCCTGTGTCTTACTACCAGAGCCCCATGCTGTGGCTGCAATGGGCCCTTTCAGAAGCCATGTCTGATCCATGCTAAGGACAGGGTGCTTCACACATCAACACTGCCCTAAGCCAATCGCCTGCTGAGAGTTTTTAAAGAAGGCTGGGAGAGTTAAGCATTCAATCAAACCACAAAATACCACCTAAATGCCTGCCTTGTAATCTTGTTTGATGAACGTGTTTTCGTTTTCAATTCAAATGATACCCCTCCCTCCCCCTCAACGCACACACACACACACACAAACGAATCCTCATGTTCTACATGTTCTCTGCAACAATTACAGCTAGGGAGTATAACTATATAAATGAATATTGCACACAGTTACCTCAGCAGCATAGGTGAGAATGGTTTTGGCACAAGGACGAATGGAATGAACAAATTTCTTCTCCAAATAGAATGATAGAATGGTAATAATAGCCAGTCCTTCTCCGTTTTGGCTTTACACACCTATTCCCACCCACTTCTTGTAGAGATATGTATTTTTTACAAACTAGCTCTAACCTCTCAGGGATAACTAATTCTGGCCCCCTCACTAATGATCAGTTTTACCTACACAGCAGAACTGTGCCAAATTGAGATGTCGTGGCCATATTGGTGTTTAAAATAGATCACAGTGAGCTGCCTGCATGGTTTTTGCAGATCTTAATTTACATCACAGTCACTTCATCTGCACTTTATCTGCAGACACTCTAAAGCAAAATCTCCCTGTTTTGTGCAAAGCACTTTCAAGTTGTTAATACCACCAATTGGCTTCTCCTAAAATTTTCAACGGTGTAATGGGATTTTAAACACAAGTGGCTGACCTTTAGATGTTTTTGGTCTTGGTGGGTTCTGTGTGCCTTAAGGCACCTCATGGGGCAGCAGGGCTTAGCAGGACAGCCCAGCTTTCCCCCATTCGTCCCCAGCAGACTGAGCTGTGACAGGTCTGCAGTAGCCTTCACAGGCCTCCATCCACCAGCCACTGTATTAACCATTAACCAAACCCTATTGCATGTGAGGGGAAAGAGGAAGCAGGTATGAAGACAGATATGGCCATTCCTTCACACCGGGACACAGCCCTACAAGCTCCATTGTACAGGCACCACTGCTGGCAGGATGGCTGCACTAATCATTAACCACATACAGATGCAGTGGTGAAGCCCTAGCCCTGTAGCAGGGCTCTTCCTCCAGTAGTGATGGATTACTTGGCCCAGCTAACCATTTACCCAGTCCCTCACATTCTCTTCTTCTGTGGGGTGGATGGAAGGATGGAGGTTGTCAGAGGAATTCCATCACTCTCCTCCCTTCTCTGCATCCTGGTGTGTCTGTTCACTCAAAGCCGACATGTTTGCTTCTCTGGACAGCTTGGGTACCACCGATGACATTTTAGGATGACAACGTTTGTCACCGACGCTATCCAGAGTAGAAGGTTTGTTTCTCTTACAGCTCTTAGGTTTTAGAAGCCATTGCATTTTTAAGAGCCTTCATGATTATAAAAGAGAGGTGTTTTTCCCTGTAGCTGTCATTAAAAGCCACACATGGTGGTGGAGTCTCTATAGTGGCGCAATCGCTATGTCACCTGAGCAGCACAATTCTCATTAGCCACATCGGAGCCTTCACTTCAAATAGGCTCACTACTGTGAACGGCGAGCACAACGAGCGGGAATAATCAAGCAGCAACGCTACAGACAATCTCAGCTTCACAGAGACGTGGATGGGGAAAAGGCTCCATCCGTCCAACACAGAGGCCAAAACCAGTTGCAGCAGTGCAGCATGAGGCCAAATAAATCAAGCCACCGTAATTCATCTTTGGTTTTTATTATTCTGTTACTTCAAGGCCAGCAGCAACAATACAGTTGTCTGAGTACAGATACCGTATAGTGTTTAACATTATTCTGCTAATGTGCTTATCTGAGTGGTAACTACATGCCACAACAATGTTAACAATTTTTCAGAATGAACCTGCAAATATGACAGAATCCTTACTGAAAACCCTTACTTCCTGTTGGATTACTTTACATGAAGGACAGTACAGTAGCCTACTTCAAACAATCCATTGTAATTGTATTGATATTCATCCCAGAGTGATGTTCTATACTCTATGCCTATTTATAGCTTATAAGTGTATTTTACCATTTACATAAAAGCCTCTATATATAGCCAAGCTCAGGCACTGTGACAGCCATTTGATGAGACCCCTTCCAGGGGTTAAACTAACACACAATGGTAGTTAACACTATTAATATGCAAATGAATGCAACAATTCAACAGCCTGTTGTTATACCTACACTGCAAGCACAAATAAGTTCAGCTGGAAAAAAAAAATCACAAGAGCCATACTTGATAAGACATACTCTGTTACTATGGCAACGTCCATGGCTCAAGCTAAGAATGCTGCAGTTTATATTATCACTGTCATCACTGTGCCTGGGTTTTCATAATTACAGCATGGCTTTGTCATTAATGGTGAGGTGCCTGATCACCATTCATTGTAGTCTCATTAGAACGTTTTGTTGAATTGCGTAAAAAAGATGTAAAGTTCTGCAGCCATTTTAATTGTCATGTTCAAAAGCGGGATAATGGCAAGCCAGCCATTCACTGCAGTGAGGTCGGGGCGACTTGCTACCTGTAGGGGTTTCAACTTTCACTCACAGAGTGGAAGGATTTCAAGCCATTCCACTGTGGGAGAAGAATCACTTGAATTTCCTCAGCGTTTTAGTCATGTTGTGTCTCGGCTGAATTGGTATGCACACAATGTGCTTGTCATTATAGAGCCTTTCACCTCTGTTTTGTTGATATTCCATCCACTTAGTGTTGTTAATGACCACTTGAGGTATTCAATTGGCATGAATGCTACTGAACTTGACTTTATTATTTCATGTTGTTTTGCCCTCGCATTACTCTCAAAGAACTCTTTCACCACATTTCCTGGACTAACAGTTACACATTGAAACTGTTAAATGTAAGTTGAAATGTATTCCCTAGTCATATTGTGTGACCCTCTGCCACATTGTTAAATTGATGCATAATGTTGTATGAAAAAAAAAAAATATCTGAAGAAACTATATTTTTTATCATATAGTTATAGTGGTCTACTGTAAATTCTAAATATTCTCAATAGTCTTGCATCTCTTGTTTGCAGCTCAACAAATCCATTATACTTTAAGACTGACAGTAATTTCAATAGTAGGCCTGTATATAACTTACGTATTATAAATACATTACCGGTATATAACATTAGAAGTGGTGACTATGAAAATGCTTGAAAATAATCACTACAGAAAATAGTTATTTACTGACTGATTGTTAATGAATATTTTAAAGCAAAACTGTGTACAGTCTTCAGTACAAATGTGCATTTCTGGAGGCTATAATTTAGATCTTTTCAAAGTGTTGGACGCCCCTAAAATCTACTTTCATGCTGCCCCCTGTTGGTTAGATTTAGTCTCTACAAGTGATTCAAATTACCCATTTTTACCTTGAGCAGTTTCTTTAGCCAAGAGCCTAGCCTGGGCATAAGTTCAAATCCCAAATCTAACTACCAACAAAAAAACAACACCTAGAAAACATTAGTGCTGGATTGATGAATAGAGATAAATGAAGTCTCTCAAGAGAGAGACAATGGCCCTTTTTTGTCCTTACTTCGTCAAGCCATCATTGTGACAAGAGCTAAAATAACCTAGACAAAATTACTGCATTGTGCTGAAATGTCACTTCTGTATTAGCTGTGGTTGCTAAGTGAATGGTGATTAATAATATCCTCACCGTATGCCTTTTTCGTGAGCCAGCCAGACAAACAGCAAAACACAGAGTGCAGCCAATCAAATGACAAAAACAGCAGGTAGGGCAGTAATTACCTTATAGTGAGCCTGTCATCCTTGACACATGCGACTGATTTTGGGTTAAGGCATGAGAGCCTGTATGTTGAGTTAATTTAGTCTTTCTCAACTACTTGGGGGAATTATAAATTTAATCACCATGCTTGTTAAACCAGAGCACATGATTAGGTTTTCTGGAAATCTCTAAGAAAGCTATGTTTAGAGGGGTGACTAGTGTGTCTCTGGGATGTGTGGTTTGTGTATTACCGATGAGCAGTGGGTGATCTACTTTAAACCCCATGAACTCTTATTACCTTTCTCTATGAAATCCCATGCACAGGACAGTGGAGTCACGGCAATTATCAGTTTGCTGCCATTAGGAACATTGGTAAATGTGGAGGTTTGCTTTTGAGCAGAGCAGAGACATGGGGGCATGGGGAAGTTTGTGTGGCTTTGATACACACCCCTGCTGGGTTAGCTTTCCTGAAAAGCCAGGGCATTGCCTCGAACACTCCACTTATAAAATATTGAAGTAAATTAACAATGCATGAGGGCAGTTCAACCCAAAGTGCCAAAGCAAAAGGGAGATGAAATCATTTAGGGTTGACTCAAAGGATGAAAGCTGCTCAGAGAGAAAGATGGATCATCGGCAACTATAGGTAGGGATATTTTATTGTGATATGGACTCATTTCCTTTCTTAGCAATCAATGGTAATTTGGGTTCTATGTATGAAATATTATACCCATTTCACATTTGTGTAGACCCATAGACAACAGAAAATCTGTGATTAAAGGGCTTAGACTTTAGAGGCTTTGTCTGTAGAAGGACTACATATGTAACAAGTCAGATAGATGCAATGTTGCCTGTTTCTGTTCACTGAAGACAGAGAGAGAGAGAGAGAGTGAGAGAGAGAGAGAGAGAGAGAGAGAGAGAGAGAGAGAGAGAGAGAGAGAGAGAGATTGTGTTGTGTTGTTGGACAGGGAGCAGGCAGGTGTCCTGGTGTGATAAAACAGAGCAGCTCAAGGGCACGTCTGCTGACCTGATCTGCTGCCTCAATGTCATCACCGATGGAGGAACAATTCAACCAGAAGATCTGGGAGACGCAGCAATCATTTAACAGAAATGCCATTTGTGACAGCAATACAAAACTGGCAAATGCAGACGTACTGTTAAAAGGTAATAATGAGATATTATGCACTACTTGTGACTGGGAATTTATTGTCATTTACTGTATATCCATTAAAAAATCAACATAACAAAATAAGCTCATCACCCCATTAGACTGCATTCAAAATCTTTCAGCTGTAGCTTATCGGCACTGCGTTATATTAAAATGTAATATATATTTTCAGAAGAATTTAGTTTTAAATTAGTGACAGACTTAGCTTTTCTTACAGTCTAATTCAGGCTCTCTCTCTCTCTTTTAATCTTACTCAGATATACTGTCTGTCCCAGAAACATAATGTCAGTATACTAAAAACTGCTGTTTTGAATCAACATACCACAAATAGCAAAGTAAACATGTGACTGTACAGTTCTCCTGTCTTCCCATTAAAAGCAACAAATCAGCTCTGTAGTCTGTAGCACTGAGATAATTCATAGAATGTGAGTCAACAAACTATACCCTTCTCATTTTGTCCAGCTGATATAAGCAGTGTCATCAAAACTATGTATGGTTCATTTCCATCAGGAAGAGCACTCATCTTACAGCAAATGGCTTTGTACTCCTTGGAAATCTAACAGATGAAGTGCTCTTGGTGACATAATTTCATGTCCATTTAAAATGACAGATGACAGTCTCAACCCCATTATTTGTTGGACACTACCGTGTTAGACTAACAAGCATTTAACTGAGTACAAACTGGAGTAATCTGCAGTAACATGCTCTGTCCACAGAGTGGCGTTGTCTGTCCTCCTGATTATCACCTAGTCTGGAGGTCATTTGCCACATGTAAGCGCACCTGCAGCTATGTCCATGCAGATGCAGTGGACATGTGGCCTGCTGCTAAAGGGGACATGTATCATCACCAGATATCAGCTCTCATTACTGTACACCTTGGAATACACACATGCACACATACAGAATGAACAAACATGTAAAACCATAAAGCTAAGTCACATAGCCTTTCTTATACATCTTGGCAAATAAGCCCTGATTATTGGTGTTGCTGGGTGTCACCTAAATACAATAAGACTCAATAAAAGAGAGGATGCCTCTGTGTAGTAATCGCAAAGATTTCACTGCATGTACATCACAACCAATTCAAACAGCTGGAGAGAAAAGATTGATGTCTCATGGGAATCATTACCAAGCGCAATGTGCAGACAGCAAGTGCCAAGAGTAGCCTATGACATATTGTATATGAATGCTGAATGAATTGGCAATCACAAGTTTGTGTGCAGATGAGAAGCATCCAACTTTGTTTGCTTCAGACCACAGGAGGGTAGTAATGGAGGACATCATTCAAAATGGTTTTAGTCTCCGTCAAGTCTTTGGCCAAATGGCAAGATATCAGTAACTTGCAGTCCAGCATCTGTTCTTTCTTGCTTTCTGTACAATATGTCTGTAGTGTCCCATCTCTATTCAGTTCAGTCAAATATGGATGGAGAGTGTACGGCTAGAATACTGCCTGAAGAGGATATGGGGCACAGGGTGCGTGGAACAACACACAACATCAAATGTGTGGAGTGTGAAAACAGTTCTACACATTGATTTTCACTTTTGATAACACTGATTGCAGAACAACAAGATATTGAAAAAGCCTGAACAAAGAACATGCTAGCTCACCAGCTGTAGATGTTTACAAGCTTCCAGACCAGCTCTAACAAACAGATTTTGTTGGCATGGCCACATTGGCCATAATGATGATCAGTGGAGTTGGCATCAAAGTCAACTGGACAGTTTGCGGAAGAACATTTCAAGTACTTGTAGTCTCGTGGGCCAGATGTACACTTTGTGGTCTTTGTGATGGGTGTAAAGAAGGCTTCTTCCTTTCTTTCTAAAACCCACCCACAGCCTGAAGCACCACTCACATCTGCTGTCGTCTATTGTAATCCACTCTACTACTTTCAATTCTATCTACTCAACCTCACAAGGCATTGGATTGTTTCAGAATATTTTAGATTGTGTACTAATTGTTCTAATCCACATTTAGACCAAAGTCCTACAAAATGACCTCCTCTAGAAAACCAGTGGTTCTGATGGTCAGAGGCACAACAACCCTCTAGAAAACCACTGGTTCTGATGGTCAGAAGCACAGATGCAGCACTTGGGACAAGACTCTTCACTTTGCCTCTTCACCAGGCCTCTACACCTCAAACAGTCACAGTCCTGTCATCCAGACTATTTGACACAACTTTGCAGTGGTAGGGACAGGTGTATCAGTGGTGGACAGCAGACTGATAACAGGGACCTGGCAGACCACCTGGAGTGGTGTGGGAACAACCACCTGCTTTTGAATATGGCCATGAAAGATGGTTGTAAACTTTAGAGGGTCCAGAAACTGGGTGCTTGGGCGGCAGCATCAGAAAATGTAACAAACAACTGGACAAGCTGACATCTCCAGCCATGACCTCGTCAAAAAGCAGAGCACTGGCAGTTTCTATCTTTTCTGTGACAAGGCCAGTTGTTCCTGCCAACTGCATAACCCTGTGAAATGACTACTTTGGGCCAGGAGAGTTGACCCCTCCTCTTACGGTCACTGTCCATGCAAGGTATTAGTTCCGTCCTAGACTTTAGTTATATTCATTTTTTATGTTACATTGTAGGCTACTTAGTACACTAAACATGTAATGTACAAAAAATATTGTATATTTGTATATTTTAACGAAACGTTTTTGTGGCTACTGTAACGCAGCCCATGTCTTCAAGGATTAATGAAGTTAATATATCTTGGGAAGGTAGCCTCTTGGAGGTTTCTGTCGCCATCAATTTCTACATAGATGTTGTTTGGCCTATTTAGCGTAAATGCACAAGTTGGACAGTGTTCTACTCCCTCCACACACCGTGGCGATTTCCTAGTCATACCAGCCAGCGCACAATTGTCACGGAGCGCCAACTCGATCACCTTTCCATGAGCAAATGTGTTATGTTTTAAGAGCATGTTACCTCTGAGTCTGAACCCCTATATGAGCGATACCTGCTGTATTCAGCTGTAGTATTCGGTCTTGCGGCTGTCTTGCCGTGGAGGCAGCACATCCCTGCCTGTTTCCCATCTCCTCTTCCCTCTACACGCCTTCACAGCGGAGGCGCGCATACAGTCTACTGCAGAGTGGTGCGCGTGACGTCAATGCTGGAGCGGTTCCTTGGCTCAGGAGGAAAAATGGGGAGAAAATTGCGAGGTGAGAAGCGCCGCTTTTCAAAATACAATTACGCATGTTTGTAATGTATGGCAGTACAAATGGATCGCATATTTTTTTAATAGAGTAACAGTGCAGTCGCCTTCAAATACTAAGCTATGGTTGTGAAACGTTGCAGAAGAGGTAACGACACTTATACTCGGATGCGTTATGTAGGGAAATGGTGAAAAATGATGGCTGGCAGTGCTGCCGGGCTCAAATCGTCTCTATTTCTATCGGCCTGAGGAATGGCCAAACTGCGAACTGTGGAGAGAGTTGGCATCGTTACATTTGTTTTGACTTGCGTAAAAATGCACGTCTAAATTAGCTAAGTCTGCAGCATGCAGTGAGACCTGCACCGGTTTCCATCGTGGATTAGGTAGGCTATTGCATCTCGCGCAAATACATTATGTAAAACAATTTACTGAAATGAAGGGTACATTGTCGATCGTCCCGAGACAGTATAGATTGTCGATAATCCTAAATAACGCACAAATCTTTGTAATCTAATCGCGTTACCGTTTGAATAGCTAATGCTGCCGGCCTTACTCGGCGCCCTTAGCATTGATAACCCCACCGGTATGGGGTGAAGATATGCCCAATGATTGGATTTTATGTAGTTGAACAGGTTAGCATGTCAACATGCAGTGCTCCTGTTGGCTTTTGGCCAAGATGTTATGCTGTCATAAATGATTCCAACAAGGGCCTATCTCCAGCCAAATTCAAGTACTCTGATTGTAGAATCCTGTTACCTGTAAATTACATAGTGATGCTGAATACGGCATAAGATGGTATCTGTCAGCATGTTTGCACTGTAATTGTTCTGGGGGAAAGTAGCTGTTGATTTTGTGTATAGCACTACAGCACTGTGGGAATTTATTTTCTTCCAGTGTGCTCCTCTCTTTGCCCCAGGGCAGAACTGTTAAGGCAAAAATATGTTCCAGCAGTGTCTCACAGCATCATTGAATAGAATTTAAAATGCTTTAAAGAACCCAAACTAGCTTCATGTTTAGTAAGAGCATGAGAAAATAATGGCTGCCATGTCCGTAAACAGTGGTTAGTCAGTTTTGAATCAGCAGTCAGCCATTGTTGAATTCGGAGCAGGCCTGTACTATGAACTGGTAAACATTCCTATGGGCCGAACAGTAGTGAGGCAGATGAAGTACTGTGGGCCCAATCTCTGTCCACAGAATTATTTGTATTATCTTAATTAATGATTCAATAGATTCAAAGATTAGTAGACTAGCCTTTTCAGTGAATAATGAAATACATTAATAATGAATTAGTACACTGTTTTATAACAGTTTAATCATTTTTCTAGTGAAAAATATTCATGTTTATTTGCTTTGTCTGCACATTGCCTCCTGGTGTTAAGAGTTCAACGTTCAACCTTTTGTTTGTACATATAGAAGATAAAATGTGACCGCATGCAATTCCCTTGGCAGCATTTCCCAGTGTGTGCCTGAGCTCAAGGCATTGATTGCTCTGAATTCTGTCTTGAGCTGTGTTATTCCTGCAGCCATATCTCTGTAATGAGAGATTGTGTTATTTACATCCAGTCATTGAGGGTCTGCTGCATCTGATATCTCTATCGATCACAAGGAATGGTCAATACACAAAACTGTTATGCCTTGTTTGTTTTCCTTTCTTTTCCCTTTCAATATCATGTTTCCCATCAAATCGCCTCAGCGTTAAGGACAACCACAGAGACAGTTCATTGAAGCTTTTGCTCTACTGACATTTCGAGTCTGAGCTCAATGGGACACCGGTATTAGGATGACAGCCGCACTCATTGACTTGATTTGTGCCACAGGCAGTGATGTGTAATGTCTGGTCAGGGAAGCCTGGCGTAATTGGCCAGGATATGACTGAGCCTTCGTCTGGATGACTGGTGCTGCTACGAATTGGGAGAGGGACTAGAAAGGGGTGTGTCCCACCACTCTAGCCCAGCTATCTAGACAGTGCCTCAGTAGTGAGAAGCCTGAACAGCCTTTGTCTGAGCTCTAGTCCAGTATGAGGTGTATGGACACTGCCTTCTCCATCACAGATGTGCCTTACATGGTAGTTACCTCAATGTTGTCAACCATTACATATTCAACTATTGATCCTATTCATGTTAGAGTTTAAGCTTTTGAAAATGTCTTTGCTGGATGCTTTGCTTTTAGGCAGAGTGTATTCCCCCTGAAGACAATGTAAAGGCTATGCTGAACTGATATTTTTGCATATTATTTGGGCACACCACTTTTACCCAGACAGCTAACCTAAGTAAGCTATTTATGCATTCAACTAACTTGTGCTGCCGGGCAGTGAAGGAGATTGTCCTGCGCTAAGTGAAGGCTAATAGGGACATACATTACCAGCATTGATTCCCAGGGTGTCCTGGAGGGAGCTGTACATCACTGTGGTCAGTCCTTAGAATTGACTCCTGTGGGGAAGTGTTAGTGTCAGTAATAGACACCGCCATATGAAAACAGTGTTGCATGGGGATCATTTTCTGCATCATTGGTTAGGGCACGGTTTGGTTTTCCGAAGCATATTGGCCTTATCTGCTTCATGTGGACTGGTTATGAAATGCTTTACCACGCTTGAGTTGGGCCCAAGAAAGGCACCAGTGGGGCAACAAATGTGGCTGTGTTCCTCAGTGGCTCAACACCATTCATGTTCAGACAGGGAGAATGACTTCATGTGTAGGGTCAACGTGTCACCATCATATCATGACTGTTTTTTTCCCCACTTGTTAGTCTCTATTTTTTGGCCAATAGGCCATAATATATATTTTTCTGTAATTTACTTGAATAAAAATTAGGTCTTATCAAGAACATATACGCTGGATTCCAAATGTCAGTATTCACTGCTTGTCTCACTTGTGTTAGGATTGCTATTGAAATTAGTGAATCATGTCTATGCTTAGGTTGTCCCAGTGCTATTTCCCTTTGTAAGAGAGAGGGATGTCAGGAATACAGTGATTATGATATCACCTAATAATGTTACTAAATAATGTTCTTTAAACAAAATTTTCCCAGTTGGAGGTCAGAATCCTTGTCTTTTCAATTGATCTGGAATAAGTTTTCTCAATTTATCAAGTTTTCTGGAGTCCAGCACAATCTAGACATCCCAGGACCATGGCCTTCTACAAAACCAAATATGTTTATTGTTAGAGTTCTACATCAAGCATTCTGATTAGCAAACTCGCAATGATAATCATTCTGAGAGTTAAACATTGCTGGTGGTTGTTTTATTAACTAAATGGGTTTTGCTACACATTACTGCATGCATATATTAGTGCTGGGCCAGTGGAAGCTGGGCTGGGGTGGGCTGGGGCCGTTTGCACAGGCTGTGTTTTATGGGAATACCCCCTGGGGTTCTCAACATGTGATGATCCATGTGTAATGGAGGATAATTGGCCCAGTGAAGCTCGACAGATCAACAGGAGACAGCAGAGACAGTAACGGTCTCTGGGACAAAACATTTTGACAAGCTCCCTGGCTTATGTCCACTCCGACATTCAGTTGTGAAGTTATTGAGAATGTGATCCAAAGATAATGTCACCACTTTTAAGGCCCTGTCCTCTGGAACTTTCTGTTTTGTTTTTCAGCACCATTTGTCACAATAGAGACATTGTGTACTCAAGCTTAGGCTTTCTCCTATTGGATGCTGGTATGTTTATGTTCTGGTTGTGAAGTGGTGGATTGGGAAGGGGGTCACTGTGTCTGTTTAAGGCAGCGTGTGGTTGTGTGCTCAGGCAGTGTGAAGCTCTGCACGTTTTCCTCTGTGGCCTAATTAAAAGTACAGCCTCACGGCATGCACACTGCCTTCTGATGGATCAGCACCTGACTGAGTCTGTGACACTATCGTTGGCTCATCCCGGCTCCTGTCTTTTCCTGATTTGTCTTTTTCTTTGTTTTATCTCTCAACAATCTTTATCTTAACCTCTTTTCCTGAGACACAAATGGCCATAGTATTTTATCACCACTTGTTTCGGTTGACTGACCAGCCATGACCATAACCCCTATGGCTTGGAGGAACCTGGATGTGTCCCTATATCATGTCCCTGACACACTTGTATGTCTCCTGCTCTTCCACCTTCTCCAACTCTACTGCATCCCCTCACACGACGTCAGTGCCTTTGTCTCTTCTAGGGCACTCACACAGTCATAAACACACACTGTCTTTTCCTGTGTGTCCATCTCTCTCTCTTTCTTTCTCTCTCTCTGTCTCTTTTCTCTTAACCTGTGACTGAACCATTCCATACATGGTTTCTATAGCAAAAGATTCAATGCTTGTATCCCTGGCAACCATGAAGTCTGTGATATCTTTGCGTCAGCATGAGCACAGAGAATCACTTCTGATTTTCTGTACCCAAGACCTGGCCATATGATAAGAAACAGTAACACTGTCAAATTAAGCCAAAACCCACCCATGATGAGATACAGTACGGCTCTGTCAAATGCAATCATACATGTTTTTTTTAGGGATGCACCGATATATCGGTCAATATCGGCCTTTACTTATATCGGCTATCGGCAAATTTATATGACATTTACCGATGGCAGTGGCTAATGTTTAAAATAAATGTTGTCCTACGAATATTTGTGTTTTCATTCTTCTAAAGGGTATAATCGACAAAAAAACCCTGTAAATAAACAAAGAAAAAATATCAATATCAGCATTGGTTATCAGCCAAATTGTTTGTTTATTCATCGGTATCGGCCCAGAATTTCACAATAGGTGCATCCCTAGTTTTCCTCCATTTCTGCTGCCACATTTGTGTATTTACTGAATAGTTTTTATAATAATTGGGGAAGTATGGCAGTATCAGTTAAAACGTTTAATGCACTGATGCATTTTGTATCAGACATTTTGTCTAATATGAGTATGCATCTGTAATTTTTTTGTGTCCTCCTGAAAATGTCCTACAGTGATCTGCAGTGGCACAATAAGGTCATGCATGGACAGAAATGAATGTCAATTAGAGGAGGCTAATCCAAGAAGACATCTGGGGGCTAAAAGGAGTCCAAATCACAGGGATGCAGTTTGAGTGTTCAGCTGCCTCGTTCTGGCCCACTCCAGACTGAGCGCAGTGGGGATGCTAAGGTGATTGACATGGGGAATGGTCTATTCATCTGAGTGTTTAAACAAATAATTGCTATGGTAACAAGGCATTGTGGAATGAGCCAACTGAAGCAGATTGGTTTGGTTTACGGACAAGAAGAGGGAAGGGAATTGGACAAAAAGAAAGAGAGAGAGAGAAAGACAGAGACAGAAACGAAAAGAGAGAGAGAGGGAGAGAGGAACAGCCTTCTGGGCATTTCCTGCTGTTTCAGGGCCTAGTTGGAAGAATTGTATGTGAGGATTTTCCCCTTTCCCTCGAGGTACTTCTTGGGACGCTGCATAGAGATGGGAGGGAGCAAGTGATCATTTAGTGACCCTCTCTCTGAGGTAGGTGTTGATTATTCTTATGTTTTCACTTGGTTGTTGATAGGAAGGATGCTCTCCTTTGTGTGAAAGATGTCTGTCACACTGGTCAGCATTTGTGTTTAAAATCTTAAAAGATCCTCATAGGGAGAGGTATCATATGTAGGCTGTAGAATGTGTACTCTGTTGTTGCATACTTACATTAATAACTTGTAAAACTTGGTGATTTGACCCTGTGATTATAATAAATATAATGAACTCATTGGATTGGATTCAGCTCTAAACTATGGGAAAAAATCTGAAACTGAATTGAACTGAACTGGGGTTTTTTTTGTTGTACATATTTTTTTTCATCCAAAGTCATTTCACATTCGCTTCATGTTACTGTGTCTTGAGCTTTTTGTGCGTGAGCAGAATTCTAAAGCTCTGTGCTAACACACCACTGAGAGAGTGGGGTCACAGATCAACAGCACGATGTGACAGACAGTGGACAGAGCGAGTGTCCGGTGTTTCTAGAGCTCCTCTGCTGCTCAGAGAGCCCCTGGTCTGACCACGCAGCACCTGAACCCCTGGGCCTCTCCCCATGTTCCCCAGCGTCTGTGTTCAGTCTTTGATGTTCAAATCTAATGACTAATGAGGCACGGCTGGCGTCAGAGATGGGGCTCAAGTCAGCTTGATGCTGTCATTTGCTGAATTTGGGCTTTAAAGGTCAGAAATACTTTTTCTTTTACAGTATGTCCTTAAAGGAGAATTTCGGTGTGATTTTGACCTAAAGTGTGTTGAAACATGATACCGAGGGCAGTACATTTGCGAACGTAGCGTTATCAGCGTCATGGACAAACCGCAGATTGCGAAAGCTGTCAGACCCAAGTTTCCGTCGTATTTATCAATCGTTCAATCCTTAGTGTAAACTGCGACGCATTGAACTGCAATTTGGATTAACACCTGCTTTTACAAGGAGGAAGTATTTAGGCGTAGAATAGACGTGCGCTTTCAGGAGCAGTCTTTGTACATACCACTTTCCCCTGGATCCTCCCATGAATGCATATAGACAGGTCATCTGCTGGAAACATTAGGCCTAGTTTTTGGTCAAAGTTTTCTCCATGGATTCCTGGTCAGAACCCCTATTGGAATAGATTAGAACTTGGGGCATGTTGAATTTTGTCCAAAAATCCAATATGGCCGCCGTATTCCAAAATGGCCCATTTTTACACACTATTTGCTATGCTATGGGGACTGTGAGAGCGCAGTGCGCCTGTCACTTGATCTGACAAATCTCCCGACACGGTATGGACAATAAGACTGAACATTTAAACAAAACGAGACATTTTAAATTAATATGATCTGGGGGGATGATTGGCATGATTGTGGACATTGTAATTTGTACCAGACCAATATCATGTGAATGAATGAATGTACGGAGGGCTGAATGTTTGGATGCGTGGTGAAGGGAATTAGGAATGGAAGATTTGTTTATCGGTAAAAGTGCTGGAAGCGTGACATCAACTCAGTTTGGGGGTTGCAAGCGCGCACATAACATCTTAGGGTAACTTCTTAAATTTGTCATTGCATGTTAATGCTGTACTAGCGACTGTTCTCACCAGTCTTCATGGCGGCCTTCCGTGTACAGGGGGCAAGCCGGTTTGCAGACGGCGAGAACTTTTTCAATGTTTGGGGCGTGCTCCCGTAGGGAAGCGCTCATTAGCGCAGGGGTGTTTGTGGCAAACTTTTCTTTTCATTGTTTTCTTTTGGAAGCGCAGTTTTTTGTTAATGCACTACTATATTAGTAGTAGTATTGTGCTGCGCAAGGGTTTCTAAGAGATGAAATATTGTTTCAAGATGTTAATTGAATTGTGACCGTGATTTGGTTGTGACCAGTGCTATTTAAGGCCTGGGGTTGCTTTAGTAGAGAGATGCATCTCTGACGAGAGAGGACGTAAGTACCGTTGCTATAACAGGGGCCTAGAAGCGTGGGCATTGTCCTATCTTTGTTTTCTGTTTGTCCAGTGTTTGTTTGTGAATTGTTTGTCACTTAAACCTGCTGGTAGCCTACTAGTAAATAATAATAATAAAAGTCGTAATTGGCACTTGGATTTCTACCTGAGTCTTCTCTCTACCTTAACTTAAACAAATTAAAACATATGGCATTTAGACATTTTCCCAAAAACTCAATATAAATTCAATAATATGGCCCCAGCCGTGGCGCAACTGGCTGGGGCACCTGCACCGTACGCCGGCGACCCGGGTTCGACTTCCGCCCCGTGGTACTTTCCAGATCCCACCCCGACTCTCTCTCCCACTCACTTCCTATCACTCTCCACTATCCTGTCGCATTAAAGGCATAAAAAAGCCCAAAAAATAAATAAATTCAATAATATCCCCAAAATGTGGGATTTTGGGCCTAAGGAAGGAGAGCACCGGGCTACTCATTCCACCAACGAGTTACCACTGAGGAAAAGAGCACAACCGATGCTCATCAGATGACCCCAGTGAGTGGTTGGGGATGTACAGCTGGATCATAGAATTGAGATAGCCGTAAGCAGATCCAGTAAGTGTCCTATAGGCCAAGGTCTATTATAAGGAGTCAAGGTAGAGTAGGAGAGGAGTTACATGTGTCCTCTTTGGCTGATTGAAGACCCGGCGTGCTGCAGCATTCTGAATCATTTGCAACGATCTTACTACACAATCAGGCAGGCCAGCTAACAGTGAAATAAAATAGTCCACTTTGGATATAACCATGGCCTGCACAAGAAGTTGTGTGGAATCTTGTATCAGATAAGGTCTGATCTTCCTAATGTTGTAAAGGACAAGCCAACACGATTTTGCAATTCAGGCTACATGCTCAAAGAAATTAAGTCGGTCATCAATTATGACGCCAAAGTTACGTGCCAATCTAAATGGGGTCAGTGAAGAGGAGTCAAGCTGGATGTTAATCTGTTGGGGAATAGCTGTTTTAGCTGGAAACACCAAAAGCTCAGTTTTTGAGAGATGAAGTTGAAGGAGTCGGTCTGTCATCCAGACGGAAATATCAGGCATGCAGAAATCTGATGGGAAACAGTCCTCAGGTGGTAAAGACAGGTAAAGCCGTCCGCATAGCAGTGAGTCAAATCCATGGGAGTGAATGGTCTCACCCAAGGAAGTGGTGTAAATAGTGCCCTAATACTGATCCTTATGGCACACCTGTGGTGAGGTCATGATACTTTGATACAAGACACACTGAAAGAACGCCCTTTAAGGTAGGATTCAAACCAAGATCTTTCCCAGAAATTCCCTGTTCAGAAAGTGTAGAAAGGAGAATGTCATGGTTTACAGTATCAAAGGCTGCAGGTAAGTCTAGTAGAATTAATACTGATGACTGAGCAGACTCATGATTTGAGGTGCTGCTGTTTACGGGTTTGAGTCGGGCGTGTTTTTTTTTTAGCAAAGACATAACCCTTGCCTGTTTAAAAGAAGAAGGAACTATTCCAGAACTCAGTGTAGTAGTATTAAACACATGCATGACTGCTGGTAGAACAGCAGGTGTATAAGTATAGTATATAAGTATTTAAGTATATATACTCTTTTGATTCCGTGAGGGAAATTTGGTCTCTGCATTTATCCCAATCCGTGAATTAGCACACACTAATCCCGGCGCAGTGAGCTGCCTGCATCAACAGCGGCGCTCAGGGAGCAGTAAGGGGTTAGGTGCCTTGCTCAAGGGCACTTCAGCCGTGCCTACTGGTCGGGGTTTGAACTGACAACCCTCTGGTTACAGGTCCAAAGTGCTAACCAGTAGGCCACGGCTGCCCCAAGTGTGACAGATTGCAGAAGAATAGACGGGACAGGATCCAAAGGGCATGTTGTTGGATGACTTTGCTGAAGCCGTAGAGAAACCTCTTCAAGAGGAGAGAAAGAGTCCAACAATTCACAGGCAAAGCTCTCCTAATGGGCTCATCAAACTGAGCACTTATCCTGTTGTGATTGCAGTCAAATATGACCGATTGACAATTCTTCTCTCTAAAAAATATTGTTAACTCATTCTCACTACCATGAGGCTTCTTGGCTTTGTTAACACAGGGAATCTGAACATATTTAACTTTTTTAACTGTTTTATAGAATACCCATGTGTATTTTCGGTCAAATGACTGGCCATTAGAAATGAATGGGTGAAAAAATGGTCAGTGTATAAAATTGAGTCCAGGCACATACTTATTGATCAGATGGACTGTATATGCACTTCTGTACATTAAAACACCCTCACTCCCCCTCTTTGCTTCTATGCCAGCCCCCATTGGAAACTTTCCCCAATGGAATCTTCCCCTTTCTGACTTGCATGAGCTCAGGTCAGTGAGGCCTGCAGGCCATAAATACCAAATGGAAGTTTAAAACTGGTTATATCCAATAGAACACAAGTTGATACAAAGGTCTATCACAACATTAAATAAAATGTGTGTTACTGTATATTTATAACAAGTTATAATGCAGCTGTCATTTTTCACCAGGAACACAAAACTATACTAAACATAAAACGAACACAACAGGAGGGTGAAGTGAACTTTCAGTGAAAATGTTGCAGTCATCTGCTGACAGTGAAGTATGGCATTGGTGGAGGATTGAGAAGAGACTTGAAAGTTGAAAAAGTTTTCTACTGTCAGTTGCGCTCTCAATCTTGCTCTGATAGAATGTCTTTTTTGCAAGTGTAACAGTGAATGGAAAAGATAATAGCAAAGACTGGTAGTTACTAAGACCATTTCCATCGCTGGATTTACGTCATTTTCTATCATTAATATAGTAATAGTAACAATATATCTAGCCGAGTGATAAAATAGTATTTTTTGTAATTCCATAACCTTTATGGAACTATCTTGTTTCTCATATCAATTAACATTTGTCAAAATGTTTTTAATAGAAAAAAACCTCTAGCTTAGCCAAAAGTGTAGACCCAAAAATTCACCATTTTGGGAATATTATTGAATTTATATTGAGTTTTTGGGAAAATGTCTAAATGCCATATGTTTTAATCTGTTTAAGTTAAGGTACCCAATGTATTTGAACTGTATTTAACCTGTATTAGGCTTATGTTTGCTGGAAATTTTATTATTTCTGATATTTGACAAATATCTGACAAAATTATGATTTTGTTTAATGATTTAAAATTGTTAGAAAAATACTTAGGGTTTTAAAATCATCAGTTAACCTCTGTAAATATGTATTTGATAGAAAAGGACAGTTTTTTGCTAAAATGACACTGTTTTTACTGGAAATTTCCCCATAGCATAGGAACAAGTGTGTAAAAATGTGCCATTTTGGAATACGGCGGCCATATTGGATTTTTGGACAAAATTCAACATGCCCCAAGTTTTAATCTGTTCCAATTGGGGTTCTGACCAGGAATCCATGGAGAAAACTTTGACCAAAAACTAGGCCTAATGTTTCCAGCAGATGACCTGTCTAATATGTATGACATGAACAACGCAATCTGCCACTTTCAGCTCCCGCGTCAGGCAGTTTGCGCTTTTACATAATTGCGGCCTGTTTTATACCTCGCAATGATTTTACATGCACGTTGCGAAACATATACGCCTCAAGTGGGCGCAAAAGCGTTAGTACATCTGGCCCCGAGTGTGAACGTCTCATACTGTAGCTCATCTCTGCTTGTCCCCTGCACTCAGAAATCTGGCGCTAGTTAGCCAATGCTACCAACAGTTTTTCGTTGGGGGTGCCTCGGGCATCAGCCTAGCCATGCAAATAAATCAGTGTTTTACACCATTTATGAGGCTCAAAGTAGCTACATACCTCATTGGTAGACTTCCGAGGGCCTTGACATATAAAACGAGACATTGAGAACTTGAAAAAGCACTGGTAGTTTATTTACAAGACGATTTATACAGACAGTACCTTAAGGAATTTTACCGTTCAACGCCATCTTGAATTTAGTCACGATAAGTCGAGCGACGAGTACGAATGAACAGGTATGATAAGGGATCAGATTCCAAAAATAATTTAGTGGAAATGCATGGATTCAGTTGCTTCCAGTAGCAGCAACTGGAATGTTTTGTGCTTCTTTTACTTAACATCAATCTTTCTTTGATCAGTAACAATCATGTTCAAGATAATATTTTGAATCAATAAGAGACCATAATGATGAAATATTTGCAGAAAACAAGAGCACAAATTCTATTGCCAGTTGTATCTGTTGGTTCTGTTAGTTGTATGCGAAAGCAATGGAAATCTTAGTCTATAACCCAGAACATGACAGACATGTTCCATTCCACAGACCATTTTTGCAATCAGCTAAAACAGTTCTGCCCCATCCATCACCAGTTCCCAGTTACACTGGAGTGGAGTGGAACCACTCAGACAGATTAGCTGATGCCGTCTTTTTATTTACTGTGACTGGACTTTTTATTTACTGTGACTTTGGGTTAACCTTTTAACGGACAAATGATCATTTGTGATTAGAGGGTTACACAAACTATTTCTGGATACTGTTTTAGAAATCCCTACCTTCTGTAGGAAACGTTTCCACTATTAGTTTCAATATTGATGTCCACTGGTGAGATTTGATTATATTTGCTAACATCTACCGGTTAGCCATCTGTGTAAAGCATTTTTGAAACTACAGTACATTCCATTTTGTCAGTGGGTTTGCGGAGGCCTTTTGTCTGTGATTGTGATTTCCCGTACAGTGACTTTGTGGGAGAGCTCGTCGCTCGTCCTGTTGTCTCCCTGTGCAATGACTTTGTGGGAGAGTTCGTCGCTGTTTTTAGGCTTGTCCCACATGCTATTATTGGCCGGTCCTAACAGGGGAAATGGTGCACTTCTCACTGCTGACGTTACTCAGACTTCATTAGCCGGACTAAATGACTGAACATATAGCATCCTCACATATCCTGCCTAGTGATTTGAATTCATTAAACAAGGGGACATGGCTAGCAGGCTAACTGCCAGTTAAACACTGTTCTGGGCTCTGACACACTCAGGCTGGCTACCTCTTACCCTTTACTAGATGGACTTGTTTCTGAGCCCCTAGTGATGATGTAGCAGCTGACAGTTCGGAGCAGAGGTAATGCAGGAAGACAGAGAGGAGGGGGTTTCACACTGGTCACACACAGCAGCCCCTGGGGTGTGGGCGGGACTTGGGTCCGGCTCTCACCGAAATAGCCAAGCTAGCCGAGGTCTGTGAGGACAGCGCCGCACAGACAGGGACTGGAGTCAGGATGCTGAGGTTTTAACCGGAGGGGAGGGTGACACGCCAGACAAATGGCCTAATATGCCCTCCACATGCTCACAGGGACACAAGTACCTCAGGGACATTATGGGGAATGCACACACACACACACACGCACACTTCCAAAATCACTAATGGGGCCAGCTCTAACCTCCTCAGAGAAGCCTGTTTTTAGAGTGCACTGCAGAATGAGAAATAAGGGAAGTTAGAGGGGGCATTGAAAAGGCGAGGAAGAGCCAGACGGAGAGATGGGCGGAGCTGAAGGAGAGGGTGGGGGTGATGCAGCCCGTGGAGAAAAGTGGGATGCACTCTGCAAGGTCGCACACAGTGGCGTCCGTGTGGTGCTCCGCCAGTGTTTTAATGGCCAGCCCTGCCCGTCCTCTGAGATTGGGAAGCAGATGGCTGTTGTGAAGTCATAAACTGTCAGTAGTGTACAATGCATTGCTCTCAGTGTGGTCTCCAGGTATTGATTTCTGTTAACAGCCTCCTTGCTTTCCAATGATGATATTAATGGGTAGCAGTAATGGCTGAAAAAAAACCTCATCTTTTTCTATAATGAGAAAATAAATGTATTATTTTATTTGTCCTATACAGTGAATTAAAATTGTGAATGTAGACAATGGTATTGAATGTGATTAATAGAGCTATTCAGTTTGATTCCATCATCCAATAACATGACACAGTATTTTGCATCAGCAGTGAGCATGAACTCCAGGAAGTGTTTTTCTTTTTCAGATTTTATTTTTAGACATCTTGCACATGCAGCAAGAATGTGCTGGTAGGTAGAGGAGCAGGCCTATATTTAGAAGAATTTTAAAAACTGTTTCTCTGCCAAATGTAACAAGCCAGAATTGGTACCATATCTGGCCCTTGAACAGGGAGTGGAAGCCTTTGGTGTATGGATCAGTGGGTTTATGAGGTCTTGAGGTTTCAGAGAAGGCTGGTGACCACACCAGCTTGGCTTGTAGATGAAGAGCTATATCATGCCAATGAGATTTAAAGCAGCAATTCTAGCGTTTAAGTTGTGTCTAATGACATTGTGCAGTATGTCAAACTTACCACAGGTTCATGTTTGAAGACTGATTCATGTTTCCAGAAATGTCTTAAAAAAGAAAGAAAGCCTTTTTCACTTTTAGTATAGTGCATATAGCATATAATGTAGTGTACAGCATATTGTGATAAGCTGATAAAATGGGCACTTTTGTCATTACATATACAGTATGTATGTTTTATTATTATTTTGTTATTACATATACAACATGTATGTTTTGTTATTATTTTGTTATTATATACAGTATGTATGTTTTCTTATTTTGTTATTGCATATACAGTATGTATGTTCGCTGTGACACCTTTCTTTCTCTTTTGTAGGTGTAGTGGATTAGGAGAAGAGGCGGAAGTTATTGCATCCAAGAGAGTTCCCATAAGCCAGCCCTTTGTCTGTGTGCATATAGAAGCTCTGCTCACAAGCACGTCCACGTGTGTTTGTCTGTGATGGTTGCTCACTATGCGGGTGGCCCCACCTCCTCTCCTGTTCCAGTCTCCTCCTGTCCCAGTCGACACCTCTACCCCCCTGCGTCTGAGATGAGAAGATCCAGGTGCTGCCAGTGCATGAGGCACCTGCACCCTGTGTGAGTGTCGTCCCCACCCCCCCCTCCCCATCGCACAGAGGTGGTGGGCCCGGAATGGCCTCTTTGGACCTGCCCTACCGCTGTCCTCGCTGCGGGGAGCACAAGCGCTTCCGGAGCCTGTCGTCCCTGCGCGCCCACCTGGAGTACAACCACACCTACGAGACCCTCTACGTCCTGTCCAAGTCCAACAGCGTGTGCGACGCCGCCGCCCTGCTGCCCCTGGTGGCCGCCGATGGAGCGCTGCTGAACCAGGCCACCGCTGCTGCTGCCGCCTCGCCCTACCGCGAGCTGCCCTGCCCGGACGACCTCGGCCTGACCCCCTCCGCTGCCCGCTATCTGCCCAATGTGGAGTTCCCCCTGGGGGAGATCCTCGTGAAGAAAGCCATGAGCTCGGCTGACGGGCCCCCCAACCCCAGCAGCACGGCGGTGGCCGTGGCGGCGGCCAACGTAGCGGCCAGTGCGGTGGAGGCGGCCTACGAGGAGGGCCTGGCGCGGCTGAAGGCGCGGGCCTTTGAGCGCCTGGAGCTGGACGAGCGTCTAGAGAAGCTGTCGGAGGAGGTGGAGCAGAAGATCGCCGAGCGGGTGGGCCGGCTGCAGGCCGAGCTGGAGCGCAAGAGCTCGGAGCTGGAGAGGGCCAAGCTGGAGAGCGAGCGGCTCAGCCAGGAGAAGCAGGACCTGGAGAGCAAAGCCTCGGAGCTCTCGCGACAGGTGGACGTCTCGGTGGAGATGCTGGCCAGCCTCAAGCAGGATCTGGTCAACAAGGACCAGGAGCTCACACACAAGCAACAGTGAGTCACACCGCATAATCTCATGATGTGCATTGTACTAATGTTAATGTGCTAATGTGAGTAACCAGCTGGCAGCTGATCCTCCATGTAGTCTGCTCTCAATCACTGCTGCTTGCCATTCATTTGGGCTTTGTGTGTTTGTTTGTTTGTTTGTTTGTGTGTGTTAGTTTGTTTGTCTGATTGTGTGTGTGTGTGTATCTGTGTGTGTGTTTGTTCACTGTAGCTAGCTGTTACACAGTAGCATTTGTTTGTTTGCAAACACCTCCATGATGTGGTCCCCTCTGCTCCAGTCTTTGTCCCCCAGCAAAGTTCACCTTTCTCAGGCAGCCTGTAGCCAGCTGCCTGCCTCTGCTCCATCTGTCAGTTTGTGGGTCAATGAAGTGACATTGCGCATCGTCAGATGGTGCAACCAGGTAAAATACTAATTTAAACCAAGACATAGTAGATTGAAGTGAACAAATGGTTGAAAAATGTGTTAGCGAAACGGCGGTCATATAGATTTAGAGAGTTTCTTTTTCTTCCAGATTTATTTATTTTTTCTGTCAGTGATTCCTGGGACACTGAAAGATCGGGCTGCACAAACCTTGGTGGGCATGTAGCCCCACAAGGATGACATGGAACCATTGTTTTTTTGTTTTGATCCGTTGCCCAGGGTAGGCCAGACACCGTTTTCTGTGAATATCTCGAGAACCATAGGGCCTAGGATGACCAAATTATTTTTGTATGTTGGTGTCCAGGGGCCATGTCAACACATCCCATATTCACTCATTTGAGGTGTAACGCCACCTAGTTAAAAAAGAAAAGGCAAAAACGAGGCATTGTTATCGCAGGTATCTTTGGCTGACAGATTCAAAACTGCTCGAAATTTGAAGTGTATGATCATTATGACCCTCTGAATGCATGTTTCAGGGAATTCATGGGGGGCCATATCAGCTACACACACGCACACACACACAGACACACAACCACACACACATGTGTGCCGCGTGCATGCACGCACACACATACCTAAACTCAAACACGCATGCACACTCACGCACGTTCACACACATAAACACAGACACATAAACACATACATACACAAAGTACACGTGCACGCACACGCACGCACGCACGCACATGCATACACACATGCACGCACACTCACATGCATGCACACACACACACACACACACACACACAGGCATGCACACACGCACGCATACACACACACAAACACACATGCACACACACAGACGCACAGACACATAAACACACTCACACACACACCCACACACATAAAAACACAAATAAAGTATTAAAATGTCTTCCAACTTAAAGTGTCTTCCATGCATTCCGCTCATTTAAAACACATTTTTAAAAGCCTTATGTGTCAATGACCCTTGTGTGTGTGTGTGTGCGTGTGTGTGTGTGTGCAGCCACAGAAGCCCTTAAGAGTGTGCTCGAGTTGAAGGACAGTTCAGCCAGGAACAGCTGTGCATCAGGACTAGAGTCTGACTTTAACTCTAATGGAGCCTTAAATGTACACCTTCAATATGTTGAATGTGCTAAATATATACCACACACACTGTGGGTGGGCCCTAATTTAAATGATGGGCCAAGTGCAAAGTCTGAAGTTTAACTAAAGCATTGATGAGTCCTATCAGCGCTCCTACATGCAACACCATAGCTATAGTTCTTGAGAGCCTTGCTTGGTGACAGCCTTTGCCCTTTGTCGTCTTTTTAAATTAGGGCCCTGTATGTCTGACTGAGTTGTTTTGGCGTCCTTATTTGTAGTTTATCATAGAATGCGGCTTTGGTCTTGTTATTCAGGGACATTATGGGGCATAATCTGCTCCATTCATTCATGTCTTGAAGAAGCCAATCAGTGTTAAGAGTCAGTAACCTCCTAACCTCCCCCCTAGTAGCCTTTTCCTGCGAGAGATTGTTATGAGCTGAGACATAGTGGGGCGTAGAGGAGAAAAGCATTCTTCCCTCCGTCTGACATTCTCCCCATCGTCGGTGCCCATCGTGGCTGCTCTGTGTGCCAACTGTCGGCAGTCGTCTGGAAGGACTGTCCAGACCCGAGCGCTGATCTCATTACCAGCACATTACCACAGCCTCTCAGGACATGCCTCTGCACCACTGGACTCCGCCAGGGAAGATGAGACTAAACAGCCAAGATCTGAGCATTATTAAGAGCTCTCTCTCTCTCTCTCTCTCTCTCTCTCTCTCTGTGTTCCATTCCAATTAAGGTTATAGTCTCTTGCTGGCTATGGTAGAGTAGGTAGACATTCTGCCCATTCTGTCCCTACGTTAGACTTGAGGGGAAAGCTGGCAGTTGAATTTTGTCTCATTTTATGTCTTTCTGGATTTGAGGCTCAGCCAAGTTCAGAAATGGAAAAAAATACATCACAGCCTACAAATGAAACATGTGGCTGACCAAAATAACCAAAGCTCATATGGCAGAGGTCCCTGCAGTTCAAACAAGCATGGCTGCCTCTCAAACAGTAACAGACAGAACTGAAGTCATGAAGATCGAAGTAATAAAGTTAGGACTCAACATGGCCCATCCTTTTTAATGTCACTGCAAGATTACAGAAACTTCTTTAGCATATTCAGACATAATAATCCCTCCTAAATGTTTCCCAGAAGACATAACGGAATTTTCTGCTGCACTTCTGAGTCTCGGTGTGGAAAATGTCATTGCTTTGTATCTCCTGGGTGGTCTCACATTATTGTGTCTTTATGATTATAGTTGTTGGTGATTATAGAACCAACTGCTCCTAAAGATATGCTTCAGTGGAGCACTTTGTAAAATGTGTAATTTACCAAAGAAAAAAATGTGGTTATGCAAAGTTTTGCCTAGGATATGAATGTTTGTCTAATTGTTAGTAATTATATGCATACTCACCTAAGTTCCCCACCAGAAGTGGGAAGTAAGGCATATTTCATCCTCAGTTTCAAGACTTCCTGCCTTCGACTGAGGAATTATACATATTTGATGGCTTGTTTGGGTGAGTTTGCTAAGCAGTCAGTTTTCCGTCTATTGCAGAAAATCAAGAAGGACATTTTTAGTCCCCCCTAATCTCCTTTGATGTTATCAGTGAAAGTCAAAGTAAAAGGCTGAATAATTAGCATGTTAAGGATGTCCGCAGGCAATCTATTTTAATAGATTGGGGTCGGCTGCATGCACGGCGGGGAGGTCACATGCTCAGCTGTGATTACATCACTTCCTGTGGTGAATGCACCCTGATGGCAGACAGAGTGGTTATTACAGCTGACATCAGTCTAAGTCCAAGAGAGATGTGAAGTACTGAAGATCACAGCAGTGCTCCTTGGCCATAACGCCACATGACTCCTACTGAGGAGAATGCAACATCAGTTTGCTTTATTGTACCTTGGAGACACCGTAAAACATCTCATGTGAAGCAAGCGGTTTACTGAAAGGGAAAAAAAAAAGAAAATAAAGGAATAAAAGGAAATGCAGCATTTACAACGCCTACCAATGTGCAGTCAACCTAAGCACAATCAGTGCTGCATGACTGCTGGTGGAGGTTGCATATCACTTCCACCCACAAGTCTATTCTCTGAGTCTTTAGAAAATTGTTTGTTTAAAGCACGATTTGATGGTTGCAGCTGCCGTGTGGATGTTGGTGCTTGAGACAGTGCATCTGCACAGCCCACCCTCAGGGTCCAAACATTCCTACTGACCCACCCCAGGCTTCTGACAGTGGATGTCCAATACAGGGGGAGAATGTCCATGCTCTACAATGTCAGCATGCATTGCCTATATACAAACATGCATACTATATGGTGTGCAAGATTCTAGATACAAATAGACACAGAAGAGGAGCCTGTGTAGCTGGAGGAGTAGGCCTCAGACCTGGGACTGGATTTAAGATGGAGATGGAGAGGAGGAATCATGGAGGGTCCGAACTGAAGCCCTGTGATCAAACGGGCCACTCTGATTAGCAGTGCAAATTGAATTCTGTAACCCCACCACTGGCACCCACCTCTCCCTTCCCCCCCCCCCACCCCCACCTCTCTCATTCACAGCCTCTTGCAAAACATGATGCAGATTGTGCAGTGGGAGGAGACTTGTGATGTGGCTCTTTCCACTGCTGCCGTGGAAACAAGCCCAGGACCAGAGAGCTGTGTCCCAGAATGCATAGCGCTTCTGCCTGGATGGGAGCTGTCCTCATTTACAGCAGTGTCTCTGAGGATCAGGATTCAGCTGTGCTGACATGCAGACTGAATGAGCAGAGATGTCGGAGTACATCCCTCGATACTTTATACGGAGGACATCCCTCGATACTTTATTGTAGCACTTTGCTAAATATAAACATCTCTTGTGATCACCGCATTTAAACGATCACACTACACTAAGCTAACCTACTGCTAGCGTACTTAGCCCTGCTTTATTGGAATGCTGCAGCAGTATAAAGAATGATCCCCAGTGAGGCCTTGACAGCTCAGAGCCCTGTGCTAGCAGGAGCCTGAGGGTGTGGACAACCATTGGCTACCCCCACCCCCATTGGTCACCGTCCAGCCCCCCCACCCCCCGCCCACCTGTCTGCCTCCATGTGCCAGTGTGGACACGGCAGGGCTTGATTTGTGAGGCCTTGAAGCGAAAGGACTCGAGGCAGAGAGCAGACAATGGTGCTTTCAGAGTTAATCCAGCAGTATATCCAGGCGCTCCACACCTCCGTCCTCACCACAGCGTCCCCCCCCCCCCTCCCGAGGATCAGCAGCTGTCGGCCCTCGCCGCTCATCACGCCCCTGTGCTCCTCCATCTCTGCACGGCGAGGGTGGGCCAACGCTGGCCACAGGCTGCCATCACACCAGGTGCTCGGCTACCGCTGAGGCTCCAGCTCACCCTGGTGACCATTTCCCATAATCCCCTCTCTCCGGGCGCCATTGACACCAATGGGCAGATTGGATCTCAGCGCCATAATGCAGAATTTTATAAGGTAGTTTTCTGTAATTGGAACCCATTCACATGTGGCCTATTATGAATAGCTAAGATAGTGTTAAGACAGTGATCAGCCAGAGGCGTCCGGGGAAACCGTTTGTTTCCTTCTCAGCAGGGGTCATGAGACTCCCCTGCAAAGGACATATCACATGGCGCTGGAGTTTTTGGATGCCTTGTGTCAGTGCATATGTCTGTGAATCCCCCCCCCACTGTGCTCTTCATGAAAACTAGAGCATTGATCTTTCTTGGGAGACAGTCGGCAGTTTGTTGCACAGTTCAGGGAAGCACAAGGCTCAGGCTGAAATATTTACTTGCCTTGATTGATTTGTGGAGAGTCCTGGATTTAGATTCCTCCTTGAGAAGCCAGTCACGCACGACAGGCGGCGAGGAAAAGCTTTGAAATGGAGTTGATGAATGCATCACCAGGAGGCGAGCTGCGGCGCACTCACAGCCCAGCCTTTCTTTCTTCATCTTCTCCCCTGTCAGCATACACGTCTCTCGCCAGATTGTTTCCATTGCCACGGAGGCCATTTTGTTTCACCTGTTCATCCTTTATTCCTCTTCTCCGTCTCTGTCTCTTCATCTCTCTTGTGTCATGATGTTGGGAATCAAAGGGGTGCTGTGCTGTAGCGAGCATTCATGTGCAAGTTTGTCCCCGTTGTAAGCAAAACAAGTCTGCCACGTGCTTTTAGCATTGTGGCGGAGAATCGACAAGCACCACCGAGGGACCATCACACCTGGCAACGAACAATGCCCGCTACTTCATCAATAGCCACATGCATCGCAGTCCAACGAAGCCTCAATGAAATGAAATGAAACACAGCCACCCATGAATATAAATGCTGAATTCTTCCAGGCCTTAATGAGGCATGGTAATAATGATTGGGAATTGTCCTCAATGGCCTCTATGAACATTTAAAGATCATGACTTATTCATACTGTGCAGGTAGAGCCCTGTAAGCTGTGGACGCGGTGGACTGAGTGAGGCCTCCGTCGCTGTGCATCTGTCTGTCGGTCTGCCTGTCAATAGAGGGGCAGAGGAGCTTGCTGTGGGCACTGCTTTGAATTCTCTCTCTGCACAAACCTGCATAATGAGATCACCCACACCCTGATGTTGCTTTCTGTTTTTCACACTCATTTCTTTTCTGTCCCAAAATATTAAATATCTTCCTTTCCTCTTGTTGTTTTGTCTTCCCTCAGAGTCAAAATCTGATACAAGTGAACCTGCAATCCCACGTTATTATTTGGTATCTGGCATGTGTGTGTGTGTGTGTGTCTGTGTGTGTGCGTGTCTGTGTCTAACTGCTTCTGCAGTTTGGTTTCACTGGTTGGTTTCTGAAAGCCATTGACTCTAATTACACAAGACCCAGTTTTTGTACTTCTGACTTGTTTTCTCTAATTAGCACCTAGCAGCTCCCCAGGGATAAAGTTACATCCACCACCAGAGGCAATTACATCAGTCATATATCTGCGTGTTGTCAATGCATGCTACTGTTCAAAGAGACCTGAATCATATTAAGGAATTTCATCCCTTTTTCGCAAACCAGGAAACCACTTTATTATTACACCAGTCCACTGTCTAGTGTGGATGCTCCTCCTCCCCTCTCTATGCTTCCCTCTCTCCTTCTCCATCTCTCCCCTGAGATAGATATCTGCCGCCTGATGTGGAGGCTGCTGTCGATTGGGTCACCAGATGAACCTCAGCATGTCTTTAAGCTCCTCAGCATTAACACGGTGAAATGATTCATGTAATCAGATTAGTGGTAATGAAAAGAGTGCTTATACCCTGTACCCACCCTCCACCTACTCTTCCCATTACCTTCCCACCTCTGCTATTGCTGAGACTATCCACGTTTTTTCTAGCAGTAGCCTCATTTTCTGCTTAGTATCATTATACTGATGGTTCCCATGGGGACTATTTTTTGAAGTGTCACATCGGAATGTGAGTGGCCGTGAAGTTGTCAGGCGCTTTATTAGTCCTGTACCATTTACTCGATTTATTTCATTCTGTGATGCTGTATATTCATAGATAATCAGCCCCTCTCATTTGGATGTCTCTCCAGCATCTATCTTGTGGGGCTTTTCAGTGGAATACCAGACATTAGCATTTAAGAGTTAAACCACTCTATTAGTCTATTCTGACTGAGTAGCATGCTGTATAGTTGACCTTCATGTCCAGACAGTGCGGCTTTGGAGCCCTCTGTGCGGATTTACGTTGTGTGTGTCCTCCATTTTGACATGTGTCACGCAACAGCTAACAACGCCTCAGTGGCAAATGAGTTCAGTGCTTTCTCCACAGGGCTTTGGAACTGCATGCCACATAGGCTACACTCAGGGCCAGATGTACGTACATTTGCGAACGTAGCGTTATCAGCGTCATGGACACACCGCAGATTGCGAACGCTGTCAGACCCAAGTTTCCGTCGTATTTATCAATTGTTCAATCCTTAGTGTAAACTGCGGCTTTCTCTGCCTTTCTCCGCCCATAAACGCAATTTACGAATGTCCACAACTGAATGGCAGCGCCTACATACAAGCGCAGTTGAATGAAGTTAACTGATGACAACATTAAAAAGAATCAAATGTTTAGCGATCATGAAATAATACCATACATGATAAGATGTAAACAAGCAGGGAGATAATGAAGATCAGTAGTTCTACTCAAACTACTTGTGCACGTAGGCTATGGAAGATTGGTCAAATCTAGCAAGTGGGAAAGTTTAAGTGAATGACGTGAAAGTAAGACATTCGAAAGGCCAACGAAAGTTGAGGTTGCTTTTGGTAGTACAAATACTTTCACCACAAAAATTGGTGCTCTAAATAGCGATTCTGTTGTTTTTGAAAGGTTCTCTTATTGACGCATTGAACTGCAATTTTGATTAACACCTGCTTTTACAAGGCGGAAATATTTAGGCGCAGAATAGACGTGCACTTTCAGGAGCAGTCTTTTTACATTCCGCGGAATACATAATTAGGCACTCTTTACTCTTCCCCTCCCATCTTTTTACGCTAAACTCCCACTTTCCCCTGGATCCTCCCATGAAGGCATATGCATGACATGACAAACGCAATCTGCCACTTTCAGCTCCCGCGACAGGCAGTTTGCGCTTTTACATTATTGCGGCCTGTTTGTACATACCTCGCAATGATTTTACACGCACATTGCGAAATAAATACGCCTGAAGTGGGCGCAAAAGCGTTAGTACATCTGGCCCTCAGTATCCAATACACTGCGTCCCTCAACAGCTCGCGTGGAGAAACTGAACAAAATGTTTAGGGTGTCTGGCTTCTTTCTCCTTTGTCCTCCTTTTCAGAGTCTCTGGTGGTCACCCTAACTGTATACCACTGAAGGGAAATGAAAAAGTTTATACAGACTGATAACTGCGTAAACTGTATAAGACCTAATAAGCTTCCATAGTGCTGAATGCAGATACAGGTCATGTGACCCAGTGTGCAGATGTCCCAATGTGATTTGAAGGTTTGTGGGCTTGTATGGGTTTTTTTTTTTTACCCCTGAGTTAATGATTTTAGTCTACCAAGACAAGACATATATGCTGACATAAAACAGAGAGAGAGAGAGAGGGAGACATTTTAATTAGGACAGGCAGCAGGAAACCTATTGTTACACCTTCACATTCATGCTGTTCAAGATGGCCAGTGTCTGTCGTGTCCCCTGCAAATTTCAGTCTGTCTCTTGTCACACACACACACTCACACACACACACACACACACACACACACACACACACACACACACACACACACACTCACTCACTCACTCACTCACTCACTCACACACACGCGCGCACACACACACACACACACACACACACTCTCACACACACACACACACACACACACACACACACAATCTGCCAGTGTCTAGTCCTGCTGACGGGGCCACAGTTATGCAGCACTTCCTCCGGAGTCCCAGCGGAGTGTGGAGTAGAGGAGGAGGGGAGCGTGGCCAGAGTAGCCTAGTGCTGCTGCTGCTACAGTGCCGGCTTCCCCACAGTCTGCTGCACACACAGGGCATTACTGTAAAGCCCATCTCACTATTATGTGGCTTATCAGTCTCACAGGGACTGCTTGTAATTGTGGAGTAATTGAGAAATTGATGCCCAAAATGCCCCTCCTATGGAATATGCTGGCACAGAGGTATGCTGTGTCCGGCCATGTCCTACCTACAGTAGCCACCGTCCCAGAACAGAGATGTGGGGGATGCCCAGTGCAAGTGCCAGCCGTCTGTGCCTGCGCCAGAGTGCACCAAGCCTTCTGTGCCCGCATCGTTCATGCAAAATGGCTTCCTTCTAGAAATAAACACATGCTGGTATTCACAAAAGATTAATCAGCTTTGTGTCCGTCTGTGTGTGTTTGTAATCATTATCGATTTGTGGTAACCAGGAGACAGGAAAAGAGAAGAGAATTGGGGATATGTTACTTGTTGAGTGTGGCCATAGCTGGGTGTTTTGTGTGCTGTAGGGAGTGTCCTCCTTTATGGCCCACTGCTCCAGCGCTGATTCATTAATCTCCCAGGGCAGTCTGGACTGAGATGGCCTTGAGCTGGACCTACTGTCTCCACTGTGGTTCAGACATCAATGTCCTTTACTAAATATATGCGTAACTTAAGGAGCTTACAGAACACAGTATGTATGTCTGTTTACCAAAGGTACTTCCTGGGAACTTGGTCAGACGGTTACATAAGCAAAATAGACGTGTCCCTCAGGTGCACTCCCTAGGCCTAGCGAACCTGTCCTAGGTCACACCTTTACAGATGTTACCTGGAAACTGGATGCACTTCACCACAGGGAGAGGACCAACAATTTTGTTAAAGAGATACAACTCCTCTGGCTTTACTGTATCTAGTATCTTGATTTTTGTTTAGCATACTTCAGGTTCTTTGTAAATTTACGCACATATTGTAAACTAATGTATTTAGGTACTGTATGTATGACTGTAAAAGTCTGTGAGCTATCTGCTGTGCAGGGTATGGCAGAAATATTATGTAGTTTTTTTAACACATTCCATTTGCAAAGTACAAGTGTGTGTGTGTTTTCAATTTTTACTTAGTTCCTGTGTTATTGAAATACGACAGGCATAGAAATCCTTTCAGATGCAAATAGGCTAAAGCTAGCAGGATATATTTCAATTGCACACTCTACCAAGCTGGGGATAAGAGCTCAGATTATTTTTCAGTGGTTTCATGCCTACACTCATGCATTTCCTCCTTTCTCTCTCTCTCTCTCTCTCTCTCTCTCTCTCTCTCTCTCTCTCTCTCTCTCTCTCTCTCTCTCTCTCTCTCTCTTTCTCACTGTCTCTCCTATCTGCATGTGTTCTCTTCACACCTCAGACTCAGGCTCCTTAGCATAAGTGCTGTGCTTGGCTGGATGTAGCAGACCCTGGCTGGCACTGGGGTTAGCTGACTGAACCTCATCTGATGCCGTATAGACTCCAGCACCACGTTCCCTCCCTCGCATACACACACAGCCTGGAGTGGGGCTTTGTGTGGTGACAGGATTGGACTCTGATCTCTTTAGCTGTGACTCCAGGACAGGGAGAAATAAACAAGGGGACAGGACCCTTTGGGTTCACAACACACACACGCACACACACACACACACACACACACACACACACACACACCAAACAAAGAACATCGGTGAACAGTAGCTTCTCTATTTCTACATTTCAAGGAAACCGTGTCATTTTGGCTATTCTGTGTCTTACAGTAATATGAATGTGTTAAGGCATCTCAAAGCCATATATCCATCAGCATACTAACAGGAAGATGTGATACACCAAAATAACATGCCCAAACATTCTCCAATGGGTGGTGTTTACATGTTGTTTCATAGCCCAAAAGAAATTATTTACAAGATGCTTTTGATACCAAATGCTCTTTCATTTCATGATTTAATTAAATGGCCCAGTTTAATTGCTATCGCTAAGCAGGGATGACTTTGCCCTGAAGACAGGAAGGACTTCATTTTCAAAGGGACAAACAGTGTCCCCTGTCAAGGGAGAGAGAGACAACATAAAACCCATAGAGCGGCTGAGTCAGAATTTGAGTATGAATAGATGACCTTCAAACTGTATCTGAGTGTGTGTGTGTGTGTGTGTGTGTGTGTGTGTGTGTGTGTTAGTGTTACTGGCAGTGTGCAATACAAAGACTACTATGCAGCTGGGTGTGTATATTTTCTGTTGTGTGTCTATATGAAGATTGTTGAACTGATGTGTTGACAAGAGCGACAGTCACTGTTTATATGGAGAGAAATGTCTAGTACACAAAGATAACGCAGGCAAAGCATTTTCAGCCATTTCCAGTTTCCTTCAGGGAATTAAAGAATGCAAGAGCTGGAGAGATGAAGGACAGAGAAAAGGATGAAGCAGAAAACTGAACAGATTCAAACACTTGTTATGTGAACATGTTTGTTTATTGTTGTGTATTAGTGTATGGGAGTGTGTGTGTGTGTGTGTGTGTGTGTGTGTGTGTGTGTGTGTGTGTGTGTGTGTGTGTGTGTGTGAGAGAGAGAGAGAGAGAGAGAGGAAGTGTGTTTATGAGCTTAAAAAGATTTTGTGTTTGTGTGAAATGACAGATATATAATTTGAAGAATTAATGCTAATAGTTTTATTGTATCTTTAGATGTATGCCTAAAGAGACAGAGAGAGACAGAGTAAGATCAGATGTAAAAACAAGATGAAGGTATTCTACATGATAGTATATTTTTACTACCATATTTCTCTTAAGACTCAATCAGGACGATGCACGATCAGGATCCAGGCTTTATTCTTTTCAATGAGGGGCCAGTGCCCTCAAGGGAGAGAAGTACATGTTTGTTTCACCCCATCATGGATTTCACCAGATTCTCAGTATTATCTGACTTCTCTGACTACACAGAAACAGTTAACCAAATTTAAGTTACACACAAAGAGAAGGAGTGACCTCTAGGTCCAACCCAGTTTGAATATGCAATAGAAAGGGAGGATGAGGATTAGGCCTTCATCAGGTCTGGTCAGCTTCTATTGTTTTTTCTATTGTATTATTGGCATATGCACTACAGCACATTTAGCCGGTTACACCTCTGTGTGTACACGCGAGGTTTTTTCTTGACGGAGTCGTTAAAGGTGTGAAAGCGGTAAGAGAAAATCCACCCGGCGGTGTCGTGTAAACGGCCTCTACCCCCTTTCCTGGGAAGTCCTTCAGAGGCCTGGACACATGCTGTTCTACAAACATTAACATTTCACACCTATCTGAAGAACAAAAGGCATCTAGACAGGCTTTCACTGAATTCAAGGATAAACAAAGGATGCTTGCATACAGACCAAAGACACACACACAGGGTACACATGGGTACAAAATCACAAATGACCATAAGAACTACACAGTATTCAAGTCATAAAGACTTGAATCATTAAACTGTTCACATAAAATATGAATACAGAATTATTTCCTTCATACATCATCAGTTTAAACGGGACCATTTGCTTTCCCCCAGTCATAAGCACCAAAGATGATCCTCTGTGCTTCATCAGTGCTTTGAAGAATCCATCTTCCTTTGATGGAGCACACACTCTGGCCATATACAAAGTGTATGATAGATATTATAGAAATAAGAATTCGTTTTAATTGTGTTTAGGTGTGCGCCTCTCTGTCCTGACCCCTAACGTCCCTTTGTCCACCCCCAACAGAGAGGTGGTTCAGATCGACCAGTTCCTCCAGGAGACGGCGGCGCGGGAGGCCAACGCAAAGGTGCGGCTGCAGCAGTTCATCGAGGAGCTGCTGGATCGAGCCGACCGCGCTGAGAAACAGCTCCAGATCATCAGCAGCTGTGGCACGACGCCCAACGGCAGCCTGGGACGCTGCAGCGTGCAGGGGTCAAAGGGCAACGGCCGACAGGTGAAAAGAAGGGTGAAGTGGGGTGGGGTCGGGTCAGGTTGGAGTGTGTGCTTGGTGGTGTGGATTGATATGAGGTATTTGTGGAAACGGGTGCGCACATCCAAAATATGTTTTAACAGGTGCCAGACAAAACGTGTCAGAGAGAGAGAAGGATATGGTCTGTGTATGGGCTCCAAGAAATGAGCGTTTCGAAAAACGAAAAACGTTTCGAACTCAACAGATCTCCATCAGGCAAATAAGAAGGAGGATGGAGGAAGAAGAATAAATTCTAAGTTCTTATTTGCCTGATCTGTTGAGATCGAAACGTTGCCTTTCTAGAATAAATAAAGTATTTCTTCGAGCCTATATACAGTGGATTGATATGAGGACACCCACTATTACTTTAACCATCCCCAGATACATTCAGGCAAAGATAGGTCATTTGCAGTCATTTATGAATTTCATTTCTAGGAGGATGCAAATTAATTTGTGCTCTACCTCTCAGCAGCTGCCTGAATTACTCATGCATGAGGGAGAGATATCACTCTCCTCCATTATTACATACCCCGTGTCCAGGTGGAATTGCACAGCAATTTTCTGTTTAATTTCAGCAGGCAGTAAATACATGGAGGTGTGTGTGTGTGTGTGTGTGTGTGTGTCTGTGTCTCTCTCTCTGTGTGTGTATGTATGTCTGTCTGTGTCTGTGTTTGTGTGAGTATGTGAGTTATGTGTGTTAGTAACATTTATTTGGTCTGAGGAGAGTCACTGGAGTGTGAATATCAGTGTTATAAGATGATGGAAGAGGGTTTGTGTGTGTGTGTGTGTGTGTGTGTGTGTGTGTGTGTGTGTGTGTGTGTGTGTGTGTGTGTGTGTTAATTGTGTTGGCTTCCTCAGGACACGTCTCCTTTACACTCGCCGACTCCTCAGCATCTGTCATGTCACCAAAGCTGCTTCTTGTTGCCTCATTACAGAAAACACAAGAAAGCCTGGCAGCTGCTTACATTTTGGGGAATGAATAGCATATGAGGGCGCTCGTGTCTGCTGTGGTAGATAGCAAAAGCACCCAGAGTGCCCAGCTAGTTGTTCATGTAGAGTGTAGGCTGCTGAAGCTCACTGCTGGGTGGTGCTCAGGAGTGAGACCTCTGTTTACAGGAGCAGAGGCAGTGTTTATCTAGTGAAATGTGTCTCTGGGCACATCTTAGGCCTGGCGCCTCTCTCATGGCTCTACGGAGCTAGGGCCTTCTCATCCGTTCGGACTTTTAGATCTATGCAGCTAAGAGCCAGTCAGACCTGTGGACCGGGTATGTTGATTGGACTCAAAATTGATCACACTTTGTTTGAAATGATGTGGCACAACCAATATAAGCTAGTTCAGAGTGTAAACAGGTGGCTGAACAGTGCAGGTTCATATCAACAATTGACAGAAACTATGAGTGAGGCATTCTGAGTACATTGTAGGCTGTAGACGGCAATGTACTTCTCATTTACAGTAGACACAAACCCCCGAACTTTATTTTTTACTGGATCTACAGTAAATGTTGAATCCACTGAGTTATATATAAATATTTTTGTTTTGTTTTGTTTTTTTAGATGCAAAATGCATTTACTGTATTGTAAACAATGAACATTTCTTCTGGAGCTATATCAGCTGCCTTGAACACTGTGTTTTCCATCTTTCTATGTAGTGTTTATGACTGCTCAGTAGTGTTTTCATTTTGTGAGATGATCTGAAGACAGTGTTTGGTTTTGAGCACAGGTACAACTGTTTTGAGGTCATTGTTCAGTTTTGCAGAGGTTGTCAGATGTTTTGGGATTTTGTAGTTTGAGATTTGGAGTTTGTGATTACAGTTTTGAGAAAAGGGTGAAAGGTTTCAAAAAAATGTGTTTTATGTAGCAATTGTGAAAAGCTGTAACTACCACTAATGGGAGCAGACTGACAGGTGGTTGGTTCTGCTGATGCCAGTCACTAATCATGTTGATGTTCTCCAGGACTAATTTCACTGCTGATTACAGTGCGCTGGAACTCAGTCTGGGTCCATAATGCACTTTATAGAGATCAGTGGGAGATCCATAGTCCAACCAGTGAGAGAAGTCAGGGGATAAATGTTTTACTCTGGGTTTGGAATTGATACGTACCCTGGGGCTCATCTCACTTCAATGTGTTGCAATTAAGTTGGCTGTTCATGTTGTTCAGAGTTGTTTTGATGCAGCTTTATGCTCCAGATTTGGCACCAAGGAGTTCAGATATTGTATGTTGGTGATGTGTCCATTGAGAATAATGTAATTGAGTAAACTGCCTAGAAGAAGTGCTTAATGTGTGGTAATAACTGTAGTATAATAACAGCTAAAAAGTTTAGGACTACCCTAAAGCCAGAACATACAGTGTATTTAACCTTAATGCTGACAAAACATAAACTCTAACTGAAAAGATTGTTGTGTCAACCATTTCAAACTGTAGGTCATAGTAGCCTACGGATTATCAGCCATCTCAGTGCCTCCTGCTGTTTTCTCAGCTGATGACGACTCATGGGGATATTTATACTATTTTGACTGTGTTCTATTTTCTCTCGATGGCCATCCGGGCTGAGCCCTGTCCTATCAGCCTGGTTAGGGGGAGGTGAGAGAGATGATCAGCAGCACCTATCAATCTCAGATGGGGGTCCACCCAGGCGCTTACCACCCCCCACTGGGGACTCCCTGCCAGTCTTGCTGACATCACACGGGTCCCCCTTACATCTCCATGGAAACCCGCATCATGTGAATCCGTGCTGTTATTATTACACACTGTTTCATATTCTCTTCAGTTTTATTGCCAGACTGTGGATTGAAGAATTGAACCTGCACTTTTCAGGGTAATTTTAATCTGTATGTTCCATATTACGAGAAGTAGGCTTTTAAATTTCATTCTAAGTAGGACACAGGAGATGAGAGTGGACCAGTTCCGAGAGAGAAACCCCAGAGTGAATACACCTCCCTATGGGCTATCTGCACAGTTAGGCTGAGAGAACTACAGTGGTATTTGTTATGAAAATCAATTGACATTAGCCATTTGAAAAGTGCTTTTTAAAGTCCTCAATAAGCTTAAGTAGAAATACATCACTTCTGGACAGCTTTAGAACATAATAGTCGTTTGTGCAGCGGTAAGGAGTTTGTATCTAAAATAGTGAGTTAACTAGCTACAGGCCAACAGCACCACCAACAGCACAGTAGATAGTAAGTTAACTGATGGAGTTTGCAGATACATTTAGTGAGGAGCTGTACATTTTTGTTGTTTCACTAGCCCAGATCACAAGACTATATAATGAAGTGAATACTCTATGGTGGCCAGCAGAAACAACACATGGGAATAGGTCAACAAAAATGATTTTAAGATCTTAAAAAAAAAGTAGTTACTTAAAGCATACTTCAGAATCTATAAACAAACCTGTATAATGTGCTTAAATGCTGCACCTTTAAAATGTGCCTTTGTACTGCTCACAAGGAAGAACAGTTAACTGACATCACCTGTACAGTTTGAGGTTTAATTGCTCCATCCTCTGCCAAAGACAACGCTATTCAGAGGGTTTGTTAAAAAGATATCACTGCATGGTTTTCTTACAGTTTGACAGCATTTTATTGTTTAAGTCTACACTTTGAAGGCCCAGAAACACATAAAAAGTATCCATAGAAAATAATAAATGAAGTAATAAAGGTCAATACAATGTACGAGTTACATTTTTATTATATAGTAAAGTGTCTTTAACAATTCTGCGCTGAATGATTGTCTTTAATTCAGAAAGTATCTTCATGAAAGCCCTCTCTGGTTCTGGTATTGGGAAGGTCTGTTTCTCTCTCTCTCTCTCTCTCTCTCCCCTCTCTCTCTCTCTCTCTCTCTCTCTCTCCTCCCTCTCTCTGTGTGTGTGTGTGTGTGTGTGTGTGTGTGTGTGTGTAAAAGATGGATGGATCAGACCTTTGGTTCCAGCCCATTTCTGAGGCATGTACTCAGCCTCCGCCCAGCTCATGCCTATATGGGTCGCTGCAGAGATGGATGGGCTCCCTGTTCCTCCTGCTTCTTTTCCACTGGCACAGGTCCCAGTGTGTGTGTGTGTGTGTGAGAGTGGGTGGGTGTGTCTGTGAGTGTGTACTGTATGTGTGGGTGTGTGTGTGTGTGTGTGTGTGTGTGTGTGAGTCTGTCTGCGTGTGTGTGTGTGTGTGTGTGTGTGTGTGTGTGTGTGTGAGTCTGTCTGTGTGTGTGTGTGTGTGTGTGTGTGAGTCTGTCTGCGTGTGTGTGTGTGTGTGTGTGTGAGTCTGTCTGTGTGTGTGTGTGTGTGTGTGTGTGTGTGTGTGTGTGTGTGTGTGTGTGTGTGTGTGTGTGTCTGTGTGTGTGAGAATGGGTGGGTGTTTCTGTGCATGTGTGCAGTCTCTGTTAGCACCACCACAACCCCTGGCTGCTGTCCCATCTCAACAGGCATTGGCACCTCACCGGCCAACACCTCACCTTTAAAGCCACGAGAGCTGAGAAAGGGAGGAGAGAGACCGAGAGAGAAGAAAGGGAGGAGAGAGACCGAGAGAGATGGAGGGAGGAGAGAGACCGAGAGAGATGGAGGGAGGAGAGAGACCGAGAGAGATGGAGGGAAGCTGGAAAACCAGCAGTAGAGTAATGGGTGGGTGTGGCACGGGAAAACCCCTACTAGAGAGGGAGAGGGGGGTTGTGTTAGTGTAGGAGAGGAAGAGATGGCGTGGATGGAGTGACAGGATAAAGAAGTGCGTGGAGCGCGTACAGGAAATGGGGTCTGCTCTGCTGCCCTTGCTCTGCCTGCTCCCCCAGCCTTCTCACGACGCTGGGCACAGCCACCCTCACCCAAGCTAATTACCTCTCGGCTGCACAGAGAACATTTGCGCGCCGTAGCTCTGTGCGTCGTGACTGCCCAGTCCGTGCTGTCTGAAATGCTGCCCGTCCACATCCTGTTAACAGCTTCCCAGACATATGCCGCTGGCAGTTGGTCTGTACATGTCAGAATGCTGATGCTAGTCTAGCTCTGGGTTATTTGTGCTGTGAAATGAATGCTGATACAGGTGAATGCCGGCCGGTGGGGTTTGTGTCTTTGCCGGCCGTTGGGGTTTGTGTCTTTGTTTAGAGTGGGATGGATTATTTATCTCTCACTCTCTCTCTGTCTTTCTGTCTCTCTCTCTCTCTCTCTCTCTCTCTCTCTCTCTCTCTTTCCTTTGCAGAGGAATTCCAGTATTTCTGGGACGTCCAGAGGCATGTACCAGGTGTCAGACCGCCACTCCTCCCCCAGCACAGGGTAAGTCTGATGGACGCAGCTAACATGACTACCCTGCACCGGACTAGTTTATTCATCCTTACTGTGAGGATGATGATTTCATTCATCTGTGTGAAACACCTGTGAAATGTATTTTCATTAATCAACAATCATGTTGCCAAATATAACATTACATTACTGAAGTAGCATGCCAAGTCACAGCTAAAGTGTAGCTCTTTGTCTCTGATCATTTGCATCAGATCCCTCCCAGACTGTGCTGTCAAACGTGGCATGGCTGCTCTTCGGTATCCTTGGCAACCTGTCCTGGGGGCCTTGGGTCCTGTAGATGGCTATTGTGCGGTAGACCGTGAGTGGAGATAAGCGTGTGCTCAGTAGACCGTGCAGACGCCCCTGACTGTAACTGGAGTTCACCTCCAGGCGGCGTTCAGACGCTCCTCAACCCTCTGGAGGAAGAGGCGGGAAACAACAACGTCCTGAAAGCCTCCCTCAATCAATAAAAACTATAGACGTCCACTCCACAATGACTAAGTGCTCAGTCAATGGTCAATGAAACCCACTTGCTACATCCTGAAGATTTCTTCTGCTGTCCCACTTAATCAGTTCAGCCTTATTGGCAACAATGACACAGTTTAGCGGTCTGAAAAGTTATTATATGTGAACTGTCTCATAACAAGGGTGACATTTGCCTATCATCCTCACAATGCTGAGTGCATTTTATTGTTAAGGGATACTTGTAGGTTGTTATACGTGTTGCAGGGCCTTCCTGATGGCCTTCAGTTCTGTGTGCAGATGGAGACATGTTGCGTTCTGTCTGAAGTCCTGGAGCGTGCCTGAATCTTTCAGCCATGCAGAAGAATCAGATGGCTCAGGTTGCTCCTCCCCATAGAGTAAACAGAGAATACCTATCCACTAGTGTGTGAATAGAAAAGAGGGGAATGCCATCTGTATGAAGGTATTTTTGGTGCAAAACTCTTGAGCATGTGACATTAGAATTAGCACTTGTACACAAGTCACCAAGAGTTTTTTTCTCACCTGTGAACACAGCAGTTGCAACTTTTCAAATTCTTCTTTACAGGTGAACAGATCCTATACTACAACTTTCTAATACACATACATTTCGTTTCTCCACAAAAATGCCTTATAACCCAGTAATAGCTTCTGTGGTACTCACAAGAAGTCTTTTCAAATTTTCATTAAAAATGATTTTGATAATGTAGATGTCTTCATATCCATATTCATTCACTAGACAAGGGAAGCAAGAAAATGAAAAAAACATGTCTAACCGTGTCCAGGTAGAGATCTCCAGAGTTTATAATGAGCTACAGTAAACAGTTTAGTTTTTATTTTCAGTTACATGTTCAACTCCAATTTAGATTTCTGATACTAATGAATGAATCAACCAAAATATATTTAAGCATTGCACTGATTTTTGGCTGCACACATGTAGACCAACATGGGTTGAACAGTTTTTCAGCATACAGTAGGTGTACTCAAAATATTTCTTATCGGTTGCAGTTTGTGCGTGTGTGTGTGTGTGTGTGTGTGTGTGTGTGTGTGTGTGTGTGTGTGTGTGTGTGTGTGTGTGTGCTTGGGTCTACCTGTGTTTGACATTATTTGGGGATAGTTGGTCAGGTCATCAAACTCTTGTTAGTCTCAGCCAGGCCAGAGGAGTGTGTTTGCGTGGGAAACAGCTTCTATCACTCCCTGCAGTCCACTCAGCGATGTCCTGGCCGTGTCAGGGACTCCACAGCTGTGGATGTCCAGTTGTTCCACTGGTGCAGCCTGGCTTACTCAGACGATTCCATTTAACATTTCAACTGTGGAGATGAGCATTTCACACACTGAGACACACGTGTCATTTCACACTCAACACTGCAGAGATTTTGAAGGCGAGACCACGCTTGCCAATGTATTCTGTCCCTGATATTCATGTACGTTGAGGATGAAGCCTATTTTTACTTGAGCTAAATATAGGCGTGTGCATCCTTACATAAGACTCCATGAGGATTCAAAGCACTGGGCTGGGTATTCGAGGATCAGCAGCAGATGATGGCCGCGTGTGTGAGTGAGTGAGCTCACAGGAGTCATGGCAGGCCCATCTGCTCAGCACAACCCAGACATTTGAGCCTAGAAGGGGGAAAAAACACGACTGTTTGTGGACCCTGCCGTCCACGCCTGGCTTCCCCCAGAGTGACGTCACATCATGGTGCCTCCCCTCTGGAGTCAGACGGACGTGGCCAGAGTCACCAAATGGCCAACTCGGGTCCGTGTGGCATTCGCCAGACGAGCTGTCGGCTACTGCTGTTCAGAAGCTGTGCAGCCAAGAATGCTATTTAAGATGGAACATGTGTGGGAGGATGGTCAGTGGATGGCAGCTCAGAGATGCTGTCAAAAGACATGAATTAAGTCTTGAATTGTGTTATGGAAAAACGTCCTTCCAGTATTTATAGCACGTCAAATGATCATTTCAAGTTATGATTGTGTGTGCATCTGCTAATGTGTCGAGCGTAGAATGATAATTTTTGTCGTCATGATTGTGTGTGCATCTGCTAATGATCGTTTCAAGTTTTGTTATCATGTTTGTGTGTGCATCTGCTAACGTGACGAGCAGCTGTTAGCTGTATTTAGCCAGCTTACTAACTGTTTGACAAGCTATAATAACTTCTTTGCATTAATGTTTTTCATTGATATAAAGACTGATGATAAAGAAATATGCAGGTATTGTGATCACATTACTATGCCAAATGTGGGCTACCTAGACTGTCCCCCAAAAAAGTAAAGCTAGTAAATAGCCGAGGGCCCAAAGGGTTAAATAGTTCTTCCTTCATCAAACTGCAAACTCCACTGCATAGGCATAATGAATCATGATGGAGACAGGTGGAAAGTAATAGCAGATACTGAGCATTTGACTGAGGGCTTCAGGGAGAAACTACTGGCTTTTCACAAACTTTAAAGGAATATATTTGACCAACAAAAGGTAAATGAATTAAAATTCTATAATTATTAATTATTTATATTTATTTTAGGAGGGTATATGTCCCCACCACTTTCCTAATCAATGCCTTTGCCTTCTTCCATCATTGCAAACTGTTAACTAACTGCTAGCTAACTAACAATGCTAATTGCTAACTGTTTTGACTGTGTGTCATCTCCAACGTTAAACATTCTCTACTCAAATGCTCTGTTCTGGCTTAGAGGAGCTTTAATGGTTCATGCTTTGAGCCAGCAGGATCCCAAATGAGTGTTCTAAAAATGAAGAGTTGCTTACTAATTAAGGGGATTATACTGCTGTATCACCCTATATGACACTGGAGGCCTGTGGCGCCTGAGGGCTTGTGTCTGAGTGAGGCGCCCTCTGGCCCGTCCTGCCTCATCTGCACCTCACACCTCACACAGCAGCCTCAGCTGCACCAACACCACGGAGAGCAGAGCAGAGGACAGCAGCACACAGAGCAGAGGAGAGGACAGCAGCACACAGAGCAGAGGACAGGACAGCAGCACACAGAGCAGAGGAGAGCAGCACACAGAGCAGAGGAGAGCAGCACACAGAGCAGAGGAGAGGAGAGGACAGCAGCACACAGAGCAGAGGAGAGGAGAGGACAGCAGCACACAGAGCAGAGGACAGCAGAGCAGCACACAGAGCAGAGCAGAGGAGAGAAGAGGAGAGGAGAGAAGAGGAGAGGAGAGGAGAGGAGAGGAGAGAAGAGGAGAGGAGAGCAGAGGAGAGGAGAGCAGAGCAGAGCAGAGGAGAGAAGAGGAGAGGAGAGAAGAGGAGAGGAGAGCAGAGGAGAGGAGAGAAGAGGAGAGGAGAGCAGAGGAGAGGAGAGCAGAGGAGAGGAGAGCAGAGGAGAGGATGGGCTCCACCAGGAGGACGGGCTGCTCCCTGAGCTTCACATCCAGCCAGAGGTGGAGGAAAGGCCAGGCACTGGGCCCAGTCTGTGTGTGTGTGATGTATAGTGGTCGATATAATAATTCCTACTGGACAAATATCATGTTTTAAGTGGTGTGGCCTTCTAAGCAGGAGCTATTTCACTACAGCCTTTTTCAGCTGCAGTGCCTCACTGGCTGTCAGACTCCCTAGTGGAAAGTTTGTTTCTCAAAAGTGCCCTGGAGAAGAACATTCCTTTCCCACAATGCACTGTGAATGTCCCAACTGTCTGACGGGTTCAGCCCACTGCCAGAGTTTCCAGTGTAAACATCAGCCCAAGTGACTCATTTTATCCTCACCACTGTGGAAACACCTGTTTGACTCAGGACGTGGAGTAACATGCTTGAATAAGACGTTTAATGGATGAAATTATAGACCAGAGAAACAGAGGTTTGTTCTGAGGAGACTGAGGTCTTTCACAGCCAACACTACGGACACGTGTCCAGTCTCTCTGCCTGCCTGTCTCCTTCACTCTGCTGTTCTGACATCTCTGTCGAGTGTCCCCCAGACTGTGGTGGCCTAATATTCACTGTCAGCGACACTCCGGCAAACCGGGAGTGACCACAGCCTACCTTAGTGTGAGTGTGAGGGAGGCTGTGATGTGTGTGTGTATGTGTGTGTGTGTGTGTGTGTGTGTGTGTGTGTGTGTGTGTGTGTGTGCTCCTGACAGGTCTGTTCTCTCCTCCCTCTGACAGGGTGCCAGGCCATGTGAAGTCGATGTCACAAGGATCGGGCGGCGGCTACGACAGCGACAGCGTGGAGATGCACCCCATGGACGAGTGTCTGGAGGCCCAGTACTATCACGTGCAGTGCCGGCTGGGGGAGGGTGGTGGTGGCGGCGGCTACGACCGGGCGGGGGCCTCTCGCAGCTGGGGCCTCCGTAAGCAGGCCATCCAGAACTGGCAGCGGCGGCCGTACCGCAACAGCACGGAGGGCGAGGAGGGCGACGTGTCGGACGTGGGCTCCCGCACCACCGAGTCCGAGGCCGAGCTGTGGGACCAGGAGTGCCACATCCCTGCAGACTGTCAGCAGCCCAGCAGAGCCGCATACCGCCTGGGTACACACTCGTCTACAGATCTGTGATCTGTGTGTGTGTGTGTGTGTGTTTATATATATATGTGTGTGTGTGTGTGTATATATATATATATATATATATATATATATATATATATATACATATATATTTGCTATATATATATATATATATATATATATATATAATTGCTCATATACAGTACGCAACACAGTAAAACAGGTCATACAGGATACAGTATATAGAATACAGGATATTGGCGGTATACAAAGTATGGTGTTCCATGGTCACTACCATGCCCATAGACTCATCCATAATTAAACCGCTTACTTGACATGTCAAGCTAACACATAGCTATCTGATTCATTATTGATTGTACAGATAAGGACAGTGAACTCGTAATTGTCTTCTATGAATTGTTTCGACCATGACATCAGCCCCCACGTTATGTGTACGTTAAGTGACGTGTTCTTCCCACACACACACACTCCAGCCATCTTGAGGCTCCGTGTGTGTGTGTGACAGCACGACAGAGAGGCTGCTCAGCACTTGGCCTCATTCAGGCCCACTGCCCAGACCGCTGGTGGGAAATTAGGTCAGGGCGAGACCAGCTGGCGTTCGGGGTTGCTGCTGACCAGAGAGCAGTGTCAGAGTGCGGTGAGTTATGACCAGGCCACCCTCCGCCTGACTCCAGATCAGCTGGGCTGGCAGGATGAGTAAAGGGCCGTCTGCTCCTCCTTCACGGCTGGAGACGCATCGTGTATGACACACTCACACACATTCTGCACATGGCCTCACAGTAACCAGCACTGGGACACTGTGTGCTATAGTATAGATTGAGAGTCTTTAGTCTTTAGATTGAGGTCCTTTCTATACAGTATTGGTATGTTGCATTCTGTAAGTGTTCTGTGTCATGTATGGCTCATGGGTACAGTAGTGTTTTTGTGTATCAGGGTTGTGCAAAATTCGAATTGCAATTCTGCTTCCTGTTTGCTACCTCAATTGAAATGCAAGTGAAATTCAAGAATTGAATTGGAATTTAAGAGCCGGTTTCAATTCAATTCTGGAATTTTGCACAACCCTGTTGTGTATGTGTGTGAGAGTAGACATCCTTGTCTGTGGTGGTGTTTAACACACACCTCCCTGCATGACCTCTGCCCATACACTCCCTCCCTCCTCAGGAAGGCCTCATGAGGCTAGAGTGCTGCACCCCTCTCTCCCCTCTTTCCTCTTTCTCCTCTCCCATATCTCTCCCCTCTCTCTCTCTCCTCCCTCTGCTCTCTCCTCTTTCTCCTCTCTCTTATCTCCCCTCTCCCCTTTCCCCTCTATCTTTCCTCTCTCTCTCTCCCCTCTTTCCTCTATCTCTCCTCTCTCTCCTCTCTCCCCCTCCTCTCTCCTCTCTCCTCTCTCCTCTCTGTCCCCTCTCCTCTCTCCCCTGTCCCCATCTCCATCTCCTTCCGTTGGCTCTGGTTCACACTGACCTTTAGATGGACACAGCCTTCTCTGCCTCTCCTGACATTCGGCCCCTGGTGGTCTGGGGACGGGCTTATCAGGCACACTCATGCGTTTGCATTTCGATCTCTGTGCAGCCACAGTGTTGGATAGAGGCGTTGATGCTCTACATGAGATGAGATGGTGAGCAGATATCTGACAGCGCTCTCCTCTCTCTCTCCTCTCCTCTCTCCTTTTTCCCTCTCCTCTCCTCTCTTCTCTCTCCACTCTCCTCTTCTCTCTCTCCTCTCTTCCCTCTCTGTCCACCTCTTTGCTTTCTGCAGGCAAGCAGCTGCATTCCTCTGAGTCTGTCTTTGTAGCATGCATTTGTTTCTCCTCTAGTATTCTCCCTGGTTTGCACCTCCCCCCCTCTCTCTCTCTCCCTCCCTCTCCCTCTCCACTCTCTCCCTCTCTCTCTCATTATAAAGATGCGGTAGAGGGTGATTCCTGGGTGTGGAAGCTTTCTTAGACCTCCCTTCCCCAGTCATCTGAGCTCGCTGGGACTCCCTTTATGAGGGCACCAGCTGATTACTGCATCTCTCCTAGCACAGACCAATAAACACCAGCCAGCCTTTATGGTTTCTTCCCAGACTTCTGACACTGACGGTCCTGTGAGTAAGCAGGTGTTATTGCATTGCATTGGAGAAGGAGGAGGAAACCTCTCCACGCAATGGAAAGTGCTGAAACACTTGCATCCCTGTTCCTGAGGAGGAAAGCCTGACAGTGTTTTGCTGCACCACTTTGTTAACATAGCTCTGTGAAATGACATGTCCTTCACCATGGTGTGATCTGAAGGATTTTTGTTTATGCCGCAGCACTTGGCTGTGTGCTGCCTGTGAAAATCTTGAGTGTAGGCGTGGTGCGTTCAAGAGCCTGTTGCTTCCCAAGCCACCCTGCCCAGATCCGAAGCACTGACACATGTGACTCACCATGTTCTGTTCGTGTTCTTCTCTACTTACAATGTTGTGCTGGAGATAGCTTGGCTTCAGCATTTGGCTGGCATGTTGTGTTTAGGAGGGATGAGGGACTAGCAAAAGGCTTTCTGTCTCAAGCTGTGCACTAGTGACACCCTGTGGATACTCATGGAACTACAACCAAGCCATCCCTAAAAGCTCACATCCTGTGTATGTTTCAGGAGAGAGAATTCTGAAAGCATTGCTTTAAGAATGGTTGTTTTTGTTGCCATTATGTTTAATGAAAACACAAATGAATGAATGATTCCACTTACTTAGTGTTTTTCCTACCAGTGGTTAGCTACCCCACCATGGAATTACATTTTCCCTTTGTCACCTCCCTGTGTCTCTCCCTGTTGTCCCTGTGAAGGTCGCTCTGAGGGGGGCTACAAGCCCTGCCGGCATGAGAAGAGCCCCTCCAAGTCGAACGAGGTGATCAGCCCAGAGGTGCTGAAGATGAGAGCCGCCCTCTTCTGCATCTTCACCTACCTGGACACCAAGACGCTGCTGCGTGCTGCCGAGGTGTGTCGCGACTGGAAGTTTGTGGCGCGACACCCGGCCGTCTGGACTCGCGTCCTCCTGGAGAACGCCCGCATCTCCTCCAAGGTAAGAGCCCGTAGCAGTGGACGCCATCTGGCCTCTCTCTGATTTGCCGTCATTAGCTACAGTACAGTCTCATTCATCACTGATGTGTCACATACATTACTGTACTACCGCTATTAGTATATAGAGAACTTCTGTTGGTCTGGCACCAGGTGGTGTACCGTGGTGTCTCCATGACCGAGTCAAGGCTATTAATGGCTCTGTCGCTGACGCCACCATTCAGACATACACCAAATGTCGAGGGCTGAAAGAGAGCCCAGTTTTCTGAGTTAGATGCTGACAGATTTTCACATATTATCATGAGTCATTTCAGATTTTATCGGCCATGACGTGCCAGTCTAACTGCAAATGTAAATTAGCCTGTAATGAGATGCATCTCTGACCAGAAGAAATGTCCTGCCACAAGTATATAAGTAGTAATCTATTAATAGCACTTATGATATAAGGGGAATTCTTTGTGTGTAGTGAAAAACACCATGTAACTTCACAAAAACAGTATAATTTGTCTTTGAACTTTTAAATATCTGATTTCTCTCTCTCTCTTCTCTCTGTTTGTCCGTGTGTCTTTCTGTTTCTCTCTCTCTCTCTCTCCTGCTCTCTTTTTCTGTGTCCCAGTTCTTAAGCACGCTGTCGCAGTGGTGCACGCAGACCCACTCCCTCATTCTGCAGAACCTCAAACCCAGGCAGAGAGGCAAGAAGGAGACGAAAGAGGAGTACCTCAAGAGCACACGGTACCCTCACTGCTCTCTATCATAATGGCCACAGATGGTAACACATGAAGCCGGAGTTTTGGTTTTGCAGAGGATTCCCTCGGGTACTACACTCTTAGGGCTCTATCTTGCACACCAGCGCAATTTACTTTGTATACTCGCGCTTTTGTCTTTCCTATTTTGCAGTCAGCGCATATTGGAATTTTCCCTCCACAGTTACATGTGCGCCCACGGGGGCGTTTCAGCGAAAAGAGGGGGCGTGTTCCGGCGCAAACGGTCTCTGTTGATATTTTGCAGTTTCAGAAAACAATTCCGCCACAGACCAGGAACCTCCTGGTCTAAAGTCAGTGGCGCAAATTCAGATGCTATTTTAAGGGCGCATGCATGGCCACAGGCCTGCAGAAATGAATGCTATGCACACCGATCTACAGACACCCTGTGTACAGATGGAAACATTCAAAGCCTTGATAATATTTGTCCGTTTCCCAGTTTTGTTCGTGCATTGGTCAACTAAAAATTTTGTAGCCTATATAGTGCATCTACATGCAATATCTTTACAACAACAACGCCTAATTACGACCTATTACTGTAATTTGGACAACTTTATACAGCCCTATAAAGGCTAAAGTTACCTTTGCCTACCTTGTTGTAGCCCATCTGAAATAACTCCAAACTTTGCTATGTTCCCTCCATCCTTTCGTTGTTCTCAAAAAACGTTTTATATCCATGATGGCCTTGAAGTCTTGAGTTTGTGAATTCGCTTAAATAAGCTTATTATGGGCTGTTAACCAGCAACCATAGACAGTAAAAGAAAGCAGCAAGTAGCCTTGGCTACAATTTCTGTAGTTGCTGCGTCCATTCATTGTTATTCTCTCTCCTGCTCTAACAAATGTTGTGCGTGCATTAAGTTCATGATAACGTGTTTACAAACTCTACTTTACATAAAATAAATATTGTAAATAGCCTACTGTCATGCAGTTAATGGGATACTGTGCAGAGTTGGAAAGTTAGGTCAACTTGGAAACTGTTTCTCGTTGTTGAGTTGCCTGTTGGTAAGGTACAGCCGTAGCTTACACCTGCAGGAGCGCTTGCTTGGGCGCCTGTGTTGCGCAATGCACTTTGCTCTTCTCATCTATACGACGCAGTTCCCATTTCTCCAAACCATACATAATTACAAGGACAAATATTGCTACACGAGGGAAATTAGTGTGGTGTCCGACGTGAAAAAACAGGTATAAATCTAGCGAACACATTTCCACGAATCACGGATGTGTTGATGACATAAATTAGGAAATATTAGAGGACTTACGTAATGAGACGTGATGTTGAACTGCATGCCGATGCCATTTAACCCAAATGCCCCAGCAGCAGCACGGGAGAGGAGAGCTTATCTGACAGATCTGCATTGTCTATAGTGAGGTAATGTTAGATTACATTGCAAAAATATCACCATGCATTCATAACCTTGTGATTCAGTGAGAGAGATCCCAAAACATAGGAAAGTGACATTTCTGTATTACATTTTGTCAAGAGGAAAAATCAATAGCAAACTGTTCCCAACTGACTATAGCGCTGTGAACCGTTCCTGGCTGCGCCTGGCAAATCCGCCATCATATTAGCAATCCGCTATGGAACAAGCGTGCCTGTTGTTAAAGGGAATGTGAGATGACGCTCTGATTGGTTTATTGCACGTTACGCCCAAAGCACACCCAAGAAAAATGTAGCTACTACAGACCACCCCATTTTAGATTTGCGTCGGGCGCAACAGTCATTATACCGCCGGTAAAATAGAAACAGCGCCCAAGATCCGCCCACAAAGCGATTTGCGCAAAGTCAATTGCGCAAAAGAGCAAGATAGAGCCCTTAGTGTGAACAGAAGCGTGTGCTTTAGCATGTTTTGGTTCCTATGGGATAGTGATGTCCTTCATGTCACTCTGTACATTATCATGTTGTTCCCTTGATTGTACTCATTCAATAGGCATGTTTATGCTAAGTAGCTTCTTTAGATAAGGTAAATATACATGGTCTCCATCTTATTAGCAGCGCTGTCCAAGTTGAGCTGCAGGAAGGCACATACAGCGACTCAGTGTTACACGTGCATGTAATGCAACATCACTTTTAGTATTTACAGTGTTACGTAAGTGCTTTAGTCCACCTAATGTGGAGTACTGACATATTTGTTGTTATTTTTGGCATCCGAGAGGTGCAGGCAGATGTGATGGAGCAGGTGTTGTAGACTCTGACAGCTTGATCACTGGGGCATGTTTTTGTTTGAAATGAGAGAGAGGAAGAGAAGCCTCCACTCTACCACTCCCCCTCTGCAGCAGCCACGTGTCCTCTGGGGGCGCAAGGAGGATTAGGAACCCACGATTCTATCATTTCATTACACACCACCCGCCACACCATGGCCGGTGATAGTGGTGTGTGTGTGTGTGTGTGTGTGTGAGAGAGAGATTTTGTGTGTGTGTGCGTGTGTGTGTGTGTGTGTGTGCGTGTGTGTCTTTGTGTGTATGTGCGTGTGTGTGTGTGTGTGTGTGTGTGCGTGTGTGTCTTTGTGTGTGTGTGTGTGTGAGTGTGTGTGTGTGATTGTGTGTGTGTGTGTGTGTGTGTGCTAGTGTGCTGACTTACAGCAGGTGTCGGCGTTAGAGGATGGATGCAGGGGGCTCACAGCAGAGAATCCACAGCATGAGCCAGGGCAGCTGGCTCTGACACCATTTCTCGCTATCGCTCTCGATATCTCTCTCTCTCTCTCTCTCTCTCTTTCTCTCTCTATCTGTCTCTCTATATCGCTCTGTATCTCTCCGTCTAATTACCTTGCACAGCTAGCCCCTTGTCGCCCAGTGGTTTATCTGTGCTTCTCTCTAAGCGGCCGGCTGCGTGGTCATGATGACATGCTGAGAGTGAGCCCACATGCCTGTGTGTGAGTGATGCGTAGTCAGCGTTCTAGCTCAGCTGTTCCAAACCTCAGCCACACACAATAGTATGGGGAGAGCCATGATTTGTATTGTAATTCATTTGAAAGACAAATCCTTTGGTATTAAAAGGATTTACTGCCTCACATAGGGACTGAGATATTATGCTAAAGCTACTAAAGCCTTTGATTTTTCTTTTCATTTTTATCTCTGCTTGTTCTTTCTCCTCTTTGGAATATTATCAGACATTTTAGTTTTTATAGCTGTCAGATATTTTAAAGCACCTCCCACTTCCTCCCTATTCTATTCATTTCTGTCACTTTTCTCCTGACACCATGTTTCCGTTTTATTCCCTTTCATCATTTATACACTAAAATGGTTATCAAAGTATAAAGTCACAGTTTTGAGTATGAAATTGGGAATTTAGTACCTAGTTTAGTGGTGACATTGTTGTGTTCCTTGCAGTCATCACATATCATCCATTTATTATGTTGTTGAGTCTATTTTTGTCCAAGAACCTGTATTTGTGAAGTGTTCCATTGGATTGGCTTATGAACAGTGATCCAAAGCATAGTCATAGTGATTTGATCATCTTTTAGTTCTTGCAGTGACAACTGATCTAGACTTTCTAGCACATTAAACTATCAAACTCAGGTAAGACATGAGAAAACACGATTGACCAAGGTAACATAACTTCATTGATTTAATAAAAGCGGCAAACACTATGCTTATGGCCCAAAAGATTGAAACGTGCTGTTAGTATAGTATTAAACAGTGTTTCCCAGATAATTGAATTCCATATGTGGTGGTTGGTTTGCAGAATTAACTTGCATGCAACAGTTATTAACAAATTAGCACGGCGTGGTTATGATGCTAACCAGATTTAAGCACAATTTTGTGCAACCTGGAAAATCATTGTGTGGTGGTCAATGTTGATATTGTGGTGGGCCGCCACAAATAAGTCAATGTATGGGAAACACTGTTAAGTATGTATATGGATGTTGTTAAAGCAGAATGGTGATCAGTGTCTCTGCTCCTCTCTGACCGTGTGACAGTGGCTGTCTTGAGGAGGGCCTGGAGGCACTGCTGAAGGCTACCGGTGGGAACCTGCTCATCCTGAAGGTGTCCCACTGCCCCAACCTGCTGACCGACCGCTCCCTCTGGCTGGCCAGCTGCTACTGCCGGGCCCTGCAGGCTGTCACCTACAGGTCAGAACTATACGCCATAGTGATGGGCGTGCAAGACTTGGCTCTTCTTGGCTTTGAGTTTTATTTACACACCCATGGTGAACTCTGTGTATTAAAATATATATTCTATCAGGGCAGGTCCTGTCTTCCATGAAGAGAGGTTTCATTCCTTTGAAAGAGAATATATATATATATATATATATATATATATATATATATATATATATATGTATAATAGTATATATATATATATATATATTGTAAATATATGTCAATTTACTGTATCTGTGGATGTTGGCCCTTATCGACTGTGTTATTGTGGGTTTTTTAGGAGTGCTACAGACCCTGTTGGACAGGAGGTGATTTGGGCTTTGGGAGCAGGCTGCAGAGACATCATCTCCCTGCAGGTGGCACCATTGCATCCATGGTGAGAGACAAGAATGAAAATTTGAATTATCTGATGTGCTGAATAGTTTTCAAATTATATGCATACACTTAGTTAGATTTATGTATATACTCAGTCATAATGCCTTAATAATGATCATCCAGAAGGCCAAATGCTCTTCGCTTGGTTGGTTTAGAAATGAAACACTGCATGTGATCTGATCATCCTGCAATATGTGTTTTATAGTCAACAGCCAGCGCGCTTCAGCAACAGATGTCTGCAGACAATCGGACGGTGCTGGCCCCACCTTCGGGCCCTGGGAGTGGGTGGAGCTGGATGTGGCATCCAAGGCCTGGCGTCTCTGGGTGAGTGATTTGCTCGGAACGTGCAGCCATGAAGCATACAGATATTAGAACGGCTATAGAACACTATTCATTACACATATGTTCCCAGTGTATCAGCTTCACAGAGTGAGATGACCAAAGACGTTGTTTTGAATGCTGTACCTGAGCTATGTATTTCAGAGCCATGTTGTCTCTTTCCTAAGCCTATGGTACACAGTTGACTCATGTTTGAACTCCTTGAGCCGGAAACAATTTGCCTGCTTCATTTTCTTTGTGTTTTCTTTGAGTCCCAACTGGTGAAGTCAGAGTTCTGTTCGTCAGTGGAGCCCATGGTTTTGGGGAGGAAATTGAAAAGGCTTTGAGGGAGCGTCTGTCTTCCTGTGTTGTGTGTGAGGCGCTCACAAGACGCCGGAGCACTTAAGGCAGGGGAAATGACATTTCTGAGCTGGTGGTGTGCGGTGGTGCATACAGATGGTGAGGGCCTGTGTCTGAGACCCAGTGTGCCTGTGAATGAGGGAGTGCATTGGGCTCTGCCTGGTCCTGTATGGAACACTCTGCCCTGACGGACGTGTTCAACTTCCCACTCCACCTGAATGTGACAGATACCTGTTCCCTCACGGGATCAAAAGAGTATATATACTATATACCTGGCGCGAACACTTAGGGATGTGACATTTGGGGCTGCGGCGTTAGGCAGACTAGTCCGTAACTCCATGATCTTACATAAGATGTGCAAATGAAAGAACATCTTGCTGTCACCCTCATTACTCATGGCTGGTTATGGGAGTTGGGGTTCAAAAATACTCATATGAACCTTTCATTAGTCATCCGGCGAGCTAACAACATTTTTGCCTCTTACCTAACAACATCAAAGATTTGCTATATCCTGTGTGTGTGTGTGTGTGTGTGTGTGTGTGTGTGTGTGTGTGTGTGTGTGTGTGTGTGTGTGTGCTGATGTACTTTTCAGCACGGAACTGCATGAGGCTGCAGGTGCTGGAGCTGGACCATGTGAGTGAGATCAACCAGGAGGTGGCTGCCGAGGTCTGCAGGGAGGGCCTGAAGGGCCTGGAGATGCTGGTCCTCACCTCCACACCGGTCACACCAAAGGCCCTACTGCACTTCAACAGTGAGGGCACACACACACGCACACGCACACACACACACACACACACACACATACACACACACACACACACACACACACACACACACACACACACACACACACACACACACACACACACACACACACACACACACACACACACACACACACACACACACATTCACACACACTGCCAAAACCTTCACTCACTTCAGTCAAAATTCCCTCTTTCCACTCCCAGTGTACATGGCATCCACATCAACAGTGAACTGTTCAACACACTCATTCAACCACTGAGTTTCTGAATTGGAGCTGGATTCTGTGTCTCTTATGTCACGGTGATGCCTTTCACACAGGTGTGTGTCGTAACCTGAAGTCCATTGTGGTGCAGATTGGTATTGAGGACTACTTTGAGGACCCCAACAGCCCAGAGGCCAGAAAACTCTTCGATGAGATGGTCAACAAGTTGCAGGTACAGTGAGCAGTGTGCGGTAGCACCAGGAGGCATTACATCTGTGACCTTTACAGTGAATGGAACTGATACCAGATTCAGCTCCTTAAGTTGTGTCCACAGAGAGGTGAAGCACAGAGAGTAACTTGTGGTTACTCTTGTGGGATTGGTAAGAATGAATAATATTGCTATCATGTAGCTTTTGCCTTGATATGATAAACAACATGCTAATACATAGCTACATGTATGCATAAATGATACTGTAGGTGTTTGTGAAGTAGTCTGTAGACCTGGTGGATTTAAAGTTGAGTCTTGTTGCACACCACCAGAAGATGGATGGAGAACACATACCTACAGTACAAACTGATTGTGGGAATGTCTGAGTGTAGATACTATATTACCAACTTCAGGGAAATACCAGAATTAAAAAACATATTTTTATTGAGGCAGACACAACATTGACCTGTATCACGCACCATCCATACAGTCAGTGATACCATTATGTTTTTTATGACTCTCAGGAAGGCATTTCCACTGCTTTGTAGCTATAAGAGAATGGTAGAAACAAAGAATAAGCTCTAGCCACAGTTTGGTCCATAGAGCACCTCCACAGATGGGCCAGTTTTAGCAGGGATGGTACCATCTCAGGGGGTGGTTGGGTTTCCTGAATCCATCGTTCTCAGTCTAAGTGAGTAGCTGAGATGAAGCAGCCAGTACGTGGGAGGAGTCGGACTAGTGAATCCATCGGTCCGCGAGTTTCACCAGTGCCCTTTGGATCGGTGGTGCTGAGCACAGGAAGCTGGCACTCAAAGACAGAGCTGGGATGACCCGAGAGGAAGTGATGCACACAAGTGAGGAGCTCACACAGAACAACCGCCCACTGTGATGAGCTCTCTTTATGTTGTTTAGACAATCTCTTTAACAAAGCATGTGAGTCAGAACAGAAATGCCTTCCTCTCACCGTGAGTCACACAACTTAGCGGGCAGAGAATAAAGTGAAGAATGCAACTAAATAGTTAGTCTTTTCATGCTGTTTATACAGGGGTCTATACTTATACGATTGTGACGCAGGGTTAAAGTCTGCAAATTATTCTTTCTTGATTCTTTTCCCTCTTTTCACACTCTTATTGTGATTTCTGTCGTCTTAAAACTCGAGTTTTGTGCTGGCTGTCTCTCCATGCACAGTGAATTAAAAGTCAGACTCATATGCTGTCTTGTTGTTTTTTACCTCCCAGGCACTGAAGAAGCGCCCAGGTTTCTCCAAAATACTCCACGTGAAAGCCGATGGTTTATGCTAACCCTCTGTTGCATGCTGAGCGCTAGCTGGAGGCACCACCTCACCTGTCCCTGACTCCACGCCCTCACTGCCAAGGGCGACTGTACTGTACTGCACTCAGAGGACAGATTCAGAGGAGAAAATGGCCACACACTTCTCAAGACGCATCATGAAACAGACCTGCATTCACACCAAGCAGAATTCCAACACTTCCAACACAATTTGAATTGACTTCAGTGGACAATCTTGGTCTTTTTGACTTCTTGCCAGGCAGACTTTGCCTGTAATCTTCATTCTCAGTGTTCTCAGAGACTATGATGATCTATGACTTCATAGCACACATCTGCAACTGGGAAAACAACACAAAATTACAAAATCAAGCCTTTTTTAGAGGACTGCTGGTTGCATCTAATGTCTTATGGACATTTGTCAGAAAGAGCACATGTTCAGATTGCAGACAAAATCAGAGTGTGTGTTGGTTTGCATTGGATGGAATCAGTAGTGCTCGTTCTGTAGGCCTACTTACAACCTGTGACTTACAGCTTCCTCTATGCTCATCCTCAGCACTGGCTGTCTGGCTGAATAAACAAAGACAGTATGTGAGTATGGGTCTTAGTGTGTGTGTGTGTGTGTGTGTGTGTGTGTGTGTGTGCATGTGTGTCTCTCAGTGTATGTATACTGAAAGAAAGAACCCGATAACAACAGAAAACACTGGAATTGAACACATTATTGTTACTGCACTTACTTAAGGACCTGAGCATTTGTTTGAGAGGGTATTGTTGGTACACAGTGAAAAAACAAGCCAAAACAAAGAAGAACACACCAGCTGTACACTTGGTTGGTTGGACTCTGCAACATGTTTGTTGAGTGACTTTGTTTTGATTAAGGTTAGGGAGGTCCATGTTGTAAACTGACTGCAGGTGCTCCGCTCTCTTCTCCACCTTTCTCTGTCCTTTCCTCTCTGCTCCTCTCTTCTTTTCTCCTCTCCTCTCCTCTCAGTCTGTCATACCATTCTTAGCCAGCAGTATATGTCATGTCTGTGGAGACATGACTCAGTGATTCACCACAAGTGAAGGTCATCTGTCAGTTTAAGGTTTAAAAGGCACAGATGCCTTTTATACTGCAGCTGCTCAAATGCATAGGCACATTTCTCAGCGACATTATGTCCATTGTACCAAGCACAGTGGCGACACAGTTAATGGACTCAAAGCAGGGCTCCTGAGAAACGTGGGGTACATGCTATGTCAAAGAAAGTATCAAACCGATTTAAAAAGAGAGGACGGCAAAGTTGAGTTTTATTTTTTTGTTTTTATGAAAGTCTGTTGGCTTCAGCTTTGGTTCTTTCTTCTGTTGTCATGCCTTATTGTTTCCATGGCAACACGCCTACTCATTTTTCAGTGCACTAGTGGTTTGTGAGCAAAATGTGATCTGAGCCAGAAGCCAGTACCTAGTGCTTTAATGGACACCACCATGTCCACAGGACCTCTCTCTGAGGCACATAGCCATATGCAGTATGTATTGCTTGAATTTGGGTTGGTATTTGGATCTTAAAACATACAAACGGACTAACAAAGAGGCTAGACTTTTGTTTCAGGCACCATAGACTTAGACAGATATGATCAGCCTCTTTGTCTGTTGTATGTCTGTGGTTTTCATAGACTCTTGATACGGATGGAGACTTCAGTAGGCCAGACGGAACTGGCTTCCTCATAAGGACTCCACAGCCGATTCTGGATTGTGACACCCAGTGCTGTAGATGGGCTGATGTGATGTGTGTGCAGTGTGACTTGTCTGTGTTGTAGAATCATGAGTGTTACATTGCCTGGAATTATATTCTGCTTATTGGGTGACACGCAGGACTGTTTCACTTTAACTCTGATGCTCTTTCAAAGACAAAACTCTTGCTCATGCAATAAGACAGCACAGGTATTTACTCTGTCCAATGGATTAACCATCAGACAGCGGTGCTCTTTCTCCTGGGCCAGTCACTGATTATCTGATCCCATTTCTAATCAGTAAGTGCAGTGCGTCCAGATGGGTCATTAAGTCCACTTTTGATGTGTCTGCTTTAAGAGCTTGAGCCCAGGGAAGGCTTTCCATGATGCAGCACTGTACAGTACTTCCTGTCTTAAAAACTCCCCTGCAGGGTCTGGTTACTCCCCGAGGTTTCATTGGGTGAGGTGGCATTAAAGTACTCTGGCAGAGTGCAATATTTGAGTGAAACATTGAAGGCTACGGTAGTCCACAGAGAGTCACAACTGACGCCTGGCACATCAAGTTCAGTGGAACTGTAACTATAACCAATCTGCTCACATCATACAGTGCACTAACACAGAGAGGTCAAGGACAGGGGCAAACGGAACAACTCAGCATCCTTCTGTGAACAGGACCCTTTTAAGCCATCGCTCTGATATTCAGATGGTAAAGAAGGGTCTAACATAGCGAGCCAGGTTGGAGCGCTCCATGAGATCATGCTTTGACTTTTGAGTTACTTGTTCAGTTACCACAGACAATCTGTCCCCTGAAGACAAAAACTAATCTGTAAATATATATATATTGTTGATTAAGGAAAATAATGTCAAGGTCTATGAGGTCAGCTTGGAGAAGGCCATTTTTTGGTTCTTCTGTTTCCAGCGCTTTGGAATGAAACTGGAAGGAACAATATGGACATGGCATATTCTGAGGAGTAGTGTTGGCTCTGCAGTATGTCATGTAATATAGATCATTTATATTATATGTGGAAACAAAAAGAGTTATTTAACAAGAGGATGAAATTATTTGAACTATTTATTTCTATAAGAGAGATGTCTATGTTGGCATGTTTGTGTTTATACATCATGTTGCCTTCTTAACTGTTCTGCTGTAGTGGGTAGACATGTCAATGTAAAAGCTGAACTGCTTGCTGAGGTTTTTATGATATTTATTTTTGGTTGATCAGTTGTTGCACCGCTGTGATAAAAAAAAGATACAGTTCAAATGTCAAGTATTATAGTATTTGCTGTTTTCTGTTGAGCTCTTTATCTATGTTTTCCATTTATGATGGATGCACTTTCCACTAAGCGCTTATAGAGGTTCATGGTTATCACTTCTCCAAGACTACACATTTCTGTTAAAGCAGTGTGATACCACAGGATTCATGGGCTATCTCATAGCACAACGTCATTGTCATTTTTCATGCAGCCATGTCACAGCAAAAGGAGAAAGTGGAAAAAAGACAATGACAGTTTCCCTATCAGCTCATAATCAACCTCTCATCTTTGCTAAAACCAAACATTGTTGTCAGACTGAACTCTGGTGTTCTGTGGGTTCGTTCAAATATTTCATGACATTGAAGGTAATAGCTGCTCTAAGGCATTGAAATGCTCTAAAAGCAGCAAGATTTCATGTGTTCACATTCCAGGTGTGTGTAAATCATTCTTTTATCTAATGTACATGCAATGTACGTGTTCTGCAAGTCACTCTGTCAAAACGACCACAAATGCAATCAACATAGAAGTTCCTTGTCGCTATGAATTCAGTCAATACATGTTAAAATGCAGTTTGAAATATTTGAAATATTTTATTGTTTCCAATTGGAGAACTTTATTTGATGAGTACAGTCAGTTGTTTTTCTGCCTCGGGAGTTCATATGAATTTCAGTGGAAGATGATTCACTGCACCAACAGGCAGGATGTGAAGTCTCACTTTGTTTTGTCTTCTCCTCTAAGCCAGCCAGAAATGATGGACTTGAGGTGTCAGTATTCAATTGCCTTTGTGTAATACATTTACATGCAAGTGAAACATTGTTTTTCCTAAAACCAGATTTGTGCCAACATATCAAGCTGTTTGTATCTCTGTCTTTCTTGTACAGTACCTCTCTTACCTCTCAGTGCATATTCCATGTGTGAATGATTGTATTATATTCCCATTTGTTTGAATTGTAATAATACATTACCTCAACGCATATTTGGGCAACACAGTGAACATGTTCTTCATAAATTGTTGCTCCATTGCTACATTGGTTTAAATATGGTGTCATTTTTTACCAGCACTCTGTCACACCAGATATCATAACCTAAAGTTTGATATTTATCATATTGAACTATTAGAAATATTTCAAAGTCTTTATTTACTCTTGCTATTACTGATATTGACCATGCATTTGTGATGCCTTATTGAATGCTTACTCATATTTAAGACCATTTGTTGCATTACAAAGCTAATTATTATTTTCAGTGGCATGCCATAACTTATCAGGATGTTTATTTCTGTGGGGAAACACAAGAAATGTCTTTGCTTTTGTGTAGAGAACCAATGTGATGCCTGAAGTGGACCTGACATGCATTTTACATGCAGCAAGCCTGTGTTCTGGAAGGTGAACTAAATGTATGACTTCAGCATCATTTGAAGTGCTGGAGGCCTTTTATCAGTGTCACTGACTGGTGCATATAGATTCTCACTGTGCGCTTTCTGTTTTGCACAACAAATTGTAATTGATAGTTACAATTACATGTCAATATGAACAGGCTGGAGAGTGTCATTAATTTAACAGCATCTACAAAGTGTGACTTATTTTACTTAAAGAAATCTGTTCTTTCTTTGGTTGCCTGGATGATTTGTTGATTGTTTGGCTGGCTGTTTCAGTTGTTTTTGGAGATGTCTGGTAGAGAAAAAAATGTCTTAAATATATGCTTAAAGTACATAATGTCTGAAGCTGCAGTGCATCCATTCAGGAATTCAGTCCTGTTTTGGTGATGTTGGAGAAAATCTTTTCCGTAGTGGGTCGTACCAAATACATTAGTGATAACTTCCATTTAGCTACTGGTTTTGTGTTTGCACAGTACATTGTTTCAATTAAAAAAAACATTGAAAATCTGATGTAGTTTCCAGACGGATTATGTAAAATAAGGAAAAAACAACCACATGTATCCAGACAGATGAGTAGCAAGCAAATATGTTGTATTTAAGACATTTAAGATTAGCAGAAATGTCTTATTTCTTATTTTTTTTCTGTGCCCAATGCAAGAGTTCAGGAAATATCTGAGATGTCTTGTACAACATGTTTATTCTTCAGGATGCATTAGCGTTTTCAAATGTTGCACTATTTCAAGCGAACAATATTATTCAAATTGTTTAAGACACTGGGACAACATCATGTGGAATTTTTAAAAGATGCTGGTGATGCTGCTTTGGACCAAATGATCAACACATACTAACTGGGATGAATGGAGTGATCTTCCGATGACTTGTCAAAAGGTTTTTTTTATATACTTACTAGTGGAGCAACTCCTCTATGACTTCCTCTCATTGTCTGTGCTTTAATAGTGTGCAATACATACCTGCCCTCTTGGTATTGGGTTCTTAAGTGGGATAAGGCTGCAGTGTAGTCTGTGCAGTCTTTTGTGTGCCTATAATTAGATAGCTCAGCCAATCAAAGGTATATAGGTTATGTTACTGTCAAATCAATGTGTGCTCATTTGCAATAGTGTCCATAGTGCAAATAAAGTTAGATTTTGACGCAGCTCACTTTGTCTTTGTCCCTCTAGCTGTTTTCATCTGATGGTCAGGCAGTGCACATTGCATGGCCAACTGGGATTTCTTTCAGTTGAATGGGTCACTTTACACTGCAAATACAGTGTTTTATGAACAGCCTGTGATGGCAGTGGTGCATCAACCGATTGTTTTCATGTAATCAAATATGTTGCATGAGAACATAGCAGCTTGCTTAATAGTGTGCCTGTGCCTTAACTTAAATCACATGGCTTCAGGCTAATAACTGGCAGGAATGTATGCTGATTTCCTTGTAAGTTCCTTGCTAAATAAAGAGTCTACTGTGAAACTACCCTTGCTTATCAGGGCATCTATTTCACAGCAGTTAGTTAGGACACAGCTTACATGATTGGTAATGACATTTAAATGACATGACTATTTCAAACAAGGAGTATGTCTCAAGCTACTTGGACTGAAATACACTACCAGTCAAAAGTTTGGACACAAATACTCATTTATACAAATTAGTATTTGTGTCCAAACTTTTGACTGGTAGCATAGATTAAAAAATACTGTATATCTTCTAAGTAGGGAGGAAGTTATCATAAGAATCAGAACACAGTAGTGCTGACCCATAATTGTATCTGTGGCATGGTGAAATGTGGTGCATGTTGAGCCATGATGTGGGCACAGGGAGGCAGTAATATTCCACTGGAAGCTCCGCAAGTCGCTCCCATTAGCAGGCGTTTGCCTGGAGAGTCCGCTGTGTGTGATTGTTGTGAGAGCGCTGTTGGCCTCAGACCAGCCTGTTGATGGGACTGATGAATGAGGAGCGCTGATCTCAGGGGAAGGGCCAGGCCACCTGCCGCAGGTCCCTGGTGCCATGTTTACTCAATCCTCTTATCAGCACAGAAGAGACGACACTCCAGCAAGCGGTGGAACAGGTGCACTCCTAGTGGGTCAGAGGTCAGCATCCGCTCACCTCCCAGACGATCTCAGAACCCACCCAGGGCCTTGGGGGGGGGGGGGGGGGGCACACTTTACGCCTTTACACAATACTGGGAGTCGTTTCTTACAGTCGAAGTTTGGTCACTGTTCCATATAAAATGTTCCATGCAGATGCTGCAAAATCAATCCATCTTTTAACTGTACGTCTCTGTAAACAGAACTGTTAGATAGAACACATGCACATACAGTATGCAGAAATCATAACATGACATACTACTTCTAGCCCTCAAGGTCAAGAGCAACTCACACTCACATGCACCTATCTAATCAGCTTGGAATATTATTTAATGTCTAACCATCTTACTATTTTGTCCTGCAGTGAATGATTGATTCATTAGCACTGTCACAAAGGCAGAGACATCTGCAGTAGTCAGGATAAATTAATGAGTTCATTATAATTATCAAGGCGCTGCAGGGAAGACACTGTCATCCAACAAACATGTCTGATATGCTGTTTACTGTCTCCAGCCTCAACAGTGTCAAGCATTCAGCACTCACAACACTGGTTGTACTTTTCTGTAATGTTCAGTTGTGTCAGATAAATGGAATAGGTATTTATCTGGGATCCTTTCCACTGTCTCAGGAAACACTTAAACACACAATTCTGATGCCCTGTGCTCTGTTTCCTATGGTTATTTTTTATTGTAGAGTATCTTTGAGTAATCCCTCATCATTTCTCACTCATCAACAGTCATTTATCTGATCCACATTTCTACAGGCTTCTGTCAGTCTTAAATATGGCAGTAAATCTTGCTCATAACTTTGTTAATGTAAATCACAGTAATTCAACAGGTCATGCTTTTGTGAGCCACTTCAAATACATTTGTTCCGGTACACTCCACCTGAATAGCCACTGCTGATGGCTCGGAACACTGAGTTCTGTACTAACACGCTGGCATCATCCTCTCAGGAGGGGGTTCCACAAGGCCCGCCACGTATCACTGTGGTTTACATCATCTTAGAGCATCACTAATGAATAATAAATCACTGGGGATTGTGACAGGGCCAGATCTTATGCCATCCTATTTGGCCCTCTGGGCTCTGGGCCCGTCTAATTCTTCACACATTGACACTTTATTGCTCAATCCTGCTGCTCCACTTCCTCGTGTCTTTGTCAATAATACTCAATGTTCTGTACATCCACAGAGGTCTCGCTGAGATGACGTCCCCTCGAAAGCATAGCAAGCATACACAAGCATACATACATACACAGCCTCTCATGCTGAGAGCACTGCACTGAAGACTCTCATTAGCTGCATTGCTCCAAAAGTCTCACCCACAGGAATTCCTGCCTCCGTGCAACATTCCCAGATCTTATGTAAGAGGGAGGGGCCGAGATGGGAGGACAGCCCACCAAACACACTCCACTTTAAATGGGGTTATGTACACACAAGCACAGACGGAACTGGTCTGGGGACTGTAATGGTGACGAGAGAGGCTAGCGGAGCAGAAGAGAAGAAGGGCACAACACCAGGCGTAAGCTGCCTCTTCCCAGGATAGTTAGGGAAAGTTAGGCTTTTTTTTCGCCAATCTGCAAAAAAAATTCTTACCAATAGCTTTTTTTACTATGTTGTTTTTTTTTACTATGTTCCTATAGGTGTCTAGTAACACCTCCCAATTTATCCACGGCCAAATCCTCGTGGAAACACCTGGAGAGCCCATCAAGTTTGGGGTGCCCAGAGGAACTGGGCGAAAATAATGAAAACATTTTGTTGACCAATATTAGCTTTTGAGATGTCTAACTAGGGTTTTTTAGGGGTGCTGAATCTATTCCAGCCATTAGTTTTGAGTAAAAATGACTCCAAGTCCACAAAATATCCATAACAAGTGGTTTTATTGAACAATTACAAAACAAAACTTTCTTAATCAGTTTAAAATTTAACAAACCTCATCCCTCAATTCTCCTCACTCCTGTTATCTTCTGGCTGGTTGATGTTCTGGCAAAAGTTAAGCAGAAATACACTTGACTCCTTGCTTTTTATAGCAGCACCTGAGAGTGTCACAGACGCCTTCACAGTTGCAGCTGACAAACTTCAGAAGGTAGTCTGGTGCAATGGGATCGGGTGTGACTGGTGCATAATCATGTTCTCCTTCTTTCTATCCACACTCAAGGACATCTAGTGATGGATTTTGTAGCAGTAGCCAATCTCTGGTCTGGAGATATGCCCGCATAGAGTGCTATGCTGCACCTCCTGTAATCGGAGGTAGTTTCTAAGGCTTGACACTAGTTATGTTGTCCTCATGAGTTTTACATGTTGCTCGCTGTCTACCTTCAACATTGGACACTCTTTTCTCTCTCTATCTATCTCTCTATCTCACACACACACATTTATGCACATTGACTCTCTTACAAACACATTCACAACCACACACACACACACACACATCTATGCACATTGACCTTCTTACAAACACATTCACAACCACCCACCCACCCACACCCACACAAACACATATGCACACACTTACAAATAAAGTTCACACCATGTCCTTTCTCACACACACCATGTTGAGACAAAACTATCTGTTATTATAGTACCAGTGTGTTACACGCAAAGTGTGTGTGTGTGTGTGAGAGAGAGAGAGAGAGTCTAATGCGGAGAGTGGACGGTGATCAACAAAATGTAAAACTCATGAGGATTAATATTTTTGTAAATATGTTATTATATCTTTTCATGGGACAGCACTGAAGAGATGACACTTTGCTAGAATGTAAAGTAGTCAGTGTACAGCTTGTATAACAGTGTAAATTTACCGTCCCCTCAAAATAACACAACAAGCAGCCATTAATGTCTAAACCGCTTGTGAGTACGGTGACCATAATTTGTTCAAGTAAGAGTTGTTCCTGGACCAACATTCTAAAGACGGTCCTGGACCAACAACTCTTTAACCAATCACAGCCTTGTGATGTCATCAATGTGAGTCTTCTGCTTCTCCCATTGCCATTTTGAAATTTCCCTCCAGAAACAACCAGTGGATCACCAACTTATATCTCAATAAAGGTAGGTCCTTGCATATTTGTGTGTAAAATAGTTGTAAAATAAAGTAATTCCGAGTGGAATCTGAATATATGCACCTTAGATTTTTTTTATTTTCGTTTTAGTTGACTTGGTTCCATGTTTGTCTAATGTTAGCTGCCAGGCTAGGGACATTTACTGTAATACATTAGCTTCCTAATAGGTAATTCAGTGGCTATGCATCTTTTAAATAACTTATTTCGAAGGGATACAGTAGTTGAAGTAGCTTTGAAGCTCATTAAGCAATCTTGGTGCCGCTGTTATTATGTTAGAGGCTAGGCTAGGGAACATAAATTTATGCTACAAAATTAGCTTGCTAATAGGTAGGTGCAGCATGCAACTATGTGAAGTGCCAAGCCGGTGTTATGTTAGTTCACTTGCTAAGGAGCACACTTTTGGACTACTAATGTAGCTTGGTAATAGGCTAAAGCAGTAGCTTTTGTTTGTACATGGTCCTGGAGCGACGTTGCCATGTTGGTCTTGGACCGTCTTTACAATGTTGGTCCAGGACCCACATTGTCATGTTTGTCCAGGACCGTTATTACAATGTTGGTCCAGGACCCACATTGTCATGTTTGTCCAGGACCGTCTTTACAATGTTGGTCCAGGACCCACATTGTCGTGTTTGTCCAGGACTGTCATTACAATGTTGGTCCAGGACCATCTTTACAATATTGGTCCAGAACCCACATTGTCATGTTTGTCCAGGACCGTCATTACAATGTTGGTCCAGGACCGACTTTACAATGTTGTCTTTACAATGTTGGTCCAGGACCGTCTTTACAATGTTGGTCAGGGACCGTCTTTAGAATTTTGGTCCAGCACCGTTTTTACAATGTTAATCCTGGACCAACATCGCCATGTTGATCCTGGACCAACATTGTAAAGACGGTCCTAGACCAAAATGGTGGTCACTCCTGGAAGATGTACAACAAACAAAAGTGACTGCTTTAGCCTATTACCAAGAAGAGACCCAATAGTTGATATAGCTTTGAAGCTCATTTAGCAATATTGTTGCCATGGTAATTAGTGCTAATGTTAGCTGCTGCTCTTCCTACATTTCTGAGAAACTTGCCATGTTTAAACCTTTATACAATAAGCTGCAAAATATTTTTTCTGCTTTGTTTATTCCAGGTCCATCATAGGGAAGTTTGTCCGGGTCCATCACAGTGAAGCTGGTTCAGGTCCATCATAAGGAAGCTGGTCCAGGCCCATCACAGTGAAGCTGGTCCAGGTCAATCACAGGGAAGTTGGTCCAGGTCCATCATAAGGAAGTTGACCCAGGTCCATCACAGTGAAGCTGGTCCAGGTCAATCGCAGGGATGTTGGTCCAGGCTCATCATATGAAAGCTGGCCCTGGTCCATCATAAGAAATAGCACTCTGCAGTCTGCACGCTCTGGTCTGGACCCAAATGAATGGTCAATAGCCTTGTGCAATGGCAGCAACGTCTGCTACACAAGCGATACATCACTGTTTCAATTTAATCTGTTTATATTATAATTTAAGGGGGTGGGACACGGAACAGCAGTTTAAGAAAGATAAGATTAGTAGGGGATTGACTTTTGCCATGTTAAGCTATGGAGACTGATGGAGTGTGGGTCGGTAAGAGTACTTATTTGGAAAAATATATTGAATTATATTTTAAGTGTCAAAAATATATATTTTTGTCATATTTGTCAATATATATCTTGTCAATATATATTTTTTGTATATATTATATTTTATATTATATTTTTAATTTTCTACAAGAGGCCAGACAACATCAGAGACTATGAAAACAGACTACCCACCTGCACCAACACCGCAATATTTCCAGATGGAAATTATCCATGTGGGCACTGAGCACAGGACAATTTCACACACAAATGTCACTCCTTTAATCACCCTATAACAGGAAAAGAACTATGGGTTAAAGGAAAAATCACATGCAGCACTACTAATTAGGTATATTTGATCAAATGTCCCTGTGGGAAAGCATATGTAGGAAAAACACGCAGGGCTCTGATGACAAGAATGTGAACACAGAAGCAACATCAGAAACAATCATGATAAGAGTCCCCTGGCGGTTCATTTAAACAAATTTGGAGGTTCATAGGGATAGAACAAGTCAAAAACCACCGAAGAGGAGGGGACATAGACAGTCAGCTTTTAAAAAGAGAGGCTTTTTAGATCTACCACCAGGGAACTTTAGCCCCAAGAGGGCTTAATGAAGATTTTGTAATCAGACCTTTTCTGTAATATGAACTTGTAATATGGACTGTGAACAGAAAGTCTAATGAATGATTGAACTGTATATTTTTTCAAATCTGCATTTGTATACACTAGAGATCTGTTTTGGTCTTATATAAAGTTCTACTAATGTTTCTTATAATGTTCTTATGCATTTGTTTGGCATTAGTCACGCCACAAGGTTGCCTGCCATACCTGTAAGGGTTAATGAGTCACTGAGCTGGCTCCCCCCTATACTGTAGGTCAGGTGATTTAGACCATGTGCAATACCTGTGTTTGCAGTGAATCTGAGGAAGAACAATCAAGGTCATAACGTCTTGCCAAACTATGAGAAAATAAAATCAAAAAAAGAAAATACCAAGGAGTGTGTGGACTTTTTCCTAAACACTTTTGCTTGTTTTTGTCCTGTATCTGGGATTGTGCACAAAGTCCCTTTACAAGTTGTTAGAGAATGGAGCCATACACTTTTCTAAGAATCTCTGAATTTACCTGTATAGGTGTCACCAAGCCATATATAATTATTTTACAATCTCAGAGAATCATGTTTATTGGTTGCAAAAGAGTTTGGGGTAGATTGTGGAATGACAGTGGCAACATACTGTAGAATAGCATTCACAATTTATTGTAACATTGTAACATACTGTAATGTGTCACAAAAGAACAGTTAACATCGCTATAGAGTCAGGGACATCAGTATAACTTTACCCAATATAGCCTTTAACTCTTTTTGGGTAATCTTTGAACTATTGTACAGTTGAGTCACATTTCCTATTTGGAAACAGTGTCTGATCTTGCATACATTATTTGGGGACTTGCTGACTGCAAATTTAGAAACCGATATACTGTGGTTTGTTTATGACGCACTTTGAAGCTTGCCTAGCAATGTCCATCAATAGGGGGAAGTGAATGGACAGTGTGAGCTACATGGCAGTCCCATGGTTGAGGTGGGCTACACGCTTCACAATGACAGCAAAGAGTTGTTATCAGACATTCACTAAGACTTATTACCCAGCACCAATCTATCTAATAAAAACTTTTGGAAGTGCCATTAATGATATGTTATAAAATATTATAAAATATACCCGACCGAGGACCGAATATTTTAAAATTAAATAAAGGAAAACCGAATATTGATCCTTCATTTAAATTTCCAGTATTATCGTTATGTGGTATATAGTGGAACCAAGTCAAGCAGCATGCGTGTCTTGCCGTAGAAAGCTGCGTTGTCTGATGGACAAAGCACATAACGATGACTACTCTTTGCTGTCATTGTGAAGCGTGTAGCCCACCTCACAATGATTCTGCCATTTTTATAGCTGTAACAGTAAGTGTTCACATTAATATAATGTTTCCCATACACAAAAAATATTTGACAAATATTTTCACAATATATTTTGAAATATATGTACATATTCAAAATTGACAGAAAAAAACACAATTTTGACACTTAAAATATATTTCAATATATTTTTCCAAATAAGTGCCCTTAACGACCCACACTCAGTCAGTCTCCATAGCTTAAAATGGTAAACTGCTGTCCCACCCCCTTTAATTATAGTATAAACAGATTCATGAGGAGAAAATTAAATTGAAACAGTGATGTATCGCTTGACCATCCATTTGGGTCCAGACCAAAGCAGAGTGTGTGCAGACTGGTATTTCTTATGATGGACCTGGGCCAGCTTCCCTGTGATGGACCTGGACCAAATTTTTTATGATGAGCCTGGACCAACATCCCTGCGATGGACCTGGACCAACTTCCCTGTGATGGACCTGGGTCAACTTTCTTATGATGGACCTGGACCAACTTCCCTGTGATGGACAGGGACAAACTTCCCTATAATGGGCCTGGAATAAACAAAGCAGACAAAAATATTTTGTAGCTTATTGTATAAAGGTTTAAACATGGCAAGTTTCTCAGAAATGTAGCAAAAAAGAAAAACAGTCTAACGACAACTGACATTGCAAAGACGGTCCTGGACAAACATGACAATGTGGGTCCTGGACCAACATTGTAATGACGGTCCTGGACAAACATGACAATGTGGGTCCTGGACCAACATTGTAAAGACGGTCCTGGACCAACATTGTAATGACAGTCCTGGACAAACACGACAATGTGGGTCCTGGACCACATTGTAAAGACTGTCCTGGACCAACATAGTAAAGCCGGTCCTGGACAAACATGACAATGTGGGTCCTGGACCAACATTGTAAAGACGGTCCAAGACCAACATGGCAACGTCACTCCAGGACCATGTACACACAAAAGCTACTGCTTTAGCTTATTACCAAGCTACATTAGTAGTCCAAAAGTGTGCTCCTTAGCAAGTGAACTAACATAACACCGGCTTGGTACTTCACATAGTTGCATGCTGCACCTACCTATTAGCAAGCTAATTTTGTAGCATAAATTTATGTTCCCTAGCCTAGCCTCTAACATAATAACAGCGGCACCAAGATTGCTTAATGAGCTTCAAAGCTACTATAACTACTGTATCCCTTTCGAAATAAGTTATTTAAAAGATGCATAGCCACTGAATTACCTATTAGGAAGCTAATGTATTACAGTAAATGTATGGTCCCTAGCCTGGCAGCTAACATTAGACAAACATGGAACCAAGTCAACTAAAACAAAAATAAAAAAAATCTAAGGTGCATATATTCAGGTTCCACTCGGAATTACTTTATTTTACAACTATTTTACACACAAGAGATAGATACAAGAGATACAAGTTGGTGATCCACTGATTGTTTCTGGAGGGAAATTTCAAAATGGCAATGGGAGAAGCAGAAGACTCACATTGATGACATCACAAGGCTGTGATTGGTTAAAGAGTTGTTGATCCAGGACCGTCTTTAGAATGTTGGTCCAGGAGTACACGTCTGAAGTGAAAGTGAAAATGTCCAAATTGGGCCCAATTAGCCATTCTCCCTCCCCGGTGTCATGTGACTCGTTAGTGTTACAAGTTCTCAGGTGTGAATGGGGAGCAGATGTGTTAAATGTGGTGTTATCGCTCTCACACTCTCATACTGGTCACTGGAAATTCAACATGGCACCTTATGGCAAAGAACTCTCTGAGGTTCTGAAAAAAATAATTGTTGCTCTACATAAAGATGGCTAGGATATAAGAAGATTGCCAACACCCTGAAACTGAGCTGCAGCACGGTGGCCAAGACCATACAGCGGTTTAACAGGACAGGTTCCACTCAGAACAGGCCTCGCCATGGCCGACCAAAGAAGTTGAGTGCACATACTCAGCGTCATATCCAGATGTTGTCTTTGGAAAATAGACGTATGAGTGATGCCAGCATTGCTGCAGAGGTTGAAGGGGTGGGGGTCAGCCTGTCAGTGCTCAGATCATACACTGCACACTGCATCAAATTGGTCTGCATGGCTGTCGTCCCAGAAGGAAGCCTCTTCTAAAGATGATGCACAACAAAGCCCGCAAATAGTTTGCTGAAGACAAGGAGACTAAGGACATGGATAACTGTAACCATGTCCTGTGGTCTGATGAGACCAAGATAAACTTATTTGATACAGATGGTGTCAAGTGTGTGTGGCGGGAACCAGGTGAGGAGGACAAAGACAAGTGTGTCTTGCCTACAGTCAAGAATGGTGGTGGGAGTGTCATGGTCTGGGGCTGCATTAGTGCTGCACTGGGGAGCTACAGTTCATTGAGGGAACCATGAATGCCAACATGTACTGTGACATACTGAAGCAGAACATGATCCCCTCCCTCGGAAACTGGGCCGTAGGGCAGTATTCCAGAATGATAACGACCCCAAACACACCTCCAAGACGACCACTGCCTCGCTAAAGAAGCTGAGGGTAAAGGTGATGGACTGGCCAAGCATTATTCCAGACCTAAAACCTATTGAGCATCTGTGGGGCATCCTCAAATGGAAGATGGAGGAGTGCAAGGTCTCTAACCAGCTCCATGATGTCGCCATGGAGTGGAAGAGGATTCCAGTGTCAACCTGTGAAGCTCTGGTGAATTCCATGGCCAAGAGGGTTAAGGCACTGCTGGAAAATAATGGTGGCCACACAAAATATTAACACTTTAGGCACAATTTGGACATTTTCACTTAGAGGTGTACTCACTTTTGGTGCCAGCGGTTTAGACATTAATGGCTGTGTGTTGAGTTATTTTGAGGGGACAGCACATGTACACTGTTATACAAGCTGTACACTCACTACTTTACATTGTAGCAAAGTGTTATTTCTTCAGTGTTGTCCCATGAAAAGATATAATAAAATATTTACAAAAATATTAACTCAGTTAATCCTCATGAGTTTTACATTTTGTTGATCACCATCCACTCTCCGCATTGGACTCTCTCTCTCTCTCTCTCTCTCTCTCTCTCTCTCTCTCTCTCTCTCACACACACACACACACACACACTTGACACACTGACACACTTGACACACACACTTGTGTAACACACTGGTATTATAATCACAGATAGTTTTGTCTCAACATGGTGTGTGTGAGAAAGGACATTTTGCATGTGTGTGTATTTGTGCGTGTGTGTGTGAGAGAGACAGAGACAGAGAGAGACAGTATCAGTGAAGGTGTGAATTTTATTTGTAAGTGTGTGCATATGTGTTTGTGTGGATGTGGATGGTTGTGAATGTGTTTGTGAGAGAGTCAATGTGCATAGATGTGTGTGTGAGTGGTTGTGAATGTGTTTGTGAGAGAGTCAATGTGCATAAATGTGTGTGTGTGTGTGTGTGAGAGAGAGATAGATAGATAGAGAAAAGAGTGTCCAACATTGAGGGTGGACAGCGAGCAACATGTAAAACTCATGAGTACAACATAACTAGTGTCAAGCCTTAGAAACTACCTCCGACTACAGGAGGTGCAGCATAGCACTCTATGCGGGCATATCTCCAGACCAGAGATTGGCTACTGCTATAAAATCCATCACTAGATGTCTTTGAGTGTGGATAGAAACAAGGAGAACATGATTATGCACCAGTCACACCAGATCCCATTGCACCAGACTACCTTCTGAAGTTTGTCAGCTGCAACTGTGCAGGCGTCTGTGACACTCTCAGGTGCTGCTTTAAAAAGCAAGGAGTCAAGTGTATTTCTGCTTGTTGGAACTGTCATGGTAACTCTTGCCAGAATATCAACCAGCCAGAAGATAACAGGAGTGAGGAGAGTTGAAGGATGAGGTTTGTTAAATTTTAAACTGATTAAGAAAGTTTTGTTTTGTAATTGTTCAATTAAACCACTTGTTATGGATTTTTTATGGACTTCATTTTTACTCAAAACTAATGGCTGGGATAGATTCAGCACCCCTAAAACCCCCTAGTTAGACATCTCAAAAGCTAATATTGGTCAACAAAATGTTCTCATTATTTTTGCCCAGTCCCTCTGGGCACCCCAAACTTGATGGGCTCTCCAGGTGTTTCCCCGAGGATTTGGCCGTGGATAAATTGGGAGGTGTTACTAGACACCTATAGGAACACATAGTAAAAAAAGCTATTGGTACGATTTTGTTTTGCAGATTGGCGAAAAAAAAAGCCTAACTTTCCCTAACTAGGAGGAGATCATGCTGTTTCTCAAGAACCCTATTAAGTGTCTTCCTGTATGAGAGCTCCATAAAATTCCAGAGAACGTGGGAGCAGAATGCCTTTGAGACTTCTTCCAAACAGCAGAGCAGAGACGTAGAGAGAGATATCTATCAATCTATGAGGAGAAATGCTGAACTCTTAGATGACTGAGGACTGATTCTGTCTTACAACCCCAAAACAGAAAAAGTTGGGACGTTGTGTAAAATGTGAATAAAAACAGAATGTAATAATCTGCAAATTTCTTAAACTCATATTTGGTTGCCAAAAGGATACAGACAACATATCAAATAAATACCAGCAACATGTTTCAAAAAAAGTTGGGACGGGGTAACAAAATGCTGGAAAAGTTGTGTAATGATAAAGAAAACAAAAGGAAGAATGTTTCACAACTAATTAGGGTAACTGGCAACACGATTGGGTATTTTAAAAAAGCGCATCCCAGAGAGGCAGGGTCTCTTAGAAGTAAAGATGTAGGGGTATTCATCCCTCTGTGTAAACCTGTGTGCACAAATGATGAAACAATGTCATCTTCATGCTTCTTCACATGAAATTGTGACATATTTAGGGAGTTCATCATCTACAGGACATAATATTATTAAAACATTCAGAGAATCCAGAGAAATCTTTGCAAACAAGGGAAAGAGCTGAAAAACAAATTGGATGGCTGTGGTCTTTTGGACCTCAGATGGCACTGCATCAACACCAGACCTGTTTCCAGACCTGTCATTGTATGGGCTCAGGAAAACCTCTGATAACCATTGTCTATGTGCCCAGTTTGATACTCAATTCAAAAACTGCAGCCAAAATTGTAACAGCTAAAATTGTATTGAGACATGATACAGACAATGCCACCCTCTTATTTGGGCCTGAGCTTGTTTAGAATGGACTGAGGTAACATGGAAAAAGGTCCTGTGGTTAGACCAATCAAAGTTTTCCATTCTTTTTGGAAATCATTGACTCATCTGGGCTAAAGAGAGGGCCTATCCAAGTATTCAACCTATCCAACTTGTTTTAGCGCTCAGTTCGAAACCCAACCTCTATGACGGTGTGGAGGAGCATTAGTGCCTACAGCATGAGCATCTTGCACATTTGGCAGAGCACAATCAATTCTGAATAATGTATACAGGTTTTGAGCAACATATACTGCCATCCACATATTTAAATAGTATTTCTCCATAGAGGAAGAGTCCAGGTGCTAAGATGGCCTGTCTGCAGTCCAGATTTCTCAAATTATGTGCATAATGGAATGAAAAGCATGACCCCATACTGTTGAGCAACTGAAATCCTATCGGGGAGTAATGGGACAACATTTCATTCTCAAAACTGTAGCAAATGGTCTCCTCAGTTCCTAAACATTTACAGAATTGTGTTAAATGAAGAAGTGAAGCAGTACAGTGGTAAACATGCTCGTGTCCCAACTTTTTTTGAAACATGTTGCTGGCATCAAATTCAAAATTAACGTATACATTCCATGAAATAGTCCAAAGTTTCATTTTTAATATTTGATATGTTGTCTTTGTCCTTTTTGCTGCTAAATATGGGTTTATGAGACTTGTATATTGTGGCATTCTGTTTTTATTTGCATTTTACACAACGTCCCAACTTTTTCTGTTTTGTTTTAGATAGATAGATAGATACTTTATTGATCCCCAAGGGGGAATTCAAGGTGTGTGTGTGTGTGTGTGTGGTGGGAGCGGCGAAATTCAAGTCTTTGTTGGCGTTGGTGCTTCTGCTGACCTGCTCGATAGACAGTAAGCATGGACGGAGAGGGGGTCCTGCAGATGCTCTGCCAATATATGTTCTGCTCCCATTGTAGGGTGGTACTCAAACTATCACAGGATCTGTGACATGGCTTTGGCTAGAAAGGCAGGTCAGCCAAGTCCCAGTGGGTCAGAGGCGGGGCCTTATTTTGGCTAGTGACCACATCTCTCCACCTCCCTGTTGAGAATGTCCTATACTGGAACCAAGGTGACACTGCACAGCATGTCCCTGACAGCTACTGTGGTGTCGTTACACAGAACAGAACATGCATTATGTAACATACACACACACACACACACACTCAGCCCATGGCAAGTATCAGACTGGCAGTGTACCAACATTGTGCGACCTTTCACTAATCGTATTAAAAGGGGCGCAGTGCTGCACCCTGCTATATGAGCCACTACGAGCCACTACGAGGGCCGCTCTGATCCCCTGAGAGTTCCACACCATTTCCTCTGGCACAGCCACGGGATCAAGAGAAAGAAACACAAAGGCACCATTATTTCCAAAAAAAAAATTGGTAATTTTATTTACAGTTCAAGTCAACCACATGCAACATTTTTTCAAATGAAAAGAACATGAAATTAGCAAAAAAGTAATGCATCTCATTTTTAATTTCCCTCCAAAATAGCAATTAAATATACAAAAATAGAGCTTACAAATACTGTACAGCAAATGTCTCCAAAATATTCTGCTGCAGAATTCTTAGTTTTACAAACATGTCTGTGAGGATCACAAACATAATCAGTGTTAACACAAGCAGGAAGTGTCGGGTGGGACACGGACTAAGGACGGCGGGGGATGGGGGGTCATGGGCAGGCTTGGTGGTGGGGGGGGGGGGGATTAGGGTAGGGGGGCGGGACTAGTTAAAAGTAGGGGTGAAGCTTGACACTGAATAAATATACAACACACTATGTAAACAGGAGCAGTACAGAGATAGAATTTGTGTGTGTGTGTGTGTGTGTGTGTGTGTGTGTGTGTGTGTGTGGTAGGAGCGGTGAATGGGGGAGGGCTGGCAGGGTGAAAAAATATTTAAGGCCCAAAACTGAGCAGTTGTTCACTTCTAACATTTCCAACTCTTTTCTCCGACTGAGTTCGGAGCCAGATTGCTGAGATCTCCGCCAGCGTGGAGCAGTGGTCTGGAACCTCAGTGTTGTGCAAGCCGCACCTCATTACATCACAGCCCCTCCACCTGAGTGCAAACGCTCTGTTATTCTTTCCTGTGTGGAACTGGGCAGATGTGACGGACATGACACTGTCACAGCTACCAGAGGGAGCCACAGGGGCCGTTCAGTGAGCTGTGGGGGCTCTTCTGCACTACTGATAGATAGCCAACTCAAGCATTTCATCCTGCCCATGAAGTCATTTGGCAATTAGTACATTACAGCTGTCATTCATGCACCAATACACTGGGGCAACTGCACCAGTTGTGTTAAGATGAGGGTGATATGGAGCAAGACAGTTAAGAACTAACTAAGGCAGTCACAACTATCAGTCTGAGATTTTAGCTGGATTAGATGACATAGGCCAGATGTGAGTGGCATTATCCATGAAGCATTAAAGTCATTAACCTTCAAACTTTCAAATTGCTAGCAAACCTAGTTTGGCCTTTATAAAGCTATGAAGAATCACTTTCTTGTATGAATGTGGTAGGCAATTCCAATATGCTCAACATGGGTATATATATTTTATGGACAGACAACATGAATTCAAAGACTTTCCATCATATCTACACTAGTACACAACCAAGGATTGGCAAGCAGCCTCACTTACAAAAACACTTATGAGGTAATCACATGTAGTTATCTTGGTACACATTGATATCTAGGGAGCTGCTATATCTATTTAAAGGTAATCAAATGGGCTTTGTGGAACGATCATCAATTGATCCATTTAAGGACTGCCATTGGAAATGGACATAATTGTACCAATTCAAAATGTCTATCTGCCTATCATCAGTTTCAGAATAGTTTTGATCAAATTTTGCTGGCAAATGCAGTGTGTGTTTTGCTATGGCTGGACCAACCGGATACACTCCTACTCAACTCCTGCTTTCACTCCTCTATGCAGTTTACAGTCAGACCAGTGGCACAGTCACATGCCATTCACATTATCCTCTCCTCATTATACTCTGTTGTACCTTACTCAACATACAATCAGTGACAAACCGACACTTTCAAAAGAAATAAGACTTTCAATTTAAATCACATGACTCACTTGGGATTTCAGTTGTGCTGGGTTTCTCAAAATAAAATCCCTGAAGCCTGGTTTTGCTTCAAGGGGACTTCGGGGAGACACATGTGTTGTGTTATAGCAAAAGTGAAACTGGAAGTGAAGTGAAAATGTACCAAACAATCCCATCATGTGTCTTCTTTAGGTTTACAATTTTCCCAGTCCACAATCCACCACAGTAGTGTACGTTGCTTCACAAACATGGACAAAACACATGACACAATCACATACATCAGTAACGCACAAAGCTCCAATTCACAACCTGCACCCAGAAACATAAAAGACATTATTTTGTAGTCACATACAAATCATGTCAATGAGTACAATGGAGCTTGTATGGATACAGTTTGGCTTTCCTAGGGGTATTCTGCTATTTCTCAACCTTATGTGGTATATAAGGACTCACTGTAGAGATCTTTCTTTAAGCTCAGGCTATCTAAGGAGAAGGTCCATCTCACCTAAATGCAATGTTTGGCAGTGAGAATGCCTGCCTAGAGGAAGGCATCTACATCAGAGAAGACACAAAAAAACATACCCACCTATTAAGACAGATTACACTTTCGAACCAGTCAACTAGTGAAGTGTAACATAGTGTCACTAAAAGGAGAAGCTTATGATCTTATCATAATCTCATGCTTGTTCATTCAGAGGCAAATGACAGGCCATTATGCACAAAGGTGATTACAATCTAGTCTACTCTCCCCTCTGACTCTCTGATGACAAAAAAGAGCACCTGAAACACTTCGTACCAAAAACGTGCGCTTTCGTCCACACCAGCTCTGTGCTGGCAGGGAATGAGGCCGCTGTAACGAGAGGCCAACACAAAGGACCCTGTTGGTAGAGGGGTGGGCGTGGAGGTACACAAAAGCAGTAGCAGAGAGGGGAATGAGCCAGAATAAGGGCTCAGAAAGGCAGCTATTCTCTGGGGAGAATTAAAACGCTGCCTCACCTGCTGACCGTAGCCTCCACAGGCTCGGCACCGAGCCACACAGAGGGGCCGACGTCACGGACGTGCGGGCTGAGCCAGGGCCCATTGAGAACTGGGCCAGTGGCCCTTTGTACCGGGGCCCACACAAAGAGCCCCAGGAGGGCCGCACAAGCCCGCTGATATGCTGAGCTCGGCTGGAATGTCACAGGGCCTGACACCTACAATCAGTCTTCTGTCTAAAAGAAGTCCTCCTAGGGACTCACACAGCTTTAAACAGACCACAGCCCCATATAGGGCTCTGTCCACAGGGATCACCAAAAAGCCCAAATTCAGGAGTAAGTGTGATATTAAATAGAGATGTAGTAAATAACCAGATCACATTGGTCGAGACAGAAAGGGCAACAGTGCTCCAGGATGATCCTGATGCTGTGAGACAAGAGGCTGATATTTGAGTATTTGAGTGACATGTCCATAGCACCAGCAGTTTTCCCCATTTCTCCTGAAATCAAAAGCCAGATGAGGCAACTTTTGTTGTTTTGACATGATCTTTCTGTCAAACAATTTGACTAACCCTGTCGCTGTTGGGGAGGTTGGTGACCTGCTGCTGTTCGCACCACAGACATTAGGGTCCTGCTCTTCCTGTTTGGCCTCTTATAGGAAGTGATTAGAGATGCTTTGTACCGAAACTAACCATACTCATAGCCACCAGCACCCATGAGTGCTGCTGCACTTCTCTGATGTGTTCGGAGGAGAGGGAGTTTCCACAGAGGGCCGAGCAGCCTAAAGGCAGCTTGGGTCAGTTTGTGCTCAATGTTAGCACGTAGCACATCCTTCACATGAGACACACGTACACTCACACATAAACACACACCAAGCTGCAGATGTCAGCACAGGCATGCTAGTGTAACGTTACATCTGGGGTCAGTCAGTGACATGCTGACCAGCTGTCTCTCCTAAATACTTCACATTCACATTTAGATGGTCTGCCTCAGGGTCAGCCTGGCCTAAAACTTTGCATACTCAAACACAAACACACACATCAACTGTTCCACAGTTTCCTTCTGCATTCTGCATATATTCTGTGTGTGTGTATTTGTGCATGAGACCACCAATAAGTGTTCTGAATCCTACTTCCTGCTCTTTCCATCGGGAGGTTAGTATCCCTTTGAGATTATCAATAATATGTTTATATAAATGTATCTTTGCTTCATTGCTTCTTTAAATCAATGTCCCAACTAACCAAAACCAAACTGATGTGGCTCTGTACACAATAACTAAAGAAAAATAAAAGAAAAAAGTAATACAATTAATCAACTGTAATAAAATATAAAATATGACCTTGCTACTACCTTCACAAGCAATTAAGGTTGAGTTCTCATAAAGTGCTTGTTAAAAAAACGTTCATTAAAAATGCAGCCGTTTTTCCATTTTTAATATGTAGTTTTGTAGTCTGCGGTTTTGTTCTTTTGTTGTTTTAGTTCTCTTGTTTTCTAGTCTTCTTGTGCTGGTGTCCCCAGAAAAGTGCTTTGGTTGTGAAAACAGTCAGATTGACCACCACTTGGCCGCAGAGAAAAAAAAGGGAAGAAAAATGAAACTGAACGCAGGTGGAGAAGAGTCATGAATATTCATAAATAGTGAATTCCTCTTTTGTTTCTTCTTTGTCTTTTGTCGTTAGTGTGTTTGTATTTGTGTTTGTGTGTGTGTGTGTGTGTGTGTGCGTGTGTGTGTGTGTGTGTGTGTGTGTGTGTGTGTGAACCCACATGGGCAGAGCAACGCGTCAGGTGGTGGGATTTCAGCAGCTCGGATGACGCTGCATAGAAACAGGAGTTCTCCTTCGTCTGTCCCGGGCTGTGTGCACGTGTACCTGTACAGGTGAGTGGGCGAGTGAGTGTGGCAGGGTCAGGTCTCGTGGGAGCAGGGGGAGGGAGGCGGAGCACGTGGCAGCGGGGAGGGGTGGTGGTGGTGGTGGTGGCGGCAGCAGCGGCGCTACACCAGGTTCTCCACCCCCGGTAGAGGCTGCTGCATGGGGCCCTGCGGCTCAGGGCTGCCCTGCTGCTGTGCCAGCTGTAAGACGGGCATGTTGCACAGCGGGCACACCTTCCTCACCTCCAGCCACTTAATGAGGCACCTGAGAGAGAGGGGGAGAGAGAGAGAGAGAGAGAGGAAGAGAGAGAGGAAGAGAGAGAGATGAGCTAGAGCTTCTTCCTGCCATTGATTTCACAGAATAAGCAGATATAAGTAAATGAAGCCTTGTGCATTTCTGTTGTTCTCCATCAACAGTGGCAGTGGGCATAGTGGGCTCTTTCACTGGCTCTCTCCTGGAGCAGAGTGAACAAAGGTCCCTCACACAGCTCAGGGTCAGGGTCAGTGTGGGGGACAGTGTGCATGTGGACAGGCTGCCACTCACTAACAATGGCGCTGAGGGAAGAATCTGTGTGGGAGAGTGGAGACACTGAACACAAAGGTTCTCATACTTGTAGAGATGCAGATTTACTCCAACCCACCGCCCGTAAGCAGAGGGTGAGACACAGACAGAGAGAGAGAGATAGAGAGGGGGAGAGAAAGAGAGAGAGAAAGATAGAGAGGGGGAGAGAAAGAGAGAAAGAGAGAAAGAAATGCGCTTCTATCATAATGCACGTGAGTCAGGGAGCGCTGCGCGCTCACAGCTGGTGAATAATTTACTGTGGGTCTGCAGCTATTTTGGGCCCCCATCTCCCACAGGGCAGCACTGCACAGCAGCACTGAGAGGGAAGAGCTGAGCTGGCCAGAGCAGAGAGGAGGACCGTGTGGAGGACACCCACGGAAGGGGTCAAGGGGACATTACCCAATGGGGAGATGGTGGACAAAAAGAACTTGTGTACAAAATGTGTGTGTGTGTATGTATGTATGTATGTGTGTGTGTGTGTGTGTGTGTGTGTGTGTGTGTGTGTGTGTGTGTGTGTGTGTGTGTGTGTGTGTGTGTGTGCGTGTGTGTGTATGTGTGTGTGTGTGTGATTGTCCATCAGTCTGTCTAGAGTAGATAAGCATGTCTACAGCAGACTCACTGAGTGTGTTTTCATCTTCCTCTGTATATGTTGAGTTCACGTGAGCGTGTGCCGTGTAAGTTGTGTGTATGGGTCGAGTGAGTGACTGCTGTCTGAGTTGTATGTGTTTGGTCAGTCGGTCAGTGTGGTCTGCCCCTGTGACCTGCAATGATGCTTCTCAGAAGAATGTGAGTCTGTTTTCTTGTGAGCAAGTGTGTTCAAGTGTGCGAGGAAGGCTACGTCAGCTCTGTTTATATGGACAGCGAGTGGACCCTCCCCACTCATGTGACATGTGGGGCTGTTGTAAAGTGGGCCATGGCAGGGGCCTCTCTCTCGCTGATAAACAGGCCAAGACTAATGGCCAGTCGGGAGAGGCACAGGGCCCCCCGCCACTACACTCACCATACATCAAGAGCCGCTCTGTGTTCAACGCAAGCATGGAGACAGGCACACACACCTACACACCATCCGTACCACATATAAACACTGACCTCCATTCACTACTACTAATACACACACAGAATAATATGCACACACTCACACATGAAGAGTACGGCATAAATAAAGGTGTACGTACACACTCCTACCCATACATACTGACACTCATTTATTAATGTACACAGACACACAATCCCACCATCCCACACATGCACTTAGTCATTCTTCCACACTCTTATGTGTGTGTGTGTGTGTGTGTGTGTGTGTGTGTGTGTGTGTGTGTGTGTGTGTGTGTGTGTGTGTGTGTGTGCGCGTAAACTGATGGGTGGGATGTACTGGGCTGACAAAGGCCAGACCAGGAAACCAGGTCATCTGGGCAACACACTATTTCAGTGTGTGTGTGTGTGTGTGTGTTTGTGTGTGTGTGTGAGAGAGATAGAGAGAGAGAGCGAGCGAGAGAGAGAGAAGAGAGAAAGAATACACTTACTTCCTATGAAAGGCATGTTTACAAGGGCAGATCCCCAGTTCATCTTTCTGTTTGAATTCCTCCAAGCACACCGCACAGATCTGCAGGGAACAAAAAGATATGAGAACATACTTAGCCGGGAGAGTCATACTGAGTCTGTGTCAGTCAGTCATCAACATCAACATCATCAACATTTATTATTTAACCTTACAGCAAGGCCAGGCTAAAGGGCAGACTCTGCCTACAGCTGAGTGTTTCTCTACTCGGCTTCGTGCTTTGCCGCAGACGGTGGGAGAGGGTTTCCCCCTGAAAGCATCAAACATGGAGGAGCACCAAAAGAGCACCAGATCTTCTCTGTCACATGAAAGGCACGAAGCGCGCACTGATGTGAATGGAGCTTGGCTGTGAGGAGGAGATCTCAAAGAGCGCCAGGCTGTGATTCTACGAGGGTGCCTCTCCTCTTTGATCTGTGAGGACTTGTCTCCCAGAGCCACCCTCCCCCTCAGAAGCGATCACTTAAGTTAACAGACTTGAATGGCAAAATGCAAATAAGCTGAGGCTGCCTGTGGGAAGTACCTTGCGATTAAAGCCAGAACATGGCCTAACGTAAAGGACATCGGTTTCGTTATAGATGCGAGTGCAGAGCAGAACATGCCTGAGCATGCAGCAGGATGATAGTCTATTACACCTTAATCCACACTGTCCCACCACAGCACTGAGTGACCACCACCAGATAGGCAGAATAACCACATGGGGTTTCAGTTCAACAGTGATGTAACACCGAGAGTGGCCAGGGGACGCAATACTTTCTTCCTTTACTCCTCTTTGGAGAGGCATTGGAAAGAGAATTACATAACACACTGTGAACTCATGTCCTGGCTGGATCTGCCTCGTATCCGACACACCCTACTGGAAACCCTGGACAAGCATCCAAATCAGAGGCACGCCACACGCACACACGCACACACGCAAACACACACACACACACACACACACACATACAAACATGCACACACACACAGAGCCGTGGAGGCTGAGGGCTTGGTGAATAATAGTGCCAAGTTCGCTCATGGCATAAACAAGCCGTCAAGGAAAACAAACAGTATGAAGCAAGGCCTCTGAGCCAGCGTACTCATCATGGGAACTGCCTCGCCTCCAAACTCACCCTCTCAACTGCTACTCGCTCTCAAATGTTCAAACGCTAATAACGAAAATGTCAACATTGATAATCAAATAAGTAAGCGTTGTTTTTATTCCATTATTGATGATAACTCCTGGATTAAATCAATCTTGTGACCTTATGTAAAGCATGACCAAAGAGATTAACAATAATATATTAAGTGCTGTATAGTACTGATACAGTCTAAAAGTAGTCTAAAAGGAGTAAGATATCACTAAGGAGAGTTAATGAGAGTAGGTTATTTCCTTCATTTCTGACAGTTGTTTCCAAACTGCACCATGTAACAACATTGCCCAGTTCAGTATCTGACTGTTATTCTACACAGCTATTCTAGATCCCTGTCCTTCGGGGACCCATGCAGAACACGTAGATTTACTACACCGCACTGCAACTACGTTACCATAAGTTAGTCAAGGTAAATACGGTGAGTGCTATTATACTACAAGGGCCTTAAGGCCAACGCCCACTGGCGGCGGCGGACGCACATCAAGTAATGCCAAAGTTTAGAATTCCATTACTTGGAAAGGAGCAAAGCCCACTGGCGGTGTCTGCTGCGCGTTGACACCATAGTTTAGAAAATTGTTGAGAGTCAAATCCATAGACGCGAAATTGTTCTATCTCTTCAGAGTCAAATCCATACAGTAGGCGCGAATGTCATCGCCAGTGGGAGTTATGGTCAGGCACTGTGTGAATGTAGATGTCTCTATCTGTTTCTCGCTGTGTGTGTGTGTGTGTGAGTGTGTGTGCTGGCCAGGCTGTGGCTGTACAGTAAGTGTATGTGTCTGCTGGAGACACGGAGGAGCAGCAGCTGGAGAGTGAGAGTCAGTGTGTGTGTGACAGAGATGGAGAGGTAAATCACTGAGCCACAATACACCTCTTTGTGGAGAGTCTGTGTGTGTGTGTGTGTGTGTGTGTGTGTGTGTGGGGGGGGGGGGGTCACTGAAAGACCACCCAGTTACTCTGTAGAAGGTGTGAGTAGACAGTAGCAAAGACACAGTATCGTAACACCCCCAATTATCACCACTTTTGTTCGGAAATTGTAAAACAACAATGTTTTTTAACACTTCAAAATAACATTTGCTAAATGAACCTTAAATTTTTCAGTAGCCATAGGTGTGTAGATTTGAACAAAATCTGGTTTGGTTCTTAACGGTAGCATTTACTGCCTAAAATATCCGATTTTGTTTACCACGCTGGGAGTTAAAGTAATGGCCTGATGGGTCGCCTATTTACACCGTTTCAATGGCACATGAACGGTTAGATCGAGAATTCTCGTCATGAAATTAAAATTCCACTGGAGCTCTAAGCGGATGTGTACACGCAGCCTTACAACACTGTTTACAGCTCTTCGAGTCACGGTAAAATGTAATTTTTGGTACATAGCTAATTTAGATACACCTATGGTGTGGGTCCTTGCGTTTCTTTAGGAATCCGCCGTCTTGGTTTGTATAGAAATGGATATTAAGTGACACATACACGCAAGATGGCGGACATACGGGACCGACGGTAATAGGGGGAGTTCCGATAATGATATCTGGAGCAGGGATAGTGCAAAAGTTCATTGTTCTTCTGTCTGTGTTTTTGTGTGTGTGTGTGTGTGTGTGTGTGTGTGTGTCTGTATAACTAAATGTGTGCTGTGTGAGAGAGACCAGCGATGTACACTTGCATCTTTAGCTGTCAACAAAACCAGTAAAAAAGGGGGTCAGTGTATTGAGTGAATTGTTACTGAGGCTCCAGACGATCTGGAAAGGCAGTCACTGACCTGGTTTAGACACCACTGAGCCCCCATCTCTATTCATCTGCACATTCACACTCCCAATTGTGCTGGTCCAATAGCTGTTCACTGAACTGTCAAAGTGATGGGTGCACTCACAGGGCCAACATCACTCTCGCAGACAAAAACAGGGCCTTCTGCTTGCAGAAGCCACACACACACACACAAACACACATCTACACACCCGCCCACCCACACACAAACACACATCTACAGTTACACCTACACACACGCACACACACACACACACACATGTACACTTACACCTACACACACACACACACACACATACATACACACACACACACCTACACCTACACACGCACGCACACACACACACGCGGCAGTTCAATGGATGCTTGTTCCACATTTCACCTCCTTTTCCCCATTCAACCCATCTGTCCCTTCCTCCCTCTACCCTTCCTCCCGCTCTCTGCTGTGGGTATCTACTGGGGAAAGACTCAGGCCACAGAGGGTCACACACCAGGCAGGGCTCCATAGGCAGGAGCATCAGCAGCTGAATAATGCACACCCTTTGACATTGGCCTCAAACACACTAAGTTGCTTTTAAGGGAACCACTGGATGTGTGTGTGTGTGAGTGTGTGTGTGTGTGTGAGTGTGAGTGTGAGTGTATATATGTGTGTGTATGTGTGTGTGTGTGTGTGTGTGTGTGTGTGTGTGTGTGTGTGTGTGTGTGTGTGGTGTAGTGTGGTTAAAAGGGTCTGCCTGCCTTATCCTGGCGGCAGCGGCAGCAGTGGCATTTTGATAGCGCGTGAGTGAGAACGTAATGCCCATCTGCCTGACACATCAAGGTGCTGCAGACATGCTGTCCTGATCTATGCAGCTGAGGAGGGGTGTAACCGGACCTCTCCGTTACATAAGCTCAGGGGCACAAGGGACTGACCAAAAGGGGGATTGGCTCACAGCACTGCCATCCTCTGCAAAAACACTTTATGTCTACATCTCTACATTTCTCCAACTCTCTCTCTCTCTCTGTGGTGTGTGTGTGTGTGTGTGTGTGTGTGTGTGTGTGTGTGTGTGTGTGTGTGTGTGAGTGTGTGTGTGTATGGGGTAAGTGGCTGGCCATTCTCCCAGCAAGACCATAAAGTTCTTCCGCTCTGCAAGCATAAAATGACATGGCCACTAGTAACACAGCCTGGAATAGATTTCTCAATGTTTACCTCCAGAAGTTAATACAAAGAGCCTGTATCGTAGAATTCAACATTTTGGATAAGGTTATATTTAAACTCCAAAATGACGTGCCTTCTGCTAAATCACCGACTATATCTTGGACATGATTGAGGGACAATGATCCACTTAGTTAAACCTTTTGTTTTGTTTTCTTTGGACACCTGCCCGACCCTAAGCACCAAGAGACTCGTTGCTCATGTTGTTTCCCTCCCATAATTATATAAAACACACACTACAACATTTTACCAGACCCAAACTGGTCTAAACTGGATGTAGTTTACTAAGAAGATCCTGGGAAGGAATCTGCATTTCTAAATCCTTAGACCTTCTACAATAACTGCAGTAAAAAAAACTGAGATATAACGTAAACTCTACAAACCTCTTGTAAACTCCTGCAAAGTTTGTGTCCCTGTGTTTGCCTGCTGGCTGGAAAATGTGTCCCCTACTGAGTCTTAACTCTACTCTAAGTATATATACTTTTTTGATCCCGTGAGGGAAATTTGGTCACTGCATTTATCCCGATCCGTGAATTAGTGAAACACACACTAATCCCGATGCAGTGAGCTGCCTGCTACAGCGGCGCTCGGGGAGCAGTGAGGGGTTAGGTGCCTTGTTCAAGGGCACTTCAGCCGTTCCTACTGGTCGGGGTTTGAACCGGCAACCCTCCGGTTACAAGTCCAAAGCGCTAACCAGTAGGCCACAGCTGCCCACTTAGAGGATGTCCCATACAGCACTATTCTCTTCAGGCTTCCGGCAGCCCACACTGCCATCATACCAGCACTTAAATCACAGCCCAATGCGTCACTCTTACTAGTGTGACTCACAGGGGCATGGCTGGAGCACTGCTGTGACAAGGTGATCAAACTGCAGGTTAGGCCTCATTCAAGGCACTCGGCAGCACAGCGCATAGTTATTTTGAGTCCCAATTTAAGAGCCTTTGCGTCATACCAGACGCACATGCACCCACTAAGCAAGTAGGGAATAGGGTGAGGACTAGCAGGAAGCCATTACACTTTGCTAATGCAATTCAGTTCCCAATTCAGGGAATGCAGAGATTACAATAGAGAACCAAATGTTCAGTCTGATGAAACAAAGCACTCATAGCCTCATCAGGAATGAGTAATGGACAGATGCACAAACACACACAATGGGCAATTTCAGGTGTTGCTGTCCACTGCTCTACCTGTCTTTGTGGATGTAGGGCTTAGAGGGCTGGCTCTCACTGCTTTAGCATCACTGTGGCAGGAGTTCTCTGCTAAGGTGACCAGGACTCAGTGACATCACAGTCACCCCCTCTTTGGAGGTCATTGGAGAGCTCTGCTTCATATCACTCTGTGTTCTGAATGCACATGATAAGTTGAGTTATCGTGACATATTTATACCAAAACATCACACAGCAACTGTCCAGATAACTGCTTGCGTGGTAGAGGGGTATCCAGTCTTTAGCAGTGTGGATATCACATCTCTACTAGCATTTAAGTTTTGAAACTTCAAAACAACACTTGGCAACATTGTTTTTGCTCCCTGACAAGACACATAAGCGTATGATATGTATGTACTGTATGTCCCTATGTCTGGATGTTTTGTTTTGTTTTGTTACACTGGGTATCATTGCTGCGGTGTCCCTGTTGTGTTCCTGTTAAGCCACACGGTATTCCTGTGGTTTCCAACGGCCTGGTGGGTGTTATTGTTTTTCTGTGCCTGGCCACATCCCCATGCCACATACCGGAGCGCTCGCAGCGCTGTAATAACACAGAGGCGGGGGCTGCTGGCTGCCGATGCCATGCTACCGACAACTCAGCCACCACACAAGCGCTGCACTATGGGAAATTCCAGCTGGTCTCCGCTAACACACTTGGTACTTTTCATTAGTGCCCATGTGCTATGGCTAACAAACCATGGGGGGTGTGTGTGAGAGAGATAGAGAGAGAGAGAGAGAGAGAGAGAGAGAGAGAGAAAGAGAGAGAGAGAGAGAGAGCTAACAGAAAGAAAACATGAGGGAAGAGATGAGAGAGAGACAGTGTGTGAGGAGGACAGATGCTCCAAAGAGATACAAACGTATGGGCTGATATCTATGCTAATGTGTGTGTGGGTCCAGGGCATCTCTGTTGGTAGGCTTCAGCTGAGATGGGGCCATGGGGGCAGCTGGAATGACATTGGCTACAGAATAACTGTTAATCTGACCCCACAAAAATACACTGTAACTGAAACGACAAATGGCTAAATAAATTCCTTACTCATTTCCCTGCACGGTCAATCCAAGTCAAGCCTAATGTTCACACACTAAGTTTAGCTGCATGTGATTCCAGAAGGCCCCTGTACTTAACTGCACCCAGACCTACTCTTATCCACTCCCTATCCCCAGAGCCAGCCCCGTAGGAGGGTCTGTTAGCAGGCCTCCCCCTCCTCCCTCCTGTCCAGAAGGAGATTCGCTGTGCATGACATGGATACTTTAATCATGAGATCAGAGAGGAGTGGGTTTCACACTGCGGGAGTGAACACACAAACACACACACACACTCACACTCACACATACACTCACACATACACGCACGCACACACACACACTCACACTCACACATACACTCACACACACTCACACACACACATACATGCACGCACGCACACACGCACGCACACACACACACACACACACACACACACTCACAAACACACACACACACACAAACACACACACAGAAAAACAAGCTGCAGCAGAGCACAGTCTGATCAACCAGCCCAGTTGCTCAATCTCACATGGGGAACCCTCTGCTGTTGCAACCCTGTGGCCTAGGTGTGTGTTCAGTGTATCAAATAGGTCTGGAGAGGATTGCATTGCCTAGGTTATGGATGTTTACTGAAAAATGTGGCAACAAAACAAAGGTGTGACCCCCTTAGTGCTCCACTAAGTTTCGACCTCAAACACGAGGTGTTTTTACCAGATGTAAAGAACAGCTATTGTCTTAAGCTGATGATACACAAGGCAACTTTTTGAGAAGCGTTTCAGGCCAATGTTCTTAAGTATTGTGGTTCTGGCATGTTCCCATTGATATTGGGTAACCTTTTCTTTCTGGAGAACTTTTATCAGTAGGCAAATTTAGAAATTAGAGGTTGGCTCGTCAACATCACACTTACCTCATGCAAATTTAGTTCTTTGACCTTTTCCTTCTGTATAACCTGTAAGAAAATAAAGGAAATCAAAATTACAACCCAATACACTACCAAACTACAAAAACTTCCTACATAAACCATGCTTGATAACATATATATTCACATATTTATGCAAACAACAACATAACCATTGTTCAGTGAAAGGTGTGCAGTAATCAGTTGCCCAGTAGGCCTCCAAGATCGGGTTTGGAGGATTATGGACGCAACGCACATATTTTCACACCCACAACCTCACACACACACAGCTCGCTTTGGGGCTGGGCTTTCACACAATATCTGTACATGAGCTCGTCTTATGTAACCTCCTTGAGGATCCTGCTCTTTTTAATTAGCAGTTAGGGAGGTGTGTGTGTGCTGGCGTGTATGTGCGTATGTGGGTGTGTGTGTGTGTGTGTGTGTGTGTGTGTGTGTGTATGCTCGTATGCGTGACTGAGCTCGGCCACTCATTTCATGTGCACCAACTCCTGCAGGAGGTGCTTTGTTAGAGATCCGAAGTGGACATGAGCTGGGCACATTACATAAGCACAACAGGGTTAACAGGGCCAGGAGTATCACAATACACAAGAGACGGCCAACCCCAGGACCTCAACACACACAGCACTACAGTATGCAGGCCAGCAGGACACAGGACTGCGCCACGCAGTGAGGGAGAGAGAGGTCAGCCAAGCAGAGGAACAGAATCGCTTACCTGTTTGTATGCATAGAGCTCCTTGTGTGCCTGATGCCGTAACCTAGAGGAAAATGAAAAAAGAGGGACATCTCTCTTATTAACAAACGCGCTTCAAAACTAGTTTACACAGTACAGTTCATCATTTCTCTAGCTATCACACTAAAACTGCTGGTGCAGGGACAAGAGCCAGCTACATGTCAGACTGAGAGGACATTCTCTTCAGAGGGAAAATATATCACCATGGTGCCATTGGCAGTCTCAGCTATCCATTCACCAGGGGAGAGCTGAGGTGGATTTAGAGGACACAGAAACCCTAATACCAAATCCTACAAGGGGCTATAGGTACAAAGTGGTAGTATGAGAAACTACCATCCAAAGCTAGCTGGTTAACATGTGAATAGTGAAGTGAATATCTGGGAAAATATCTGAGATCTATCTATCTATCTATCTATCTATCTATCTATCTATCTATCTATCTATCTATCTATCTAAGTAATAATCTCAAATCTATGAAATTTCAAACAATTTATCCTCTACTTGCCAATAAAGATCAATATTGTTTAAAGGAAAAGTTGCTTGTACACAAATAAACAGCAGATTTAGGGCAAAATTGACAGCCCTATCTGGTAGATCTTGGTCAAGGCCACAGTGTTGTTTGTGGACACAATGGAACCAAAGGAGCCTTTCCAAATGGATGTGTTCCATGTAAACATGTCATCTCACTGACATGACCTTATTTGGATCTGGTGTGTTAGAATCCTGTAGTACGAATGAGGCAATTTCATACCCACATCTGCCCAGGCCAGGACAAGTGACCTTAAACTCAGTGGCTTCGGCTGCCTGTAAATCATAGGTCCAGTTAGCATGTAGCGGTTAGCCCTGTAACTCCTCAGCTGACAAATGAAGGTTCTACCCTTCGCTCTGATGAGGTCAACTCGACTGACACAGCGTCATCTGGAATAGCAATTACCAAGTCCAATGGGCATTCAACACCTAAAACCTAACTCTTGTCTCCTGTCTCCTGATAGAAGCCATCTGAGGGTAACTCATCCCTGTCTCCTGATAGAAGCCATCTGAGGGTAACTCATCCCTGCCAGCTCTACTGGACACAGACTGGATAGAGCCGGACTGAGTGGACTCCTGACACTAGACTTCCTTTCTTAGGTTACAACACGCTCAGGTTAAACTGAAGCTGTGTGGCTATGTACAAGCATGCAAAACTGCCATTCAAACACAATTTAGATTACCAGGCAACAAACATTAGTGCTCTGCCCAGCACAGCCACGCAGACTGACCTGTCAGCAGGCTTGATGGACATTACTACACGAATCAAGGACACCTGGGTGGTGGCTGTTCTTTGCCCATTCTTCATCTCACAGCTACAGAGTGCAGGTGATCCTCTAGTATGTACGCACTATGCAGTCTAGATCATACATCATGCCCTTGATGTCCTCGGTGTCCTGGTCCTAACATACAAGGGGGTGTTTCGCTGCCTCAGCAGTGGGGCGGTAAAGCAGCGGGGCGTCCCTCACACGAGCACTCAGCTCTGTTACGGCTGCCGCTGTTGACGCTGCATGGGGAGCCTGCGTCCTGATACCTCGTTAGATTTCATCCCTGTGGGGGCACATGCTGATCTGGTTTGTGTATCTACCGGTGGGGCAGAACTGAAACATAGGGAGAGCCCCGTACTGGGATCTCATAACAGAGATATCTTAGCCAATCAGAGACTGAGTTACATAGGGAGAGCCCCGTACTGAGATCTCATAACAGAGATATCTTAGCCAGTCAGAGACTGAGTTACAGGCAGCCAAGCACTGGGGGCAACTAAGAGTCTCCACAGTCTTTAGGATAAACACGGGTACGTGATGTTAAAAATGCAAGTGTGTGTGTGTGTGTGTGTGTGTGTGATTGAGAAAAGGTAGGGGAAAGAATCTGTGAATGAAAAACAACACTGAGCAGAACCTGAAGTCTTGCAGGTACCAGTGAGCTGACATCAGCACAAATAAATCTAAATAAATTACACGTGCAATCATCTGCAGAGGATGGACAATTAGTAACTTCAATTAGTATGTTAATCTTTGCCTGGCCAGTTTTTATGTTAGCAGTGCAAATTCAGTATCAGACATGTTTTCACAAATGATATTTAGACTTCTAGAAAACACTAGACTATGCAATATTTATCCTCAAAGGTTCCCATATTAACACACACAAAGAATGCATTTTTGTAAAGCCGGCACAGGAGAAACAACATAAGAAACACCATTCAAGTACAATTTAACACTGGTTTGGCCTTGAAAAGACTTGAGAAAATAAACAAATAGGAGAGAACATTTGAAAGAAGAGCAAGACACTAAGGAAATAGACAGAGAGACCGGGGAAGAGAGGAACAAAGAGGAGAAAAGAGGACAAGTTTTGTGTAAGATTTACCTCCATTACAAGTAACCTTAACCTCTCGGAGCAGAGTGAGAGGGATCTGTAAAACAAGCAGCACAGTCTAGGAGAAAGACATTTCTGAAAGACACCAGCAGGTAAAGGTGCAGTGGCTCCCATGGAATAATAGGGTGGGGGTTTGGGGTGGGATTCGGGTGAGGATTGACTGGGGTGACTAGAGTTGACTAAGTGGGATGGCGTTTAAAGAGTGGTGAGTCTGATACTTTAATCATGAGCAGGATACCAACAAACCCTTCCTACCCCTCCCTTGAATTTCCCCTGGGGATCAATAAAGTATCTATCTATCTATCTATCTATCTATCTATATATCTATAGAACAGTGTTACGTTGCATATTCATGATGGTTCATATTGAGCTTTTAGCATTAGAGGACCGTTCTCCCTGACAGACGAGACCCTGAGTGACCAACCTGCCCTCTCTGAAACATGCCTGGCCTGTGCCGTAAACAGTGCCCAGTATGTAAACTGTGTCGTGTGAGACACTTGAACCTGGGAGTATTTCACGAGTGTGTGTGGCAGCTGGTGTGTGGCTGCTATGTTCAGCCTCGTGTGGAATCTGTGTGTTTACTCAGATCTGGGATGTCGTTCACAGGTGGACACGAGCGCACTCCAGCCTCCCGCCGCACGTCCTACATGCGTATGTGTGCCCAGCGATGTGAATACCGTAAAACTTCAAATAATAGCCGAGTCCCTAAGAGACGCCTGTCTCTTTTAAACGCCTGGCGTGGCTACAGGTTTGGGTTAAAGGCCGGTGTCCAGTAGAGGCCTGGTCTGTTTTTTAGTTTCGGGTTGTATTTAATCTTCTAAAACCCGTCAGATCGTCTGTTTAAAGCCCAATTCACACCTAAGATTCGCAATGACACGAAACCGTTACAGAAAGGAGGTTACAGCGGTGTGAATTAGATGTTGCACGTCGTTGCAAGCCGTCGCAAAGCATTCACCATGTCTTGTCACAGTTGCAAGGTTTTAGAATGTTGCATCAAGTTGCTGGTTAATAGAATGTTGCAGCTCATCTCGTCGCGAATCTTGGGTGTGATTTGGGCTTAAGTATGATGCAGACTGCACGTTATGATTAGATGGCATTAAAAGACTGCGGTGGGGAAAAGCTAGAGTTCCAAATTGTATAACTTTTTTTCAATATGAACTATGCCTATTTGTCCGACTTCGTCACCGTTCAATTCATCCCTTGTTTTTAAAATTTGCGGATAGGCCGATGGTAAGCTTGTTTTTATGCTGGCAACAAAACCAGAAGGGTTCGCGAACATTATTCTTTATTCTAAATGCCATGGCGATAAAGAAAGAAGTCAGAAAAGGAATTTACCTTAGACTAGGCTATATCAGAGCCCGTCTACGGACATTCTCTGGCTATATACTGAAATAGGTTAATGATGTAAAGTCAAGTGCGCTTCTATGGGACTGGTGTGCGTACGCAGTTTTATTGATGAGTCGGAGAGGCAAGTGCTGCGCATAGTTGCAGTGGAATGTGGCTGCCCAGGCCATTATAAAACTTCTCACTCTTAGACCTACTCATACACGGCGCTGAAATGGCGTATTTAGCTGTCTAAATTCGAATCATATGCTGGGGGAGAAATCGTCGGACATCCATGATTATTTTGTTATTCAGCACCCCTGGTCAAAAATATGTTCCCGCGCGCCTAGAAGTAGGCTATGATTTGAAATGTAGACTCTTGTCAAATTTGGCAAATACAAAACGGGAGAAACGATATGGTTCATGCTCTCTCATGCTGTTTCATTCGTGCAGAAAAGGAGGGAGAATGAAACATTACGCACGTTCCACTTTTGCATAAATAATTCCTGAATGGTTTTGGTCAGGGCTAATAATGCAACTGTAACTGCAACTGTTGACAAAGGACCGATATAGGCTATTTGCTAGTGACAAAATATGAGCTTTCAGTGTGATACGATCTCTTTGTAAATTATGTTTAATTAAAACGTGTTTCATCTGTTCTGGCTATCCCCGCTATTTGGATCTTACTGTATCTTACTCAATGAACAACATTTCAACACTAAATGAATGATGATCCGTAATAGTCATCAGATAGCCTAGTCATAGGTAGACATTTAGTGTGTTTGAAATAATTAATTTGAAAATATTTTCCATCTTTGCAGAGGAAAAGTTTTGTTTAAAGGGAATTAAAGGCCTGTCTCATATAGACGCCTGTCTCTAATATTAGCCGGTGCAGTTTGGCGATTTGGGAAAATAAAAGCCCGGGCTAGTATTGACCCTGACTGTGTGTGAGATGACCTAAACTGACCCTCTCACTGTACAGAAGCAGGGAGAATGATCAACAGACCTAGAATGGGTAGTCGCATGGCTTTTGTGTAATTGTTTTAGCTTTAGCATGGTTAAAATGGCATAAATCATTGCATGTTCATAGAACAGCCCAGCTTGCACTGGATATGGTTTTCTTTTAAGTGTAACACTGGCATGAAGAGAGATAAACTATTGTGCACTTCTGACACAGAAACAATGAGACACAGTTAATAGTCTGCCGGGACAAAAGCCTGGGAGAGATTGTGCTTACTGCATTATTTCTGTGTGCTGAGAACAGCTATCTAAATGGGGACGGCGGCAAAATGAAAAATGGTTTGGTGTTAGTGGTGAGGGAGGGGGGGGGGGGGGAGTTCTCTATTTTGGTCCTGATGCTAAATTTGCTATCATCGTCATATTCCTCCTTCTGCTACTGGTATGAATATTTCAGCGGTGATTTCTGTGATGGCTGGGCAGTTCTATGGGGTTTAGTGAGGTGATGGGGGTGTCAGGTCTCTCACAAGCCACTTTAGTGCCTCAGAGGTCTGTGAAAGGGAGACTGCAGTGCACCTTTTAGAAGTCTTTCAGAGCCACAGTATCTTTACACTTAAATTGACTTGGTAATCTGATCATGTGAAAAAAATCTAGATACCACCCCGCCTCCAATTTTTTTTGTGTGGAGAAACTGTAGATATCACGTAACAGTTCTGTCTTCTGGTGCCTCTGAGTGAGATCAGATATCACGTAACAGTTCTGTCTTCTGGTATGCCTCTGAGTGAGATCAGGGGAATAGAGCTAGTGAATGAAGCATAAAGAAACTTACCATCTCCCCCGCTGTGTTGGGTGTGAATTTGGATGAGAGTCGCAGGTTCTCTCTGTCTCAGGTGAAAAAAAAAACGCTACACAAACGGCAAGTTATGTTTCTGCACTGGGCTGCTGCAGGAGGTAACCCCATGGCAACAGTGGCCAGAAGTGTTGTGATTGGCCGAGTAGCCCTGAAAGGCTGATAGGGGAGGCGGGGCTATTCTCCTCCTCTGGAAATGGAGCACTACGTCTAAAGCAGGGATTCAACAGTACACAGAGGTTTTACAGAGATAAAAGGTATAACTACCAAGCACGATCTAGCAATGTCCACTGGCATTTAAAAAGAACCTTGAGGCAAGTGGCAAAATGCTAGTGTGTCTCTCATGAATAAAGATGTTCACGACACACCTCTCAAGGATGCCACTTCTGAGATCGTGACTGCATGACAAGCAGCTTTTGATTACAGTGAGCAGGCTTGTGTATGTTTTAGATATAAAATGTAGCAAGAATTTCAGCAGGGGAGAGACTTTTTGTTGGTGGGTATAACTTAATTTATTGTATGGTATAATTTCTCAGATTATCAAGTCTTTCTGCTTCTCCAAACTGTGCTGTTTTGACCTTTTCACTCTCAACAACAAAACCTTCCTACAAGCACACCATACCCCAAACTCAATATCAGAACCAAGCACACCATAACCCAAACTCAATGTCAGAACCAAGCTGCCTTACAGTTGAATTGGAACCATGAACCCAACCTCTCAATTTTAATAGCGAATTGGATTTGGATATAATTTAAGGAGGTTTGTTTACCTTTCTGTAAGCACATGTGCGGGAAATAAACCCTTGCTTCAGCATTTCATGGCGTTTCATAACAGTCCAGGTGGCACAACAAAGAACAACAAAAAAGTGTTTTTTTCCCCCGTCTTTTTATGCAGCGGATTTGTATGGATCCTCAGGATGTTGGATCAGTGGCTTATTCTATAGCTAAGGGGCATAAGTGGGTTGTACCATGCAATAGCATGTAATCCCTGCACAGGGGACAACAGAGACTCTTTGCCGGTGCTACAATAACATAAAGAATGTTTGTCAGCAAAGTCGGCAGCTCTCCTGAAAATCTAAAGGATGCTTGGGGCAAGGGTCTCACGAACCACAGTCGCCTCCACGTCTGTTAGTACTCCCCACATATTACCTTTTCCATTTGTATTTTTAGCCACTTTAGGTTAATTCAGTGCAAGGAACTCTTGGTGCACGACTCTGCTACTTAGAGAACCTGCCGACTTCAAAGTTAAAGTGATGAAGGCCGCCGCCCCATCTCCCCCGCCTTGCCGGCTCTCTCGCCTGGTGAGAAGATAAAAGAGAATCTCCTCTAAGCAGCACCATCTGTCAGCCTTTCCTCGCCTTTCTTCCGCAAGGCTTTTTAACATGCGGGCTCCAACGTCCTGCTGCATGAGAGGAGTACAGCCTCAACTCTGCCAACTCTGTAAGTGAGGGTTCGGCGTGTGAGTGTGTGTATCTGTGCGTTTGTGTGTTCACATAAAGCGTTCTGAAGCATGGTTTCTTCACAACAGCACACACAGTCCTTCATTAAAGTTAATGGTAGAGGGTGGGCACTGGTGACTGGCCAAACGAGCCCTGGCAGTTTTAGGAATCTCTGCCCAGGCCAATGTAGATAGATAGATAGATAGATAGATAGATAGATAGATAGATAGATAGATACTTTATTGATCCCCAGGGGGAAATTCAAGTGTGAGGATGTTGTTGTGCGTGTGTTGTTCCTGGTAGCCACACACCCTTACTGGCTCCTTAGATCAGCAGCACTGTAAACAGTCAGTCAGGTGACCATGTGGGGTGGGAGGTGGCCTGGGATGAGCTGCCCCTCCCCGCAGGAGGACACAGAGGAGAAGAGAGGAGAGGAGAGGAGAGGAGAGGAGAAGAGAGGAGAGAGGAGAGGAGAGGAGAAGAGAGGAGAGGAGAGGAGAGGAGAGGAGAGGAGAGGAGAGGAGGGGAGAGGAGAGGAGAGGAGAAGAGAGGAGAGAGGAGAGGAGAGGAGAAGAGAGGAGAGGAGAAGAAAAAGCGTTCTGTGCCGGACGCTGTGCTTGGAGCGCGCAGGCTACTGCATGGTCCATGCAAACAAAGCGTCCGGGCTGCCCTCCTGCTTTGTGAGGGTCACGGCCCAGCCTCCCGGGCGACAGGGACAAGATGTGCCTCGGCCACGTGCGAACGAAAACTCATTTCCTTAATGCGCTGCACGCAAATTAATCAGCCTCTGCCCAGCAGTGTTCCACTTATGTTTTCCATTAACGTTCAACACTGCACATGTATGCATGAGAAATGTGAAGCAAGGAGTTTGTTTCCCATTACATTGCTAGTACTGCATGTGAAATGGTTTTACAAATCATGCCATTTCACTGTTTCCAGCATATTGGTTTTTACAAGGGTCAGGCAACTGTAAGGCAAAGGCAGCATCATCAAACATGTGTGGAGAGGACAGAGAAGGGAAGAGAAAAGATGCAAAGGTCTTACCGAATCAGGTAGCAGCAGAAGAGGAGACTGAGGATGAAGACAAATATGGCTGTGCCAAAGACCACAATGTAGATGTTGAGGGGAAGGTTTTGGAACCCTATATTCGGCATTCTGAAACTGTAGTGCTGATAATCGGAGCTCATGGATATCCTAGGGGAGGAATATAAAAGGACAGGAAGAGAAAAGAAAGGGAGAGAAAGAGAGAGAAAGTCAGACATCAGACACTGATTGGTTTAGTAGGTGTCTTTGATGCAGACATCAATTAGGCTCACCACCAGCTAGTCTCTCAAATAGGTATATGTCTGGATACCACACGCAAAAGAGTTGCAGCTTTTCATAACATGTCCCTTAATTGGTGTGTGGTCAGCCTGTCTTACATATACTCTTGCTTCATGTCTGGCACTTGTGTCTGGTCCACTCTCTGCCTCTTCACTGTGATTGATTGCTTTATCATTATGGACCCAGACAAATTAGAATAGAAACGACAGCGCTTGCTTAATCGCTTTTATTAATGAAGAAGTGCTTGGGAAATACAGCAGCCGCATGCCCCTGCGGAAACTAAATGACTTCATTTCTGCTCTTCGCTCGGAGAGGCCATGGGAACATTGGTCCAGCAGGACACATTAACCAGCTGGCTTAGGCTCTGAGCCCCAGTGAAATTAAAGCTAACAGGCTATCTGAGGTGCCATGCGGCTTCTTCCATCTGCACAACTTCACAACAGCACGAGCCCCACCCAGCTCATTGTAGAAGACAAACCCTGGATACATAGGCCAGCATTCAGCTGAAGCACACAGGCTCCAACACACACCCCTCAGAAGAGAGGGCATGTCTGGACATGCCCCTGGATACCCTGCTGGGGAGGATAGGCAGTGAATGAGAGGAGAAGAGAACAGACAGCAGCTTTCAGCTCATTCAGAAAAACCTCAGGCACTGCGTTAAAGCCACACTTCCGTCCACTGATTCATTGACAGACCACTCACTCACACACTCACAAATATTCCACACACACACTTGTTGCAATATAAACTCACACACCCACATCATTATAGCACAACTCAAGCAAACCCCATGCAGTCAGGAGTCCAATCTCATCCATAAATCAATAACTTACTTGGAGAAAGATCAACACTCAGAGAACGGCGTGGGAGTCTTTCCTCCTCTCCCTACACAAACAAAGCACACCCATCTGCTTTACTATTGTAGCAATACCTTGCCCTGAATCCCCTTCTTGGCCAAGTGTGTGATCATAAACATGAGCTGGGCACTATCTGGCAGGGCTGATGCTCTGCCCTGTGTTGGCCCATGTTGCCAGTTTATACTGGCACCGCGCCCACTCTCCATCTCTGTCTCCCTTTCCCTCCAAAACACAAAGTCCAGACGCCGGCCTTTATCAACACTGTATCCCAGCCTACAAACACTCTGAGATCATGTGGCCCACAGACATTCCTGTCCTCCTTCACTGTTAGAGAGAACAACATATGGTGCAGCCTGACATAACATTAAGGTGGAACGTCCATCCTTGCAGGGTAACCGAGTTCATGTTGGAAGATGGTGTGTGTGTGTGTGTGTGTGTGTGTGTGATCATCACATAGTTAAAAGGCTGGGTTGTCCTCCCAGAGGAGTGCTGAGAGCTGCTGCCAGCCATTGGCTCAGGGAGCACAGAAAGCTATGGTGGTGGTGGTGGTGGAGCTGGAGTTGGTGGAGGTGCATCTGCCTTGACTCTCCTGGCTGCGCTCCTCCCCCACTCCTGCTGCAGGGGAGGAGGGGGGCAAGTCCCTTCAGACCGCCATTTCCACCCTCCGCATTCCTCTCCACTGTCACATTCCTGCTGCTTAGCTCAAACAAGACTGTGATGTGTTTCAGAGAAACAAGCTATAGAGCAAGTCTACTGGATGTCTGATTTGAAATGGTCCAAAATCTACCTGGCAGAAAGCAGAAAGCACGACAGGCTGGGCAGCAGAAGAATCCCAGACGAGTGGTGGGGACAGCAACTTCATACTGAAGTGCTTATTTACACTCCCCTTTAAAACAGCCTCAGCCAGGGTTCATATGAGTCAAACTGACTGCCTGACATCCATTATGCATGTGGGGGATGGGAGGACTTTCTGTCATACTGTGTGTGTGTGTGTGTGTGTGTGTGTGTGTGTGTGTGTGTGTGTGTGCATGATTTAGCACAGTGATGTACCAGACCCCATTAACAACACTCTTAGTTAAATAAATCACCACTGGCGTCACAAAGGAAAAGGCTCTAATGCCACACCCACCCTCCTCACTATGTGATGAGCTAATCGTGCAGTCCTGCAGCTGTGCAGGAAAGCGCTACGCTACCTCAGACAGACCGCAGGCTCACAGGCAACTGGTGACCTGCCCCATAACCCCCCCCCCCCCAACACACACACACACACACACACATACACACACACACCACCCACCTCCGATCATACGGGCCTCTGCCCCGCGTTTCCGGCTCCAGATCCGGCAGTGGAGTGCCCGTGGGCATCCTGTCCGAGCTCGCCTGTGTGCTCCCACATAAAGAGCGGCTCTGTCTTAAGCCGGCTGCGCTGAGTTACGCAACTCTATTCCTCCTGGGGAAAGCTAACTGGGCACGGCCCACAGCAGTGGCAGTGGCAGACATTCACGCGCAGGCTGTTAGCGCTGGATGTTAGGAAGCCACTGTTTGATTTATCAGGCGAGGATGACCTCCTTCCCTAGAATGCATTATCCCACACAGACAGGTGCAAATAACTACCTGTCTTTTTTTATGGCGTGACAATTAGATTGTGCTCAGATTTTTATGTGTTTATGACCAATACATGAAGATAGGGGTACTACTTAAGCTACTGAGCAACAAGACAGAAGAGTCGGAGTAGGACACTATTGACTCCTTGGCTACCAAGGCCACTCAGTCGCAAGCTAGGCTGCCTAGTGTCCTCAGTTCCTGTATCCTCGTGGCTGTCTGTCATAATTATCTCAAAATGCTGCCAGCCAATGAGCCAAAACAGGATGCGTCTCATCATCATCCATGTCTCAGACTGGAATACTGATCTTGGGCAACAACATCAAGCTTTGATAAAGGCTTAGATACCACAATAAGACCTTCTTTCATCCATATTCACTTACAGTATTTGCTTATAAATACTGTTTGCCTGGGCTCCACAAAAGGGCAAATCATACATGCCTGGCTGAGGTCGAAGGCAGTAAAAGTAGGAACTGTAAATGTCAACACAGTAAAGTGTCCATTAAGGGAAGGTGCTGCGAAGGAGAGGACCAGAGAGGTCTGCACGAGGACACACAACCAATGAGATCAGCACCCATCTGATCTTAGTCACAGGCACCCCCATCAAACATATGTGTGCCCACACACATGCAATCCTTTAACCTGCCTGAGACCTGCTGACCCAGAGAGCTGTAGACCGCAATGTTTCTCACTGACGTGAGCCCACCTGTCCCGTCCTGTCTTGGGAAAAACCTTCAACACAAAAAAAGGTGCTTTTGAGATGTCAGTCAAACGCACAGCTTCCGCTCCCCCATCACAGGGAAGCAGCTCTCCAGAAAAAGGACTTCCTCTTTCTTCTTTTGATCTTTTCATATCTCTTTTTCTGTTGGCCTTGCTATTTTTTTTTAGAATGTCAGTCCCTCTCTTCCTGATGTCACCGGGACAAAGACAAAAGAACTGGCAGCACCAACCTCTCTCTCTCTCTCCCTCCCTCTCTCTCTCTCTTCTCTCCCTCTCTCTCAGGACACTGACAGTGAAGGTCGTCCTGGGAGGCGGCCATTGAGAGTGGGGCCATTAATTTGCACCCAGCATGTTTCCACCCTGAGGAGTGATGGCTCCCGCGTGGTGGGGCTTGCTCTATTCTCTCCGCACCCTCCCAGAGCTTGGCCTGCCTGTTACTGGAAAAAGAGGGCTGATTCCCACACATTAGTTATGAAACCAGACCCACACAACACAATTGTGCCTAGGTAACCAAAGTATGTGTGTGTCAGAACTGAAATGGCTGACATTAGGATAGTTTTAAAGAAAGCTCTTCATCCATGAGTTCTTCATTCCGGAGCAAAAATAATTCATTCTGCAGCTAATGGCACTATAAACAGAACTGACAAAAGTTTGTACTCACTGACATCTCTCTACTCCCCCTGCGCCCTGTGATGCTGCTCTGACGTAGTTGTCACCATAGCAATGCACGAGAAAAGCCTCACACATCAGCTCTGTTTCTTTTCAACACTCTCCATACGACTGCCATTAAGATGGCTAAAAATACAGCCCGCACACTTGACAGAGCGCAGGGCCTGAGAGGGATGGGTGGATGGAGGGAGAGAGACTGCCGTGCGCGGAGGACAAGGAACAAGAGGTGTGGGATCGTAGATCCTGCCTGACCTGCCCTCTGCACACAATGGGCTGAAAGCATGCCTGATAGCAGGGGAGTTGGCTGAGAGGAAAGACCTGGCCAAACCCTACGGCTCCTGTTTGTGCCAGGTGGACTCCTCACTGGGCCTCTTCCAGTGTGTCAATTCAACTGCCATCTGCTTGTGTTCTGTGTCCACAGGAGAGATGTTGGTACGGACTCTGACTTGCTATTTGGCTGAGATGTAGTCACTGACTAACTCCTCTATAACACTTCCCTTCTTTCTCCTTCCCACTCTATCCCTCTTTCCCTACCTCCCACACGTACCCTCAGCTGGATTACATAACACACTGCAGGCTTGGAGTAACACACAGTGGTCTCTCTCACTCTCATTTGTGCGTGCCTATGTGTGTGTCAGTGTACAGTCTCAGTGTACGTGTGTGTGTGTGTGTGAGAGTGCCTGTATGTGTGCATTAGTGTGTGTGTGTGTGTCTGTGTGTGCGTGTGTGTGTGTCAATGTGCGTGTGTGTATGTGAGTGCCTGTCTGTCTGTAGGTGTGCATGTGTGTGTGTGTGTGTGTACGCACGACATGTGTATGACTGTGTGGTACAGTATGTGCATGTTTGCCTCCTGACTGTGGTGTAGCTCACACATTTAGTCTGTGCGCCTTTGTGTTTGGGTTGTGCCTGACAATAAGACTAAGCCCTGAGCTAAACTCCCACAATGCTGCTAAAGGAAGACATCTGTGAACCCTTCATCCTTCCATTCAGCCAGACGAACAAGAGAGCAGGAGAGCGCCAATAAGGAGCGTCAGATCCTCCAGAGAGGTGTGACTGTACAGGCGCTGTTTACACAGCACAATCCTCCATGGCAGACGCTTCAGCCATGGCTTCATCCAGACTACAAGACCTACAGGCTACGAGAGGGCATAAACTCTGGCCATGTCAACACACTCTGCCCGTGTCGACCCCCACAGTTTCTCTGATGTAACTGATCTTCTCCTGGTGCTAGGCTGTGTTTCGTTCGCCGAGGTCCACGGCACGTCCTGCCTCTCTCTGTGGCACGCGCTCCAGTACTCATGGAGGGCTTACGTAAAGCTCACACGGGCCGATAAAGCTACTAAAATAGCCCATGGAGCCGCCATGTGAGAGCAGAGCAGACCCCTCAGCAGACTAGGGGAAACTCACTGAGTCGACAGCACCCAGAGGGGTCTTCTTCCAAGCAGGGGTCACTGAGGTGAAGGGTAAACAAGGCAACCCTGCTATAAGGGGAGGCTACATGGTATTAAATGAAAACATGGATAAAACCAGGACTTAACTGATTAAAGATGTTCAAGGTTTAGTGCTATAGTTGATGTCCTGGTGTTCATTTTCTAGTGACCTCTTTCACTAGTGTTTTCTTTGTGCTAGATCATTTCAATTCTGCTGGGAAGTGTACTTCTATCAAAGGGCACAAGCCTAGACATATGACCTTATCAGTGGGCGTTAAGAGCGAGATAAGTCAGGATCTAGCTGTGACAAAGATCATCTAATCACTTTTCTTGTAATCACCACTTATTCTTGTAAAGGGTTGAACACACAGGAAAGAGAAAGAAAGACTGAGAGAGAGAGAGAGAGAGAGAGAGAGAGAGAGGTAGATTTCTCAGTGGTGTTAAATGAAGTGAAGCAGAATCAGTGCACACTGAAAGGCAGACACATGAGGGCCTCTTGACCTATACCTGGCAGCAACCGCTAGTATGTCTCTGACTCCACAGAGTACCTTGCCCAAAGAGAAAACAGATGTCCCCAAGTACCTGGCTTTGATTTGATGGCCGAGGTTAGCGATCGTACCTAAAACATAACGCCATGCTCAATTGGGTTCTCTTCCTCTTTAGTCACTTCAGTCAAGGCTCATGGGCCCACTTACCAAAACAAGCACTAGCACAGACACTGGGTGAAGTCCAACATGTGTTCAACTTCAACAACAGGCACACATATGAAGCAGTCGAAAAAACATACAAGACAGACAAGATCCCATCACTGTCCATGTTTGTAGGGTAAACTACAAAAACTGGCATGTTCTATGGGTGATGTGGACTTGGAAACATGGTGGTTATTCTCTTCTAGGAATGAAGAAGCAAGTAAAAGAGAAGTAGAATACCCTTCACACACTCACACACACACACACACACACACACACACACACCTTTCTTCTTAGCAGTGAGGCAGTAAGAAATGTCAGAGGGCAGTTCCTTAGTAGTCACTGGCAGTGAAGAGTGGGATGGGATTACACCTTGGCACTGCTTGTACAAGGATACAAGGATACAAGGAAGTTTATTGTCACATGCATATAGTTACTGGAAGTAAGAAATGCAGTGAAATTATGTCTGGTGTCAGCTTGTGTGCTTAACGCCGTATGGGGGCGTGATTGTTCAGGAGTCACAGCATTGATACTATGCGCAGCATGCCTCTAACACTTAGAGTGTCCAGTGGTACCCTGTTTGCTTACATGCTGACAGTCTATTGCAACACACCGCTGGCCAGTGCCACATGCAAATCTAGCCTGTAGCAGCAGAACTAGGGCTGCCTGCCTCCAGCTCTCTAAACAAGAACATTACATGGAGAGAGAGAGAAATTCCCATCAGAGCCGTCTGGACTCCGTCACCTAGCCTGTAAGCTCATCCGCATAGCTATCCCAGCAGACAGAGCCAAACTGAAAGGGGAGCTCTCTGCGGATCATTCCGGTAAACTTCCACCCAGTAGGCATGCGGGCCTCCCCTGCCAGAACAACCAAAAGAGTAACGTTAAGGGTGCCCGTCTCATCGCAAACAAACCACAGATCAATGACTGCCTGTTGTGTCAGCCTGAGTTTGCCACACACTTGCCCACATAGGCATGATAAGGAGTGACTTGAAGGCCAGACCATACATAATGTGCTGTAACCCTCGTGGGCATCCCTCCTTCAGGGGAATTGCACCACCGATAGCCTTCTGACCTGATCAATCAGCCACAGAGAGCATCCTGTTTCCTTGCGGTATAGGCGGCACCATGAAATCAATAAGATGGAGTCACTTGAAACTAAAGAACTACTTTTTCAAGGGAGTGCATATCTCCATTGCAAGAGGATTGGCTTCTAAGCACAGATTTCATGGGAGATGTTGAGCAATTTCCTGATGGTTATGAGTCATCTACCATTACTTTGATGGAAGACTTTGTGTAAACATACTGTGCTATTACAGGAAACAAGTCCAATTGTGCCATCGCACAATGTCAGTTTCTGTTGCCTGTCCAAGGGTGAAAAGTGTGTGTCAAGACTTGCTCCCACATTTCCATACAACAACTCAAACCCACCCACACATGTGCACACACTGACTTTTTAGGGACTGTTTAGGATCTTATCCCACTCTCTTTCTGTCTTTTATTTTGTCTAAAAAAGCTGGCTGGCTGCAATCTTTTGCAACAGCAGCTGAAGCTCAAGCCCATTTCCAGACACTTGTGGCAAGCCCCTGTGCTCCAGAACAAAAGCTGCTGTTGGGAGTCTGGAGTGGAAAGTTCCACTGGCAGCCACAGGCAGCCATGCGCTTTGCACATATTTGAAACTTAATATGCCAGAGCAAAACACCATCACAGAGGCCTCCAGCCCATGAGCTCCGTACAGGAGATGTGAAATATGGACACTGCACATTCAGTAAAACACACACACACACACACACACACATACACCTTTCTTCTTAGCATCTTCTTGACAGCAATAGTGGAACATATCTGGGCCATGTGTAGCCAAAATCAACACGAGGTAACAAAAAGTGAAGGGGAGAAATGCATGTCAGCATTCAAAGGTTCTTTAACATGCAGCTAAGGAGTTTGAGAGAACACAACAAAGACTGGTTTTTGTCCCCTGCAGGCACTGGGCATGTGTGTTTAAACAGAGGGATCCGACATTTAGCACAATCCGCCAAGCATCACTTAGAGAAAAACGAAATCCCTAGAAGTCCTGAGATATCTATCTCTCACTTCTTCACGAATGAAAAAGAAGGGGCTGTTTTTTTTCGCATGCCTGTGCCAAGTTTTACAATAAGTAGGTCAAACTCAAATTCATACCAAGTTGTTTGGACATGAAGGGCAAACTGGTGTGGGAAGTCAACTTCTACATCAATCTACACAACTCAGTGGCACTTAAGAGTGCCTACCTGGCAAACACCCTGCTACATCGCCCATTTTCTGGACGGCTGCCCAGAGCTCCTTGTCTGTGGTACTCTCTATTAAAACATCAATCATGACAATCCCCTTTGACATCCACGCTGTGTTGAGTGTCGCGCCTGCAAAAATAAAGCTAACTCAAATGACACTCGAACAACACTCCGACTGTTACTGGAGGTGATGACGCTCATACGGCTTACAGATGCAACTTCTCTTACATAATAACACAGGCCATTTATTCAGCAAACAATTGGGTGAACAATGGCATAGCCTTATAACGCTGGTGGTCTGGTCAGTGATAGTGGTGATACGTGTGCTATGTGCCGGTTGTGCCCAGGCCGCTAAACCTCCCCTATAAAAGGTTCCATGAAGAATACAGTGACCACAGTCACAAGAAAGAGTCCTGCCAGGGGCACACACATAGATTCCTTGGCACTGTGTGAGGGCATCAGAATTAATCTAGGATTAATCCAACTTCTAATCCAGGGCAATAGTGTTGCTGTAGCAGCTAATTAATCCACTTTACTCCAGGGCTGATCTTGCGCCAAAGGAGCATGGCTGAGGGTGTGTGTGTGCATGTGTGTGTGGTTGTGTGTATGTGAGTAGTGGGTGGCTGTATGTGAGTGCTAGAAATGGCGACTGTTTCTACATGCCGAGCATTTGTAAAGAACAATTGCAGGCATGGACATCTTCAGAGTTGCAACAGGGATAGCCGGAAATATGGACACTGCACATTCAGAAAAACACACACACACACACACACACACCTTTCTTCTTAGCATCTTCTTGACAGCAATAATGGAACATATCTGGGCCATGTGTAGCCAAAATCAACACGAGGTAACAACAAGTGAAGGGGAGAAATGCATGTCAGCATTCAAAGGTTCTTTAACATGCAGCTAAGAACTTTGAGAGAACACAAGAAAGACTGTTTTTTGTCCCCTGCAGGCACTGGGCATGTGTGTTTAAACAGAGGGATCCGACATTTAGCACAATCCGCCAAGCATCTATTAGAGAAAAACAAAATCCCTAGAAGTCCTGAGATATCTATCTCTCACTTCTTCACGAATGAAAAAAAAAATGGGCTGTTTTTTTCGCATGCCTGTGCCAAGTTTTACAATAAGTAGGTCAAACTCAAACCAAGTTGTTTGGACATGAAGGGCAAACTGGTGTGGGAAGTCAACTTCTACATCAATCTACACAACTCAGTGGCACTTAAGCGTGCCTACCTGGCAAACACCCTGCTACATCGCCCATTTTCTGGACGGCTGCCCAGAGCTCCTTGTCTGTGGTACTCTCTATTAAAACATCAATCATGACAATCCCCTTTGACATCCACGCTGTGTTGAGTGTCGCGCCTGCAAAAATAAAGCTAACTCAAATGACACTCGAACAACACTCCGACTGTTACTGGAGGTGATGACGCTCATACGGCTTACAGATGCAACTTCTCTTACATAATAACACAGGCCATTTATTCAGCAAACAATTGGGTGAACAATGGCATAGCCTTATAACGCTGGTGGTCTGGTCAGTGATAGTGGTGATACGTGTGCTATGTGCCGGTTGTGCCCAGGCCGCTAAACCTCCCCTATAAAAGGTTCCATGAAGAATACAGTGACCACAGTCACAAGAAAGAGTCCTGCCAGGGGCACACACATAGATTCCTTGGCACTGTGTGAGGGCATCAGAATTAATCTAGGATTAATCCAACTCCTAATCCAGGGCAATAGTGTTGCTGTAGCAGCTAATTAATCCACTTTACTCCAGGGCTGATCTTGCGCCAAAGGAGCATGGCTGAGGGTGTGTGTGTGCATGTGTGTGTGGTTGTGTGTATGTGAGTAGTGGGTGGCTGTATGTGAGTGCTAGAAATGGTGACTGTTTCTACATGCCGAGCATTTGTAAAGAACAATTGCAGGCATGGACATCTTCAGAGTTGCAACAGGGATAGCCGGACACATTTTATGGCCTGACCTTTCACCGCTTCTGTGTCACAACTTACTCCATTTCTTCTCATCCCGCCTCTGTCCTCCTCTCCCCCACCTCGTCCACGGTGGGCTCAGACAGTAACACAAGCTGGCGCAAACAAGCACTGGACTGACACACACAGCTGTCTCCCCCAGCCCTCTCTCTCCCTCATCCACCCCCCCCCCTCCTTCCCACTAAGGGCCATATCATCCACAGGGCTCTTAACCCTTTCCATGCTTCACACACTCATAAACAAGCCAGGGCCCACTGCTATTTTTAATACAGCCCTACTTATCATGGCCTTGTTTCACACTTTAACCCATTCACACACTCTTGCTCTCTCTCTCTCTTTCTCTCACACACACACAGAGAGAGAGAGAGAGACAGAGAGACACAGAGAGAGAGAGACAGAGACAGGGCGTGTAGTATGGACCTGCTGTGGAATTGGTGTGGGTTGCTAATATGTAATTATCTTTCCAAATGTTGCTTTTGGTGTGCATGTGATGTGGGTTTGGCTGTGGGTTTGAGCTCACTCACATTGGCTTAGTTGTGTGTTTACGGAGCTTCCTCTCTGTGGCGAACCTATTTACAGTACTTACTTCATTTGATAGCTTAGCATTGATAGCGTTGATTCATGGTCACACCTCTTATGTTTCAATGGGCTGTCAAACTCATTACAACAGAGTATGATACAGCCACATATGTCAAAACCATCCATCTTCTTCAATACTTCAATACCAACATTTCCCTGCATTGCACTGCCACTCAACTTCACAACTGCCTGAAAATTACAGATAGACCCAAAATTAAGAGTTATAATACAGCCAAGTGTCAATGCCTAGACCTAGAGCATAGCCTAACTGACAAATAAAAAATGAGTTTTGCATCACAGTTTCAGACACTGTCACCTGATCCTGACAGTCTTTGTTCAATAAACTATCTTATATCTACTGATAACAGATGGATAAATAAATAAGCATCATATGAAGTATAATCTACACCAGGGGTCTCCCACCTTTTTTCCTCCGAGAGCTTTGACTTTTTCCTCCGAGTACTTTGACAAAGTGAACATGGCCGAGAGCCACCACTGTTTTATAGGCTATTCGAAGTATATGTATTCACATAGCTGACCTCCACCCAAAACAGTAGAATAAACTAGCCTATGTGTTTCAAGGCCCCCTTTCCACACCTTTAACGTCTCTGTTTTTAGGCTGTGAATTTAATTTGATAGGAAGTTTAACAGGTTTACCAAGTGACAGTGTTATCAGATTTGTTAACATTTTCCTTGCATATTTGGAAGAGCTATTCAGAACACAGGTGGGGAGTTACTGGTAGCTCACAAGCTACCTGTTGGAGACCCCTGATCTCAACTTAAACCAGCCTGAGAGAGGGTTAAAAAATCAAATCAGATTTTCAAAACAAAGGGACATCTAACCAGATTTTGGGAAAAAAGGAAATGACTGACTTGGGTCATTTATTTTCCATTAGCACTGAACATGTGCAGGATTTAGATTTTAACTGGAGAAAAAGACACCTCACAGAGACCTGCCTACATATGGGGCCAGTAGAAGGGCTTCAGTACAGTCCTTTCAGCCTACCTACATCCCCCATTGGCCGTTTTTATTAGTTATTCAGTGTCTTCAAGCTACAACACTGTAACTAAACCTTGCTATTCTGTCAAAAAGTGTTATTTTTCCTGCATATGGACAAACCAAATATGTTTTCTGACAGTAATTTAGCAATGATGCTGTGTCAGCATCTGGTCAAACAGAAACTAAATCAACCCCTTTCAGAGAGCTTCTGCCATTGGGAAAGCATATGAAATCCTGCTCAACGCTTCTTGTGCGGTAATGGTTTGGTAGTTTGGTAGTAGTTGGTAGTGACAAGCACACACTCCAATTTTTACATCAGGTTGGCCTATGCATCAACAAGTAGCCCTAGACCTTCCTGAACTGAATATTTGATTATTCAAAATGAAAATGCCTTTTTAACTCAATTAAATCTATCTTTTTTTCTTTTTTACCAAAGCACACATGCAGAAACTAATAACAGGTTAAGGTAATAACTCGGAGAGAGTTAATTTCCTTATAACGATTTCAAAGTGCACACACCATGTCTTATCCAATATTCCAATGTATAATAGTGACAATGGTAGACGATTCTTAAATTCTTTTCAGAAACATGTAGGCCTACCTCATCAACAACTACCTCAAGTCCAAACATTGTCCTGTTTCTCCGGGCATCCGGGCAATATTTTGGCACTAGAGAATGAGAGGCCTACTAGGCCTGGGGTCAACTTCCCATGGCTAAATTCCTTTTGCCAGAGAACTTTAATTTTCATAATTTGAGACTGTGCCTCAGGAAATGCAGTTGACCCCTTCTCTACAGGGGGTTGTTTTTTTTCACTGTCTGTTCCTATGCAGCCAAAAGGTACAAAGGAAACTGACATCTCTGAACATTGTGCACAATAACAAGTCCCTGATTACTTCTTAATAGACATCCCAAAGGGAGAGAAACTACACCTACTGTACTATGCGTTTGACTGCTGCTCTGGCCTTAGGTGTGTGGGTTTGTGCCTTAGCACTAGATGTTCCGCATACACTAAAATTACTAACAAAAACAAGAAGGCTAAAAACAAGCTCATGCCCACATACATAAGTGTATACAGTACATGGACACAGACACACACACACACACACACACACACAATTAACTGTGTGCACACAGCAATATTGACCATAACTTTGAGGATGCATGTGGAGATGTTAACATTTCATGATGTCGATAAAAGGAATCCGTTGGGCCTAACGTTAAGCTACAAATTGGGTCAGCTTCTTTTATAGACTTCACCCAGTCACATCCATGGACATTGATATATATATATATATATATATATATATATATACATATATTTCGCATACCCACTGCGACAAAAGTACAGTGAAATCACATGTGCAACTCTGTTATGTTGTTTATTTTATGTAACCACACGTGGTCACTCGCAACGCCCGGATTGCACGAGGATTTGACAGCTAACATGACTGCATCTCGAACATTCAGTCGCAAGCACAACCACAGGCAGGACCTCCTAACGTTAACGTTACATGTTCACTTCACTCAGCAAAATAATGTTAATTTGTAACAACTTACCATCGTCTGACAAACACTGCTTACGATGAGGACATAAGCAACATTCGTAGATAACAAGAAAACGAAAGTATGACTTTCAGTGGCATATGGGCACAAAGCGGGTTGCCAGTAGGCTAACGACAGCCAAATTACAGTATCAACACAGCTAAGCTACGAAGTTAAAGGGTAACATATAACGTCCACTTAGTCAATATACTGGAAATTGTAGGAACACTTATCTTGTTTACACGGCGCATACGTTACTATCTCGTTATAAGGCAATACATTTTACACCCCCAAGGTAATGATACAAAAAAACAAACGTAAAAGCATTTTTGGTTCGGTAATAGTTTTTAGAAGGATAGTAACCAGTATGTTGCCACATCTCCAGAGAAAAATAAGCAATCGGGCCTATGAAAACAAGACCAACAGAAGTGACTTAATCGGTTCTAAAAAAAAACATGCGTTAACAGGCCAGGTGCTACCCTCAGTTCACTTCTAGAACTACGTCTTTGTCTTTGAGACCATGAATCAAATGTCCGTAGGCTAACCTATTTGATGAGAACGGTGCTGTGTTTATCTTTTAACGAAATCTGAATGAATGATATGCACGGATTTCACACACCCAGAACACTGCAATGGAGGTTGAATCGTAATCCATTTTCTTTCTCCTACTCTTCAAATTTCCTCTATTTCGACCACATAGTCCCTTATATTGAACTACCTAAAGCAACTTCGTGATTAATGAATTGAATCAATTCGTGCAGTCTTGATTTGTTTCCCACAGGAAAAGGAAGGTGAGGAGAGTTCTGGATCCTGCAACAAGGCAAACTATGCCATTTTGGTGGTTTATTACACAGGCATAGTTGACAGAGACTGAAGAAGGGGAGCAAGCTCAAGTAAGCAACTAACGTTACATTTTAGAAACAAGCCCCCAAAAAACGCAACCCGAAACTTACAATTTTTGTAAACGACTTTGCAGAAACGACAAGTCCGAAATCGCTTATAATAAACGGACATAGCAACTCTGCTAACATAAGCTAAGCATTACTGTATCGTTAGCTAACGTTACTATCGTTAACGTTAGCGTTTGAGGGCGTGGGTTAACGTTAAATGCCTCAAAATATGATTCTCTCAGGCTCTGTAATTGTTTTACTTGCATTAAGTTAAAGTATTTGGAAAATATGCAGATGGCTGCAACACTTCAAAATAAACAACATGATAGAATTGTGTGTGGTCTTACAACCCTGTTGCCTTTGTACTAAAGACACTCAAACGTAAAGTGAAGACCCTTACCAGTCTATCTCTTGGCTCCCGTTTTCTTCCCGATAACCACGAGAATCGATTCTGGTCAGCTCTGTGCCAGTGGATGAAGAGTCAAGGCTTGCGATCTAACCAGATCAAAATACACGGGGTTCTAAACGAGACCCGTTTGTAGTAAAAGCCTTACCGTTACCTGTTATGAAAAACAATCTCGCCGCACAATCATTGATCGGTAATGTTAACTTCACCAACCAAAATAAATACAGAGGATCTTGCATTTAATAATGTTTTGGCCACTACAATTAAGCTTGACACGAAAATCTCCTTAGATCTTATTTGGCAGGTCTCTGAACTGGCTGGTCGATTCCTTTCTATACGATTTTGGCGAACAAATCTGCACGTAGCACACGACACGGTCCCTCCTCCTTGCCGGCTCAACACAGACAGAGGCTAGAACAGTGTGTAGCCTACACGGGGATGTAAACGGGCGGTGACGAGAGGGAAGGGAGGGAGATGCATAGTCGTGGTAAGCCCGCCTGGCTCATGTGTGTAATGATGCAGCTGAACCATAATGATTGAAATCCCAATGATAGAGAGGTTTAATTAGCACCTTATAGTTGTATACCGCATGAATGTCACACCTTAAATAACGCCAGAAACAGCATGGCAAACTACATGCACGACTGAATGTGAGGCAGTTTTAGGCGATTTGGTATTATTAGCCTATTGTAGGCATCTCCAACTGTCTCTAGCCTACTGTGAGGAGCAGACACCCTCAGCAGAGATTTGTAATAATGTGCTACTGCATGCCAATAAGATGTCCATGACAGGGTTGTATTGTGAGAAAGCCAAGTGGGCGTATCATGTGGCCCTCAGTGAATGGGCAGCCGGGGGTCGAGCGGGAGACCAGGATGGTAGTGCCCACAAAGGCTTTATTGACTATGGCACACTAGGCAGTATAGATTGGCACTGACTACTCTGACATGCTGGGCATAAAAGAGGGTGTGGGTGAGTAGGAAGCCTGGGATAAACAGAATGCCAATTCAGATATCCAACATCTCTCAACTTTATTTGGATTATTTAGTTTTTCTGAATTAGGTTTTTAAGCACTAGTCACAGCATGTGATCATGGCCGTAACATTTGAAATGCTTTAGAAGTGTCCATCAAAAGCCCATTTCGAATAATAGGCTACACCCATTCTGTGCAAAAGGCTGATGGTGTTAGCATGAGCACAGGGACATAAAGAGTGTACAGATCTGTATTTCCACCCCTATAACCATGGCAGCCGCCATAATCAGAATACTTTGTGGAGGACATGCCTGAATGCATTAGCCTAGGCTACATGATCACATTTACCATGGTAATATCACACAAAGGAATACCCAGAAAGCACATGCAGATGTTGCACAACCAAGTTTTTGAATATTTGCAACTTTAACCACTATGGACTTATCTTATATGATTGGGCCTAGTTATGGTTGTAATTTGTTCAGCTCTCAATGGTTGACTCCATGGATACAGCCTTGATGGCAGCTAAATATACTACTGAACAATGCTGAGTCTTGATTTTACATGGAACAGTTCAATCAGTCCATGAGTTCCCCAGCCCAGCCTATGAACAAATGCACTTGACACTTAAGCGTCAGTGTGCAAGCATCTTCAGTTCAATCACTGACCTTTAGAATATATATTGCAGTCCTGAACGTGTTAATGTTCATGTGTCATACTAGGAATATGATTTCATGTAAAATAGATCTTATTTGTCTTGCATAACATGGTAGTTGGCAGACCCCCAGTGTGGACTGCAGACAAATCTATTTATGGCACACACTATGCCTGCAAACTCCCTGAACCTTCCATCAGCCTTGTCATATTTATACCCTAGATAACATGTCCTTTCAGAATTGATCGAGGGAAGAAACATTGTCTGCACAACAAATATCAGAAGCGTGTTGATTTTGAAGTGAGAAATGCCCGACAGACTAGACAAAGACGTCCATCAAGACCTATATCACGAGAACTGTAGATATAGCAAGTAACATATGAGCTATACAGTATCTACCAATAAGGCGTTTAAACTGCAGTAAGCTCATGATACATGACATTCACTTAATTTGAAGTCAAGTCAGATTAAAACTACTAGTGGTTGACTAAAGTAAAATCAAACATGGATGTGGAAGTTAAGAATAAAATGAAATAGAATAAAGCGAATATTAAATAAAGTAAAGTGTAGATAGGAAGTGAAAAGTCCAGAGAAGTAACACAGAAAACAACAAAACCCCTAGCTTTAAGCACATAGTGTAAAGAAAGGTGAGATGCAAACAAGTAGGTTTTTAGCCTTAATTTAATGGAGGGGGCAATCACACATGGAGGGAAGTGTCCTCATATTTCAGTTTCAGTTTCGTTTTGTGAACGAAATAGTGCTTTCCCAGTAGATTTCCCTAATTCCCCATGCTGTGGGTGTTTGGCTGGCTTTTCTGCAATACAAATTTCAGTACTTTAGTTGTTCTGCCCTGTGGGAAACAAGACAGTGGCCGCTCAGGTGTTTTTGAGCGTCTGAAATGTGGGCACTGGTCGATTGCACACTTGTCAAGTGATACACACGTTCATTGGCCAGCCTCTACCTGAAAGTTAAACTTGTAGATTTGTATATGAAGAGTTTGGTTCCAAAATGCTATATCCTCCATTTTAATGAATTTTCATAAATCACTTTTTTCTATTTTGTGAATTTGTCGATTTCAGTGCAAATGTAGCTATTGTTATTCGATTTATCATTACTCAATCAAAACAACACAACTGCAATGTTATTGATATTACCTGAAATACACAATTATAAATAATATGACTTAATAATGTTTTTTTTTTTTTTTTTTAAATGGAGATATAGTGTTTTGGAACCACTCTTCATATGCTTTCTTAACATATATTTATATAGCACTGCTTCCCTCTAGTGGTTTAATAGGTCACTACAGCACAGGTCACTGGGTGTGGAGCTTTGTCTTTAAACAATGGTAAAACCATCAGTAAATAAAACCATGATCCAATATAACTTTGTGCTAGCATTGTGCTAGTTAGTTATCTGCAGCCATCCATTGGTTCTAGACATGCATAGTTTTAAGCATGTCCTAGGAAATATTACATCACACAGTTGTTGTGCACCACGTAGGTGGTTATCATGGTGTTTTTTTTTTTTTTTTTTTTTAAATTGTGGGGGGGGGGGGCTTAGAGAAGGGATGGCTTGTTTATGAATGGAGTTGGCTTTGGGGCATGTTTGGGATGTCTAAAGTCCTATAATCCCAGACTGAACTGCACACTGTTATATAACATTATGTAAAAGCCCACCACCCAGCCGGCATGTGCATACTGTACTCTTGGAGGCAGCAGTGGTCATGTTATACCCAAAGACCCATGGAGATTTGGCTGCAGGATATCCTTTAGCCGTAGGTGCAGCCTCAATATAGACAAAGTGCCGTAAAATAAAACACTTCAAATGTCTATTTTGGACAAGTAAATAACCCAAACTCACAATATTGACCAGTGTATTAAAATTCTCTCCACAGAAAATGAAATACACTTATACATTTCTGTCCATCCCCTACTCCATCAACTCCTTATGTGTATGTGAATGAATGTTCTTTTGTGTGTGTGTGTGTGTGTGTGTGTGTGTGTGTATGTGTGTGTGTGTGTGTGTGTGAGTGAGTGAGAGGGTGATGGTAAGGACTTTGTCCTTGTCAGAAATGTGTCTGTATATGTGAGTGCATGAGTGTGTGTGTGCGTGCGTGTGTGTGTGTGAGTGAGAGGGTGATGGTAAGGACTTTGTCCTTGTCAGAAATGTGTATGTATATGTGAGTGCATGAGTGTGTGTGTGTGCGTGTGCATACTGTACTCTTGGAGGCAGTGGTCATGTTATACCCAAAGACCCATGGAGATTTGGCAGCAGGATATCCTTTAGCCGTAGGTGCAGCCTCAATATAGACAAAGTGCCGTAAAAAATAAAACACTTCAAATGTCTATTTTGGACAAGTAAATAACCCAAACTCACAATATTGACCAGTGTATTAAAATTCTCTCCACAGAAAATGAATTACACTTATACATTTCTGTCCATCCCCTAATCAACTCCTTATGTGTATGTGTATGTGAATGAATGTATGTGTGTGTGTGTGTCAAAGTCAAAGTCAAAGTCTGCTTTATTATCAATTTCTTCACATGTCAAGACATACAAAGAGATCGAAATTACGTTTCCCATTATCCCAAGGTGGAGACAAGACATATTTTACCAATTAAGTCCACAGACAAACATAACATTCAAGTAAACAATATAAAAAGTAAATAAGAAGGCACATACAATGAAGAAATAAGAGCAGCAAAATTTGGGTTGAAATTGTGCAATTGTGCATACAGTAGACAGTCAATATAATAGTGCAAAATTCGGCCCTACATAATCCATCTGTTAATGCAGGCATTCAACAATTTGTTATTAAAGCTAGGTTGCAAGCACTCCCCACTCAGTATAACCTCTCCCTGTGGTATCACAACGTCATGAACCATTTTGCCTTTTACACAATGACAGCACAATAGAATCAACCGTGCACATAATGAACGGTTGCCCAGCATTTAAAGCACTCTACATAGCCCGACACAATCGCATTGTCGACATTACAGCCAACGAACTACGCAGAGTATATGGACAAAGTGTAATACACACAAACAAAGAGATACAATTGAACTGGTTCACACACTTGAATGACAACTCTCTAGAAAGTGTTCTTAGAGACTCTCCAAATACTCCTGACATTGTTGTTGTTGATGATCTTTTAAAAACTATTGTGATTCTGGAAGTGGGTTGTTGCTTTGTACCTGTGTTTCTCAGAAAAAATGTTAAAATACTAGCCATTAACTCATGCTCTTTCAGTAGACAGTCAATATAATAGTGCAAAATTCAGGCCAATAAATGGCTGAGGTAGTTCTGTTTGACCTAAGTATGCAAGTGGCATAGTGGTGCAAGTTATGTAAGAGCAGCAGAAGTGTGTTCAGAAGTGTTTTCAGGACAACAGGACAACAACAACAAGTTGCAAAGTGTGCAAGTGTACAAGTGGAGTAGTACAAGTGGAGTAGTGCAAGTGGAGTAGTGCAAGGCAGCCATTGTGGGTCCAAAGTCCAGGATGTTATGTAGCTGAGGGTGGAGGGGGGAGAGAGTTCAGCATCCTAACAGCCTGGTGTATGAAGCTGTTGGTGAGTCTGGTGGTGCAGGAGTGCAGGCTTCTGTACCTCTTCCCAGAGGGCAGTAGATCAAACAAATTGTGAGCAGGGTGACTTGCATCACTCACAATTGTGGTCGCCTTGTGGGTGAGGTGGGTGGTGTAAATGTCCTTCAGGGAGGGGAGTGAAGCACCAATAATCCTTCCAGCTGTGTTCACTATGTGCTGCAGGGCTTTCCTGTTGTATTCAGTGCAGCTTCCGCCCCACACAGCGATACAGCTGGAGAGGATGCTCTCAATGGTGCCTCGGTAGAATGTGGTCATGATGGCTGGTGGAGCACTTGCTCGCCTGAGTTTCCGCAGGAAGTAGAGGCGACGCTGAGCTTTCTTCGCCAGTGATGCAGTGTTGGTGGTCCAGGAGAGGTCTTCACTGATGTGCACCCCCAGGAATTTGGTGCTGCTCACTCTCTCCACCACAGCACCGTCGATGGTCAGTGGCAGGTGTTGGGTGTGACCTCTCCGGAAGTCAACAACAATCTCCTTGGTCTTGCTGACGTTCAGCAGGAGGTTGTTGTCCCTGCACCACGTGGTCAGAAGGTCGACCTCCAACCTGTATTGAGTCTCGTCGCCCTTGGTGATGAGACCCACCAGAGTTGTGTCGTCAGCAAATTTCACTATGTGGTTGTTGCTGTAGGTTGCAGTGCAGTCATGCGTCAGCAGGGTGAAGAGCAGCGGACTGAGCACGAGCCTTGGGGGGCCCCCGTGCTCAGTGTGATGCTGCTTGAGATATTGTTGCCAACACGTACTACTTGAGGCCTCTGACAGAGGAAGTCCAGTAGCCAGTTGCAGAGGTAGGTACTGAGTCCCAGTTTGTCAAGTTTGCAGATGAGTTGTTGTGGTATTATGGTGTTGAATGCAGAACTGAAGTCTATAAACAGCAATCTCACATATGAGTCTCTTTTTTCCAGGTGGGTGAGGGCTGGGTGGAGGGCAGAGCAGATTGCATCCTCTGTGGACCGTTTGGCTCGATATGCAAACTGGAAGGGGTCCAGGGTGGGGGGGAGAATGTGTGTGTGCAGTGTTTCCCACATAATTGAATTCTATTTGTGGTGGTAAGTTTGCAGATTTAACTTCAATGTTAACAGTTTTTAACAAATTAGCGCAGCGTGGTTATGTTAACAGATTTAAGCACAATTACCACCGGTACGCTCAGGCCAAACCAAACTTTTCTCATCTGTTGTTCCTCGCTGGTGGAACACACTGCCAGTTCCTACAAGGGCAGGGACATCCTTCTCCATTTTCAAAAAACTCCTGAAGACCCAGCTCTTTAGAGAACATCTCCTCTCATAGCACCACTCACAACAAGTCTTGCTGATTCTAGCACTCACCAGCCGTCTTGAACTGAGACGTAACAGCACTCACCGATGCACTTATTCTTACTGTACTCTACTGTTTCTAAACTGTTCTTTAAATTGTCCTAAAATTGTTGAGAATCGCTTTAAAACTTAAAATTGTTACCATGTTGTAAGTCGCTTTGGCTAAAAATGCGTCAGCCAAATGTAATGTAATGTAATGTAAATATGTGAGTGCATGAGTGTGTGTGCGCGTGTGTGTGTGTGTGTGTGTATGTGTGTGTGAGTGAGTGAGTGAGAGGGTGATGGTAAGGACTTTGTCCTTGTCAGACATGTGTATGTATATGTGAGTGCATGAGTGTGTGTGTGCGTGTGTGTGTGAACCTGGCGTAGGTTCACTTTACCTGCGCCTCCAAGGTAAACTTGCATGCCTACAGTGCTTGGACCGGACAGTTTCACATTCGGCCCTACATAATCCATCTGTTAATGCAGGCATTCAACAATTTGTTATTAAAGCTAGGTTGCAAGCACTCCCCACTCAGTATAACCTCTCCCTGTGGTATCACAACGTCATGAACCATTTTGCCTTTTACACAATGACAGCACAATAGAATCAACCGTGCACATAATGAACGGTTGCCCAGCATTTAAAGCACTCTACATAGCCCGACACGATCGCATTGTCGACATTACAGCCAACGAACTACGCAGAGTATATGGACAAAGTGTAATACACACAAACAAAAAGATACAATTGAACTGGTTCACACACTTGAATGACAACTCTCTAGAAAAAGTTCTTAGAGACTCTCCAAATACTCCTGACATTGTTGTTGTTGTTGATCTTTTAAAAACTATTGTGATTCTGGAAGTGGGTTGTTGCTTTGGACCTGTGTTTCTCAGAATTTTTTTAAAAATACTAGCCATTAACTCATGCTCTTTCAGTAGGTGGTTATAGCACAAAACTGGTTGTACTTATTTATGGTAGCCTTGGACATGTTCATAGACTCATAGAGGATTGCAAATTGCTGGACTTAACAAGAAGAAATCTAAGCAAATATCCAAATACTGCTCTGTGTCAGCTATCATAGGCAGTCTGCATGTATGGAGAAGGCGATGCCATCTCTACCCCTGATAATATGTATTTATCTACTGATTTACCTGTAAAGCTGTAATTACTTGCACAGTGTGTTGCTGTGTGAGACACAAATGGGCTCTTTCTTAATGTAACCCTCTTTTGCCTCAGAGGGGTGTTATTAAACTTTGGAGCAGGTTTGAGTATGAATGGATCCACAATTTCACAAATGAGTTTTCATTGTTATTAATATTGCGGGATAGGCCATTTTGTCTTCGCGGAGGTCTGCGCTCTCAAGTGGCCTTCTAGTTAGCATATTAAAATGAGTGTGATTGAGGGAGGAGAGAGGGTGGAGTGTAATGCTCGTGCATGTACGCTTAATTTCACGTTAATTGGGATGTACAAAGAAAGGCTACGTGGAATGTATAAGTATAGTAAAAGTATATACTTTTTTTATCCCGTGAGGGAAATTTGGTCTCTGCATTTAACCCAATCGGTGAATTAGTGAAACACAAACAGCACACAGTGAACACACAGTGAGGTGAAGCACACACTAATCCCGGCGCAGTGAGCTGCCTGCTACAACGGCAGCGCTCGGGGAGCAGTGAGGGGTTAGGTGCCTTGCTCAAGGGCACTTCAGCCGGGTGGCCCACTGGTCGGGGCTCGAACCGGCAACCCTCCGGTACAAGTCCAGAGTGCTAACCAGTGGGCCACAGCTGCCCATGTTGAATGCTGCGTACGCACAGTTTCATACATCAGGATTTTTTTGTGCGTACGCTACTTTTCAGGTTTGCACGTACGCAATGTTTTAGTATGAAATCCACGCAAGTCTGTACATGAGGCCCCTGGTCACCAGTGGCGCTATCCGGGTGGCGGTGCTCCCTCGACGGCTACTCAGTGGAACCACAGGCGTGCCTGGAATCCTGTGGCGCTAACTGAGCAGCAGTTAAACTAAAGAAATCTCAGCGAGACTTTTCTTTTTACACTAACGTTAACGTTATGTTTACCTCAGAGCAACTGACTGCTAGCCTAACGTCAAAGAGTATAGAAGTTACTTCTATACTCTTTGCTAACGTCACTCTTAGCTAGAAACTAGCAGCAATATGCTAGGTTAATCTCCCCAAACTGAGGGGCTGAAAATTAATAACGTTAACGTCGTAACTAAAAGGTAGACACCTGTGCCGGCATATACCCCACTCGCTTCTTGAGACGGGGTTAACTACCTACTTTCACTGTAACTTACTCTTTTTGGTAGTTACTTATATCTTCGGAACCCAAGCTTCTTGTGTCTCGTCGCTTCTCACTCTCTCCCTCCCCTTCTTCTGTGTGCGTGTGTGTTCCACCCCTCTCCCCCCACCAGATCCCACTGAGCAATCTGATAGGCGGAGAGTGGTAGCTGACAGTTAACTGGTCCTATGACATTCCTTGTCTCTGTTATCAAGCTAGGTTTTCCCAGGTTCGCAGGTTAGACAATAATGCCTAGTGTAATGCCACTATACAATGGGTGTGTTCGAAACGGGTCAAGTTGCTGCCTTTTAAGATATCTAACTGGGGAGCAAGGCAGCAAGTGCGGTTCGAAACCGAAAAAACAAATTCTGCTGCCTTTTAAGATATCTTAGAATTCCCAAATAACGGTCATTTTTGGAGGCAGCATCGATGCACACTTCATGCTCCCTCCTACCCATAATCCCTTGCGGCAAGGTCTGAAACAGCTGTGAAAGGTAAACAAACATGGCGGATGACATCGGTAATGGCTGCTGAATCTGTTTAAAATGTCATTTGTGTGACCTTATTTTGCTTAGATTTGTAGATTAGAGATGAGAAATAAACAATTTACTATCTGATTATGCCATTGTTGTAACCATTAATAGCGTCTGGTCTGATATATCTGCCGGCCGTAAAACTAATTTATACCGTTAGCCTACTAGCTTACTGAAGCTAATTTAGTTTAACGTCAGGCCTTTGCTAAATTCATACCGTAGTGTTAACCAAAGATTCTAGAGTGCTACGCTCATTTTTAAAAGATGCATTTAATCCAAAGTCATGTCTAGTGAGACAGCTCTCTATCAGTGTTGCGCGGGTTTGGTCACAAGCGGCCCGCGGTCGCCCGATATTTTAATCAACCCTACAGCAACTCGGACCGCGAATATTAATTAGGACAAAATTATACCCGACCCGCGATCCGACCCGCTTATTTACAAAATGTGTGCTTTTGGTTATAGCCTGCATGCAGTGTTACAGTAGGCCATTTCTGTAAAACAAACGAATTTATTTGCGAAACTTTATGCAGTAGAACTACACGCGGTAGGCATGCAGGACATAATGTTTGCGCAGGAGAGAGAATGAGAATAAGAGCGCAAGCACGCACGCAACCACCAAGGATTAGAACAGGATAAGATTTGAAGGCCATGGACATACATCTTTCTTTCGAAAACAGAAATGGTGAGGCAAGGTAGGCAAGATACATTGCTGGTCAAAACGTTAGCGTAAGAACTGGTTTATAATGCTGAATGAAGCACAAAGCTTACGTCCACTGTTTAAAGTCACAAACACAACGAACTAAGGTAACTTTTATGCATGCGCGAACCTATACATACCGGTAGATATGGCTGTGTAGTCTGTGCCATAACATTTATTCCTGCAGGCTGCCCGTTTTGGCTGTCATACTTTTAAATGGCTTCACAAGAAGTAGGCCTAGACCATAACTTGTACTACTGTCATCTTCTTTAACAACTTTTCCCAATATTTCCCATAGCCTATATCGCTTTTCCTGAAGGGGTGTCTTTATTATTTTAACTCGCGTCTTGCTTGTTGCTACTGTTGACTTTACTGTATTGATCCTTTACTGTATTGATGCTAGCCTTCTCATGATATTTTAAGTAGGCTTATTTGTAGAAAATATATATTAAATTGATTTTAACTGACCCGCCCGCAAATGACCCGAATATCATTAAAATATTTTGTTTATGACTCATAACCGCGGGTGACCGCGGTCATCCGCGGGCGACCGCTTAATTTCGGGCAGACCGCGCAACACTGCTCTCTATGTAGGGAGGGAGGCAGTAGGCAGCTGTCTCCCGTTTCGAACACACCCAATGCCTTTTGTGGAAAATCAGTTAGCTAGCAGCTAGAGGGTTGTGAATTAACCCTGGGCTACATTCATATTTGGAGAGCTGTGTTGTTGTAATCAGTATTGGTCATTCCAAATAAATGAATTAAATGTATGTGTGTGTGTATGTATGTATGTATGTGTGTGTGTGTGTGTGTGTGTGTGTGTGTGTGTTAGAGAGAGAGAGAGCCCTTGTGTATTTTCTTTCCATCTGTCAGCCAGTAGATGGGGATGTCGAGCCATGGTGGTTCTTGACAATTAAGTCAAAAGACATAAAGCAATTCATAAATTGCAGTGCCCCCCATCCTGTGCCTGGTTAGCACGCAGACTTTCTCAATTGTGAGAGTGGGTCTGGAAAAGGTTAATTGACTTACGACTTCCAGCAGGGGCGTAACAATCAGTGAAATTAAACTTAAATAACATATTACAGCACTTTTCACGACACTCAAAGTGAAGGGGGAAATCTCACTAACCACCACCAATGTGTAGCACCCAAGGACGGGTGCATTAAACTCTTACCAAATCATTTCAGAATAGCAATCTCGTAAATGAAGGTTTTAAATGCAGTTGTTTAGTCAATTCCGAAGAAATACACGTCCATGCTGTATTAGCGATTGCATGCCCGTGTTTTAGGGACATTGGAAATGGGTTTAAATGGAATCTTGGCCAGACGGACCTGCAGAGCAAATCCCAAATTTGCCAAAAGGTTCGTATGGGTATTCCCAGGCTACCCCATCAACAGACTTTTGCAAAACTTTGTGTGCATCCTGCGGTAGTCATGGTATACGTATACATATATATACTCTTTTGATCCCGTGAGGGAAATTGGTCTCTGCATTTATCCCAATCCGTGAATTAGTGAAACACACACAGCACACAGTGTACACACAGTGAGGTGAAGAACACACTAATCCCAGCGCAGTGAGCTGCCTGCATCAACAGCGGCGCTCCGGGAGCAGTGAGGGGTTAGGTGCCTTGCTCAAGGGCACTTCAGCCGTGCCTACTGGTCGGGGTTCGAACCGGCAATCTTCCGGTTACAGGTCTGAAGTGCTAACCAGTAGGCCACAGCTGCCCCAAACATGGTGACCCTACATGTTTGTGCAGTTCAGAATGTCTCTTCAAGATATTAACGACTGAAGTTTTTGACATTTTTGGTGGTGCTAAAGCACAAATGAGTGGGTTGATGCGGCTCCTTGAAACCATCATATCACAAACAGTTTGTCATCTAGGATGTGACGGTTCCCGAGTTATTCTGGGAAAACTGATTTCAGCCTACCTGGCTTTCGGAGGACTTGGCACAGAAAGGGGGGAGTGGCCCCAGGGGGCCAATGCTTCTTTTCCTTATCAGCAAAGTGGGGATACCAAGTAAAAATGTAAATCAGGTTTCTAGGCCAAGTATACTTGTATTGTGTATACAAGGAATTTGGTCTCTGCATGTATCCCATCCATGAATTAGTGAACACACAGAGCACACAGCGAAGTGAAGCACACATTAACCCAGAGCAGTGAGCTGCCACGCTACAGCGGTTAGGTGCCTTGCTCAAGGGCACATTCCTAGGCCAGGTAGGGCCAGGTCAGGACACAGGCCAGGTAGGGGATCGAACTGGCAACCCTTCGTTTCCAAGCCCAAAGCCCTAACCAGTAGGCCACGACTGCCCCAAGTTCTATGTGTTCTGGTGTTCCAGGAAAAAAAACAGCTGAAAAATAAGCAGCGCTGCAGTGCTCATAATGCTCAAGCTTTTACAGTAAATTCTGCAGGTGATTCATCAGTGGATGAGAGTGTATCATGGATCTGGGCTGGCCTCTAGGGGGCAGCCAACTTACACTGAAGCCCGAGTGTTGTGACCTGTGCTCCACATCAGTGTGTCCTCACCGGCCTCTGCATCTACCATGTGGTTGTGCTGGTTATGGCTCAGCTCATTCTCTCTGCATGGCCTTTTGTGGTGCGTGATTGTCCAGGAGTATTCCCCCTGGAGAGTTACATAAACCTTTATGTGAAGTTGCCATGGTTTTCACCCGTGGACTGGCTGGCTGTTTCCGTCACATGGACTCACACGAGCCACCGGTGGCAGCAGATGCTATCTGCATGTGTTTTTGTGAATTTTGTGTAACCGCTCTCTTTCTGTCACCATCTCTCTCGTATTTCTCATACACACATACTCTCTTGCATAGACACAAACACTACCGGGTTCAAGTGTTTCCGTTCTGTCTCACATGAGACAGAGAAGGATGCTCTCACACACAGCTCAGTGTCTCATTACTCTCTGCGTGTCTATGCGACATTCCCACATGTGCAGCGCAACTTTGACTGATTTCTTAGTCTTCAGTGAATTTAACTTCATAATTTCTCGTGTAATTATTTTTGTAACTCCCATTCTCTGCACAATGTCCAGCTCAGTTAATGTGGGTGTTGAACATGGACTACCTTCTCTGTGTTAATGTGGGTCTTGAACATGGACTACCTTCTCTGTTTTCTGTACTGTAGGAATAATTATTGTGTAACATGATGACGGTACTATCTCTTACCCAGGATCAGAATGGGGAAATGGTAGGCAATGGATGTTACTGCTATTAGGCTCATACCACCATTGGATACTTATTGAATGGAGGAGCCCATTTTTGCCTGGAAAGACATTTTTCAATGCTTTTATAATGCCCCACAGAAACAGTTATTTTACCATTAGTATTTTTTGAGTGTTTTTTTATCCTCACATGTGTTGCATATAACAAAATCTTAAAAGCAATAGCAAAATGAATAGCAAAAAGTGTTTTCCCTATTCTATAACAAGGCCGTAGTCATGATGTCAACATCGGGGGGACCAAATCTGTGGTGGGGTCTGAGGGACCCCCAAACAGAATTTCAATAAATTTCCTACCATGCAAAAATATTATTAAAAATCACAAACAAGTCGTTAGTTAGGCCAGTCAATTAGGGTATTCCAAACTTTTGACGGACATAGGCATGGGCTGGATGGATTATGAAACCCTGGGCACAGATGCCCGCCCCCCCTTCAGATAGAGGGGTCCTGAGGCATTCTCCCACGGAAGATTTTTTTATTTTTAAAAAAATGACCCACCAGATGACTTCTGGTGAGTTTTGTGAAAAGAGAATGGTGGAGAAGAAGCAACTTCACACAGAGGCTTGGGCTTCAGGGCCCCCTGAGCTCTTGGGCCCAGTAAGCCTATTCAGTAATCCATCCCTGGACCCGTGACTCCATTTGTGTTCAAAATGTATACTTTAAAATAAATTAAAAACTAGAGTATCTTATGATAACCTCTATATTACACAGAATGTGGTTCTTTGACTTATTACTTACACCTGAAGATTAAACTAAGGCTTAGACTCATAGGTTTGGCCTAATAAGATTTTGTCTGTTTAGATTTTATTATGCTGGCGGCTAATCACACAATTTTAACAGTTTGAAAGGGACAGGATTCAGAAATAGGCTACTAAGACAGGCCCCTCTTCTGTCTGACTCACTTCATGTTACCCCTGTATGCATTATAGACTGGCTTCTGACAGAAATGACGTTTTGTGCCAACATGTAGAAACACTAGGCCTACTACAGCCTTTAATTGGTGAATGGAGGTGCAAATTCCTTTCTTTGGTTATTGTCCGCGATTCACATTAACTGTAGGCTATCATCACATTGTAAAAGTTTTTTCCAACTTGTGTGCTGTCGCCACATTATCACGTTTTGCCTGCATGGATGCGCGATTGAGTGCGCATCTAAATAATATGCAAGATGCAACAATCATTTCTAAGAGGCCTATAAACGGTAATTTCTGGCATTACTACTAGCATATGAATGCATTATTTATGTTGAAAGACGTGAAAGAAATGACACAGGCTTGCACAAATTCATCATTTAAAATAAAACGTTTCACTTTCGCTATCATAGGCTACAATATGGAAAATGTTCCCTTTCAGTCTGATCGGCTCCAAAAATGCATGGGATTTCCTTAGCCTGTGCTACACCTTTCCAATAAGTTTTGTGAAAATTGTACCGGTAGCTTTTGCGATATTGTTGACAGCCCTACCTCACCGCAGTAGGGTGCAGTAAATGGAAGCTTTTGATAGCGCACGCCACTAACGAAAAACGGAAAATCACCAGGACAAACCACTCAGGGATGTAGGGTACTCTGGAACCATAGGTCACTAATTTGTGCGTTAGTTACGTTTGATTACATTTCTGATGCGTGTTGGTTTCCTGTAGGCCTAGTATAGCGCTTTATTCTTTCTTTCTTTTTCTATGTACATATATTGGGGGGGACATTTTGGTCATATTTGAATATTGGGGGGGACACGTCCCCCTCAATGTCTATGGTGACTACGGCCCTGTTCTATAATATGTTCTATCAATGTATATGCAAAGTGCAATCCTTCATTGGAAATAGAGTAATAATAAAACTCTAGGCAAGGCTGATGTTTTTTGTTAAAACTCTTCATGTTTTAGTCTGTCTTATGTCTCTTTGTCCCTTCTCTTCCTATCTCTCTCTCTCTCTCTCTCTCACACACACACACACACTATCTCTCTTTCTCTCTCTCTCTCTCACACACACACACACACACACTCTCTTTCTCTCTCTCTCACACACACACACACTATCTCTCTCTCTCTCACACACACACACACACAAACACTATCTCTCTTTCTCACTTTCTCTCTTTCTCACACACACTATCTCTGTGCTTAAAGAGGAGAGGGCCTATCCAAGTATCCAACTTGTTTTAGTGCTCAGTTCGAAATCCAAGATCTATGGCGGTGTGGAGGTGCATTAATGCCTACAGCATGGGCATCTTGCACATCTGAATCTGTATTTTTGTAGTTAAAAATACTGGCAAATATTTTTGGTAAAACCAGTAGCCTACTTTTGGTGATGTGATGACATTCTAAAAGTGCAAAACAATGAATGTAGCCTCTGACTGGTGCTGAATTTTCGTTCGTAATTTACCCACACTTGTTGTGATTATAATATTGAAGTTCAGGAAGATGATGCAGTGCAAAATGAGTAACTTGTAGGTTGCTCACACACATGCAATATACACACCCTCTCATACCAACCTCAAGTTTGAGAACTTTAATGATCAGTTTCTTGAGAACTTTAATGATCAGTTTCTTGAGAACTTTAATCTTCCAATCAGAAAACATGGAACAGGTTATGTGTGTTTGTCTCCACTTTGTAACGCTTGACAAGTTCAACTGTGCTTCAGGGGGGTTTACCTAACACACATGCATAGGCCTACTGCACAGCTATGTACCAGCTACCTACTATTTTGATATTGATGGTAAATTGTGTATTTATTCAATTGAATATGTTCATATAATACTATAGTCGCCTACTCCCACCATAATACTATTAATGTTTGAAAAAGTAATGTACATGTGTGTGCAGTGTGTGAACACACTGAAATAGATACTACACACAAAGGTAGTATAATGAATTAGGTGTGCACCGAATAGGGTGACCAGACATCCCGAAAAATTCGGGACAGTCCCGATATCCAAGCAGTTGTCCCGAATCCCGAATCCTGCCCTAATTGTCCCGAAAATTATACTCAATCAGAATACTGAGTAGTTATTTTCTGATAAACATTAAAAACTGTCCGTAGAGAGGTTGAGTCGACTGCATGCAGCCCCCGACGGCAGCTAAGTGTCTGGATGCAGCCCGGCTACTTTGTTTCTTTTTGACGTTCTATAATTAGCATGCACTGATTTCGCAAAGCCGAGGACATTGAATTATTTTTTTTGTAATGAAATGTGTAGGCAGCGCAGCAGGCAGAGCCAGCATGTGTGCAAAAAAATACGTCGGAAGTTCGGCCTAATGTCCATGTCGTTTTAACATAATCTACTTAATCTAACAATTATTTTGTATTCTTACTTAATGACCCATAATTTTGGCAAGGCTTGTTATTAGCGTTAGGATATCCTTATTCTGAAAGGTCTGATTTGTTACGCAGTCATTGTTTTGTTTTTTTCCTCCACAATGACATTTTGAGTTCATGATTTCTCTGTTGTATTTTGAGGCAGACTTGCTGTTTGAATAAAAATGTGTTTTGGTACAGTTTTGAAAATTCGCCAACCATTTACCCCCCCCCCCCCCCCCCCCCCCGAAAAAAAAAGCGTCCCGAATTTCAGCCAATCTCATCTGGTCACCCTAGCACCGAACCCAAGATTCGGTTTCAGATTCAGCCGAATCATCAGCTTTCTGAGGGGATTCGGATTGTGCCAAACCCTATTTTATCAACCAAACCGGCCGTAATCATAATATACTTTGAGGGGAACATTTAAGACTGTACTATAGGAATACAATAGAGAGTAAGGATATTATAGAGGTATAACAGAACATCATAGAGGTATTAAGGCCAAAACCCACTGGTGATGACATTCACCTCTATGGATTTGACACTGAAGAGATAGAACAATTTCCTAAAACTTGGCGTCGACGTGCTCTGTTAAAAAATAATGGAATATAAATATGTAGAATACCATAGAATATGTGATACGCGTGGCATCATGAATGACAGCACATGACAGGAATGTGGTATGGACATGCATGTTTCCCACCTCCACTACCCTGAGTTCATTAGAACTACTGGCATGACCCCAGACCAGAGGTGGAAAACTACCAGGTGTGTCTAGGAAACACACAGTTAGAAGTTTATAGCTTTCTGATGAAGTGTTGACATTCTGATGAAGTGAGACACCCTCAAGGTGGTATAAATTATATACAGTAATTATACCACTCCTTGGTTGAATTTCCTATTGTGATGCAGTGTTTAGAACGTCAATTATTTTTCTGATAATTCTGACACATCTATGAACTAGCTCCAGTTTGGCTCATTTCTTGAAACAGAAATTACATTCTCAAAATACCACGGACAAACTACTTGGCAATTGTTCACAACAGAATTGAATTTCTCATTCATTTCATGAATTTCTCATTCATTTCATCAAATTGCAAATGTCTTACATGTCTCAATGTCTCAGTATATCTTTGCAAATGATTAAGTACAGGTAGCCTACCATGAATACTATACTGTACATATATATTTATTATACGGCTCTTCACAATGCTAGTAGAACGCTCCATTGACTTGAATGGGATTTCCCAGAGCCATATAAACCTATCCAAATAGTGCTCAGTTCGAAACCCAAGATTTATGGTGGTGTGGAGGTGCATTAGGCCTAATGCCTATACAGCATGGGCATCTTGCACATCTGAATCTGTGTTTTTGTAGTTAAAAATACTGACAAATATTTTTGGTAAAACCAATAGCCTACTTTTGGTGATGAGATGACATTCTAAAAGTGCAAAACAATGAATGTAGCCTCTGACTGGTGCTAAATTTTCGTTCGTAATTTACCCACACTTGTTGTGATTATAATATTGAGATTCAGGAAGATGATCCAGTGCAAAATGAGTAACTAGGTTGCTCACACACACAATATACACACCCTCTCATACCAACCTAAAGATTCTTGAGAACTTTAATGATCAGTTTCTTGAGAACTTTAATGATCAGTTTCTTGAGAACTTTAGTCTTCCAATCTGAACACATTGAACAGGTTATGTGTGTTTGCCCTGCAGCATTGCTCAATCTGGGCATACATTGACAATGCCAGAGACTTGTCTCTACTTTGTAATGCTATTATAGAGGTATAACAGAACATGATAGAGGTAATAAGGCCAAAACCCATGGTGATGACATTTACGTCTATGGATTTGACACTCAAGAGATAGAACAATTTTCTAAACCTTGGCGTCGATGTGCGGCTTTGCTCCGCTAAAAAATAATGGAATATGAATATGTACAAAACCATAGAATATCATAATTCAGTGCTTTTATAATGCCCCACAGAGACAGTTATTTTACCATTAGTATTTTTGAGTGTTTTTTTGCCTTCACATGTTTTCCCTATTCTATAATATGTTCTATCAATGTATATGCAAAGTGCAATCCTTCATTGGAAATAGAGTAATAATAAAACTCTAGGCAAGGCTGATGTTTTTTGTTAAAACTCTTCATGTTTTAGTCTGTCTTATGTCTCTTTGTCCCTTCTCTTCCTATCTCTCTCTCTCTCTCTCTCTCTCTCACACACACACACACACACACTATCTCTCTTTCTCTCTCTCTCTCTCACACACACACACACACGACACACTATCTCTCTTTCTCACACACTCTATCTCTCTCTCACACACACACACACTATTTCTCTTTCTCACTTTCTCTCTCTCTCTCTCTCCCTATGTCTCTCTCTCTCTCACACACACACACACACACACTATCTCTCTTTCTCACTTTCTCTCTCTCACACACACACACTATCTCTCTCTCTCCCTATTTCTCTCTCTCTCTCTCTCTCTCTCTCACACACATACACACACACACACACTATCTCTCTCTCTCTCTCTCTCTCTGTTTCTCTTGCTCTCTCTGACCCATTGCTGCCCTCCTGTCTGCTGGTGCTGATGAGATGCGGTGAATAGCTGTAGACAGCGGCTGTCCAAAGCATGCGTGACAAGTGAGTGACTATGTTTTGACTGGCAACCAGCGCTCTCCACTTTATCATCTTACTAGATCCCGTGACAAAATCCTTGATCAGCTAGCGATATGTACGTCCCTGCATACCAGACAAAACAGATCCTACCCTGGGTGTATAATGGGCTGAACTCTGGTGAGCGTTGAAAGGGGAAAATTGCTGTAAACAAGGCCGGTTCTACCATACTACATTTGGGTGGGCTGGTAGAAATTTTGGGTGGGGATCATAGCAAAGCAGTCAAATTGGATCAAAATTGACATAAAACACAAAAGGCAAAACATGTATTTAAAATAAGTATTTCAAATACAACCCCAAATCAGAAAAAGTTAGGACGTTGTGTAAAATGCGAATAAAAACAGAATGTAATAATCCGCAAATCTCATAAAGTCATTTGCCAAAAGAACACAGACAACATATCAAATGTTGAAAATGACAAATTTTACTATTTCATGGAAAATATATGTTCATTTTGAATTTGATACCAGCAACGCATTTCAAAAAAAGTTGGGACGGAGGTAATAAAATGCTAGAAAAGTTGTGTAATGATAAAGAAAACAAAAGGAGGAATGTTTCACAACTAATTAGGGTAACAGGCAACATGATTCGGTATGAACAAGAAGAGCATCCCAGAGAGTCTCATAAGTAAAGATGTAGCATGTAGGGGTATTCATCACTCTGTGTAAACCTGTGTGGACAAATGATGAAACAATGTCATTTGAATACTTCTTAACATGAAATTGTGAAATATTTGGGAGTTTGTCATCTACAGCAGGGGTCCCCAACCTTTTATGTACCAAGGACCGGTTTGATTCCTATTTTTTTTTTCATGGACCGGCGGGGGGGGGGGGGTAGGGTTCAATGTTCCATATGTGTTGTGCATGCATTACTTGAAAAGAACTAGCTCCAGTTATGTATGAACAGTGAAGGTAACGATCTCTTGTGAAAAACGTGAACTTGAAGAACTGGAAATTGAACAATATGAACTATGAATATTGAACAACTTGAAGCTACATCTATAAGTGTGAACATGCTTAACAAAATATGGGAACAAAACATGGGAACTAAACGTGCATTACGAATATAATCAGTGGGAGCCCTGCTTGTTTCCCTGCAACAAGAAGCTTCCATCTGGGGGTGATGGAAGACAGTGACACCCTCAGTCTGTTTGAAATGTCCAGTCGATTGCGCAATTTGGCCTTAGTTGCAGTCATTGCCGAAAACCCGGCCTCGCATAGATACGTGGTGGGAAACGTTTTCAGCGCTTTTACGGCTATCCCGGGATATTCTGCTTTGGTTTTGATCCAAAAACCCGCCAGAGAGGTTTCCTTATACACACTCTTAAGACCACCGTCATTTGCAATTTCGATCAACTGCTCTTCCTTCTGCGCTGACAAGTTAGGACTATTCGGGATATTGACAAATGGGTTGCGGACCCACTCATTGGTTTGCCGTGGATCTTTGGAGGATGGGAAGTAACGCTCAAACTCATTTGAAAGCGCAACAAGGTGATCGCGCACCAGCTGTGAGAGAAAGGGCCCTGCCTCAGTCTCTCCCAAAAACCCCACTACTGTTTGGAACATATCAAATACACCCCAGTCCACTCGTCATACCCACAAATCAAGCTTGGCTTTAAATGCAGCAACTTTATCTGCCAGTTTAAAGACAGTCGTCATTCTCCCCTGGAGTAACAGGTTGAGGTCATTAAGCAAACCGAATATGTCACACAGGTAAGCGAGTTTTGACACCCAGTCCTCATCACTAAAATGTGCAGCTAACGGTGACTTTTTTTCTGTAAGAAATCTCTGCAGCGGCTCTCGCAACTCAAACACTCTGGCCAGTGACCTGCTATAAAGATGCTTGTTTTTTGTTGCTTATTCTAGCAGTTTAGCTAACTTCGTGTGACACTACCGTTCGCCAAGAACTGATCAAGTGAAGTGAGCTGACCTGAGGCTGCGCAGCGCTGAAGGCAATATGTAAAAGTGTTGAAGGCGGGACAGACAGATGTAAGAAAATAGACCTTGCAAAATGCAAACATGCGTGCAATCAAACAACTGCATATAGGCCTATGCCATGTAAAAACGTGACATTATTGCGAATTAAATTTAGTTTAGTTTGCATGCATTTTTTTTTAAAACTCATGTCGTAGGCAACGGCCCGGTTAGAAATGTCCTGCGGCCCGGTACCAGGCCGCGGCCCGGTGGTTGGGGACCGCTGATCTACAGTACTGTAAAAAAGGCCCATCTCACTTGGACTGTTCTGCTCTCCCCCTGCAATTTGGTTCAGTCCATGTGTTAGTTCAATCAGAGAATGTCTAATAGCAGAGCCCGTCTACGGAGAGCCTCCCCACTCTCTATTAGTCCCATACAAACCGAATTTGGCTGCAGTTCACCAGAGTTCACCTAGATGGCTATCGCGGGCGAGTCCAAAATACATGGGGTCCTATGGAGCTACATGGCTACATTTATTGTTTTCACCTATTTAACAACTGAAACCCTCAGATTTTATTTTATTTTTCGCAAAATGGATATGGATTATCAATCAAAAGTGAAATAATCCGGGAGTCATGTCCTTTCGTTTTCTTACAGGTTGGGTCGTTGTTGCCCATAACACGCTAGCATTGATGCTATGCTATGCTATGATCATGCTAATGAATGACGTCTTTGACACGTTTGAAAGGCTTTTTAGAACAATTAAGTGACTTTAAAAAATATAATACTCAACCAAGTGTATTGTCTTTGTCTCCCCTTTCGAATACAATATTCAAATTACTTGTGGATTCTGAGGGGTACAGCTCCATAGACCTCCATTCATTCTGGACTCGCCCGCGAGCGCCCCTAGATGCAGTACCACACCGGAAGAGTTCCGAGAGTGAAGGTTCTCCCCTTATTAGACATTCTCTGCTAATAGGAAGAGAATTGCCACTGTCTGGTTACTTCCGGTTTCTGGACTGGTTGCAGTTCCTGCTCAGATTCCACTTGAGGGCGCTCACAGGCGAGTGCAGAATGCATGGAGGTCTGTGGAGCTTTACCCCTCAATATCCACTTTTCTCTGGATATAATTTTTTGAGTAGTAATTTGAATGTTGCATTCGCTAGGAGAGGCAAAGAAAATACACACTGTTGATTGTTATATTTTTTGAAGTCACGTAAGTCTTCTAAAAAGCCTTTCAAATATGTCAATGACGTCATTCATTAGCACAATGCTAGCGTGATATGGGCAACAACGACCCAACCTGTAAGAAATGAAAAGGACATAAGTACTCGTTCATTCAACTTTAGATCTAAATTCTATATTGAACTTGCATAAACTACAATAAAATCTACGATTCTTCCACGACAAGCAGGTGAAAGAGATACATTTAGCCGTCTAGCTCCATAGACCCCCATTCAACCTGCAGTTGCCCGCAATCACCCTCAGTGGAATTCTAATGGAACTGCAACCAATGTCGATACAATGAGGCTTAATAGGAAGTGCCAAGGCTCTCCGTAGACGGGCTCTGGTTCAATCCAAATGCTTGAGATGTCTCATTAGGTTGGAGATGAGAAGTGTGTTCAGAAATTGTGTATAAGTTCCTGTGTTAGTGTGCGTCCATCGAAATGTAAGTTGTTATAATATAAGTCATGTTACACTGAGGTGACAACTGTATTTAATTAAAATACAATAATTCTAGGCTAGGCTAGAATTCAAGACTAGCCATGTCGCTAATAATGTGCCATGCCGCTAATAATTTGCTAGGTGCTAGTTTGCTAAATTGTTAGTTATCATGCTAGTTACAGATATTAGCCCTGGTAAGCTAACATGGCTTGTATAAATGCTAGTGCACTTTAAACTTTAGATATGTTTCATTACGACTTACTTAATATCTGTTTAGGACATATAACCGTGTTGTGGATTGTTAGCCACTATATCATGCATGTTGCTTGTGTACCGCATGTGCTAACCTCATGGCCATTGGTGTTAGCCTAGCACTAGCCATGGTAAACTGCATGAGTGCAGCCTAGTGGACAGATGGTATAATTGTCTCAAGCTGCACATTTAACTATTTGTTCAACCAAGCAGTGTTGATAGGATTGCCTGTATTTTACATGACATGCCATTCTGTATTTGTGCATTTGTGTTGCAGAAACCACACCCTCACACATACACTCATGCACACTCATTCACCACTGCTGTCCTCCTGAAGATTTCAAGAGCAATAAAGACAACTAATAACTAAGTAGTGATTTGACTGTCACTCAGTGGTGGATTGGGCTCCGAACCCTTAGGGACTGTACGATATTTAGCGGGGGGGGGAGGGCCGGTCGCCAGACGATCGGGTTAAAAATGTTCTGCCTGGCCCTCCCCCCTGGTCAAATTTTTTTTTCCAGGGGCCTCCCCCCGGCTCAAAAAAATTCTCCTAGGCCCTCCCCCCTACGTGAATCAAATAAAACTGGTCGAAAAATGACGTTTACACGGTTAAAACGGCCAGCAAATGTCATAAGCACACATACACACACACGGGGCTACAAACCAGTGTTGCACGGGTTTGGTCACAAGCGGCCCGCGGTCGCCCGATATTTTAATCAACCCGACCGCAACTCGGACCGCGAATATTAATTAGGACAAAATTATACCCGACCCGCGATCCGACCCGCTTATTTACAAAATGTGTGCTTTTGGTTATAGCCTGCATGCAGTAGTCCATTTCTGTAAAACAAACTAATTTATTTGCGAAACTTTATGCAGTAGAACTACACGCAGGCATGCAGGACATAATGTTTGCGCAGGATAGAGAATGAGAATAAGAGCGCAAGCACGCACGCAACCACCAAGGATTAGAACACTAGGATAAGATTTGGCCATGGACATACTTCTTTCGAAAATAGAAATGGGGAGGCAAGGTAGCCTAGGCAAGAGAGATACATTGCTGGTCAAAACGTTAGCGTAAGAACTGGTTTAAAATGCTGAATGAAGCACAAAGCTTTACTAAAGCACATCCACTGTTTAAAGTCACAAACACAACGAACTAAGGTAACTTTTATGCATGCGCGAACCTATACATAGGCTACCGGTAGATATGGCTGTGTAGTCTGTGCCATAATATTTATTCCTGCAGGCTGCCCGTTTCGGCTGTCATACTTTTAAATGGCTTCGCAAGAAGTAGGCCTACATAGACCATAACTTGTACTACTGTCATCTTCTTTAAGAACTTTTCCCAATATTTCCCATAGCCTATATCGCTTTTCCTGAAGGGGTCTTTATTATTTTAACTCGCGTCTTCAGCTTCTTTACTGTTGACTTACTGTATTGATGCTTTACTGTATTGATGCTAGCCTTCTCGTGATATTTTAAGTAGGCCTATTTGTAGAAAATATATATTTAATTAATTTTAACTGACCCGCCCGCCAATGACCCGGATATCATTAAAATATTTGGTTTATGACCCATAACCGCAGGTGACCTGCAAGCTTACGAGGAGAGTTGTGGGAGATTCAGGTAGGGTTGCGACTTTTTGGATTCGCCCACTCTGTCAAAGAGACGTGAATCATGTTTTGGCCTACAAACCTTTTAAAATATCGAAAACAGATCATTGATCAGGGGAAAAAAATATCATGGATCAGGAAAAAATAATTTTCCTCGGCCCTCCCCCCAGGCCAAAAATGTTCTCCTGGGCCTTCCCCTAAGGCTTAAAAAATTCTCTTAGGCCCTCCCCCCCCGGTAAATATCGTACAGTCCCTTAGTGTAGCGAAGACGGACATTGTCATCCTGATCTTCTTTTCAAGTACATACTATCATTAAAATATTCAGAGAATCCAGAGAATTCTTTGCAAACTAGGGATAAAGCTGAAAAACTGTCAGGATATGCGGATAGGACCCAAATGCAAGACTCTTCCAGGCCGAATTACAGACAAAAAACACTTTTATTATGAACTACGAACTACTTACAGACATACGGGGCTTCGACAAGACAAACAGAGAGACGATCCGACAGGGAACAAAGAAACAGGAGGGTAGAAATACACAGAGCAATTAACAAGAGAGACAGAGGACTGGACGAAACCAACGAGACAATAACAGGGAACAGGTGAAGAGGCAGAAAAGGAGGGAAAACTAACGAGACAGGAAGCATGACCAAATAAGGAGATGGGGCGGAGACAAGACAGGTGACAGGCAGGTAAACACAAAGCACATGGGAAACAGGCAAGACAAACACAGGACACAAAATGGCCACCAGGGTGGCACAAACTCAGAAGTCCGGGCCAGATCCTGACAGTACCCCCCCCTCAACGGACGCCTCCCGGCGTCCCCAGAAAAGTCGAACCAGGGTGGGCGGAGGGGGCCTGGACGGAGGGACCGGTCCGATAGACCGTAAACACTGGGCAGACTCAGACGGGGCAGACTCAGACGGGGCAGACTCAGACGGGGCAGACTCAGACGGGGCAGACTCAGACGGGGCAGACTCAGACGGGGCAGACTCAGACGGGGCAGACTCAGAGGGCTTGGGCAGGGAACAAGCAGACGGGACCGACTCAGGCAGGACAGACACAGACGCAGGGACAGACTCGGGCAGGGACAGACTCGGAGGGCTTGGGCAGGGAACAAGCAGACAAAGACAGGACAGACTCAGACTCAGACGGGACGACAGACTCAGACGGGACGACAGACTCAGACGGGACGACAGACCCAGACGGGACGACAGACCCAGACGGGACGACAGACCCAGACGGGACGACAGACTCAGACACAACAGACACAGGGGCAGGGGAAGGGACAGGAACAAAGACAGTGACAGGGACAGTGACTGGGACGGTAACTGGAATGGTGACTGGGACGGTAACTGGAATGGTGACTAGGATGGTGACTGGGACAGAGACACAGACAGAGACAGAGACGGGGATGGTGACGGGAACAGAGACGGGAACAGAGATGGGAACGGTGACTGGAACGGTAACTGGCACGGTGACGGGGATGGTGACGGGCACAAAGACAGGCACAGTGACTGGGACAGGGACAGACCACTCAGGATAGACAGGAACGAAGGGCTCGGGCAGAAGCGGGGCCGGAAAGTCAGAGGTGGGCGGAACCGACTCGGGCAGAGGCGGGGCCGGAAAGTCAGAGGGAGGCGGATCCGGCTCGGGCAGAAGCGGGGCTAGACAGACAGGCAGAGGCTGGGTTGCCGGCATGGCGTCGGGAGACGCGGCTGCAGGCGTGGCGTCGGGAGACGCGGCTGCAGGCGACTGGGCTGCAGGCGTGGCGTCGGGCGACTGGGCTGCAGGCGTGGCGTCGGGCGACTGGGCTGCAGGCGTGGCGTCGGGAGACGCGGCTGCAGGCGTGGCTGCAGGCGTGGCGTCGGACGACTGGGCTGCAGGCGTGGCGTCGGGCGACGGGGCTGCAGGCGTGGCTGCAGGCGTGGCGTCGGGCGACGGGGCTGCAGACGTGGCTGCAGGCGTGGCGTCGGGCGACGGGGCTGCAGGCGTGGCTGCAGGCGTGGCGTCGGGCGACTGGGCTGCAGGCGTGGCGTCGGGCGACTGGGCTGCAGGCGTGGCGTCGGGCGACTGGGCTGCAGGCGTGGCGTCGGGCGACTGGGCTGCAGGCGTGGCGTCGGGCGACTGGGCTGCAGGCGTGGCGTCGGGCGACTGGGCTGCAGGCGTGGCTGCAGGCGTGGCGTCGGGCGACTGGGCTGCAGGCGTGGCTGCAGGCGTGGCGTCGGGAGACGCGGCTGCAGGCGTGGCGTCGGGAGACGCGGCTGCAGGCGTGGCGTCGGGAGACGCGGCTGCAGGTGACTCGGCTGCGGGCACAGGAGCGGACTCGGCTGCGGGCACAGGAGCGGACTCGGCTGCGGGCACAGGAGCGGACTCGGCTGCGGGCACAGGAGCGGACTCGGCTGCGGGCACAGGAGCGGACTCGGCTGCGGGCACAGGAGCGGACTCGGCTGCGGGCACAGGAGCGGACTCGGCTGCGGGCGCAGGAGCGGACTCGGCTGCGGGCGCAGGAGCTGACTCGGCTGCGGGCGCAGGAGCTGACTCGGCTGCGGGCGCAGGAGCAGGCGCCTCTGGGCTGGGCGCAGGAGCAGGCGCCTCTGGGCTGGGCGCAGGAGCAGGCGCCTCTGGGCTGGGCGCAGGAGCAGGCGCCTCTGGGCTGGGCGCAGGAGGCATGGTGTCAGAGGACCGGGTTGGACGACGCTTGGCACGTCTCCTCCTGGAGTTAGCCTGAGGGACCTGAATGAGTTCAGGGGGGAACTGGAACTCGTCAGGCTGAGGCTCTGGACCTGAGGTGACCGGCTGCAGGCGCAGCACGCCCACCCTAAGCCCCTGGCAATGAGCTGGAGGGGCAGGGTCAGGTGGGAGACTAGCAGCCTCACTGGAGGGAGCAAGGAGCGCCTGCAGGCTTCTCCTCAAGCCAGTGGTCTGAGCCAGCAACTTGGCTGCCGCTGGAAGTGCCGCCAGCCAAGATTTGGAGGAGAGATTCTTCTCCATTAGGGTCACGGCTGCCAGCTTTCTCTCCAACGACGTGTTGCCATGTAGGACTGCATTTAAGCTCTCAAACAAGTAGGCCATCTGCTGAGGTTCCTCCCAGGGCGGTTCAGGGTCTGCTGGGTCCATTATTGGTCGGATCGTTCTGTCAGGATATGCGGATAGGACCCAAATGCAAGACTCTTCCAGGCCGAATTACAGACAAAAAACACTTTTATTATGAACTACGAACTACTTACAGACATACGGGGCTTCGACAAGACAAACAGAGAGACGATCCGACAGGGAACAAAGAAACAGGAGGGTAGAAATACACAGAGCAATTAACAAGAGAGACAGAGGACTGGACGAAACCAACGAGACAATAACAGGGAACAGGTGAAGAGGCAGAAAAGGAGGGAAAACTAACGAGACAGGAAGCATGACCAAATAAGGAGATGGGGCGGAGACAAGACAGGTGACAGGCAGGTAAACACAAAGCACATGGGAAACAGGCAAGACAAACACAGGACACAAAATGGCCACCAGGGTGGCACAAACTCAGAAGTCCGGGCCAGATCCTGACAAAAAACAATATTGGATGGCCGTGGTCTTTTGGACCTCAGAGGGCATTGCATTACTGTAAAACCAGACTTGTTTCTGTAAAGAAAATCATTGTATGGGTTCATGAAAACCTCTGATAACAATTGTCTATGAGCAAAGTTTGATACTCAATTCAGAAATGCTAGTGTAAACGTTACCATGCAACAGCCAAAATTGTATTTAGACATGATACAGAAATACCACAGTCTTATCTGGGACTGAGTTTGTTTAAAATGGGCTGAGGTAATGTGGGAAAGGGTCCTATGGTTTGACTAATCAAAATTTGCAATTCTTTTTGGAAATCATGGACTCATCTGGGCTAAAGAGGAGAGGGCCTATCCAAGTATTCAACCTATCCAACTTGTTTTAGTGCTCAGTTCGAAACCCAATATCTATGGCGGTGTGGAGGTGCATTAATGCCTACAGCATGGGCATCTTGCACATCTGAATCTGTGTTTTTGTAGTTAAAAATACTGGCAAATATTTTTGGTAAAACCAGTAGCCTACTTTTGGTGATGTGATGACATTCTAAAAGTGCAAAACAATGAACGTAGCCTCTGACTGGTGCTGAATTTTCGTTCGTAATTTACCCACACTTGGGTGATTATAATAATGAGTTTCAGGAAGATGATCCGGTGCCAGATGAGTAACTTGTAGGTTGCTCACACACACAATACACCCCTCTCATACCAACCTCAAGTTTCTTGAGAACTTTAATTATCAGTTTCTTGAGAACTTTAATCTTCCAATCGGAAAGCATGGAACAGGTTATGTGTGATTGCCCTGCAGCATTGCTCAATCTGGGCATACATTGACAATGGCAGAGACTTGTCTCCACTTTGTAATGCTTGACAAGTTCAACTGTGCTTCAGGGGGGTTTACCTAACACACATGCATAGGCCTACTGCACAGCTATGTACCAGCTACCTACTATTCTGATATTGATGGTAAATTGTGTATTTATTCAATTGAATACATTCATATAATACTATAGTCAGGGGGCAGCCGTGGCCTACTGGTTAGCGCTTCGGACTTGTAACCGGAGGGTTGCCGGTTCGAACCCCGACCGGTAGGCCATGGCTGAAGTGCCCTTGAGAAAGGCACCTAACCCCTCACTGCTCCCCGAGCGCCGTTGTTGTTGCAGGCATCCGGGATTCGGGTGTGCTCCACCTCACTGTGTGCAGTGTGTTTCACTAATTCACGGATTGCTAGGGCTCAGTTGTGTTTCTAAGTCATATCAAGTGACCTATAGAGGGCTGAAATGTGGCCAGTTCAGAGATTCCGGCAGAATGAGAAAACAATAATCTAGCCTCTGTAACTCTGTATCAGTACATCACACAGTTTTTCTGATTGTTTTCCAAGAAACTACTCTTTCCAAAGAGGTCAGGCATTTGATCGTAGGCCAAAGTATGTAGGAGCAATGATCTCCTAAGTAGATGATGTGCAATTTTTTTACCTTCCCACCAACGTAATAACTTTGTGCAAATGTAATAATTATTACATTGGTGGGAAATTGGGTTATTACGTTGGCAGTAGGCAATAGTTATTATGTTGGAAAATTATTACGTTGGCAGGATTATTACGTTTAAAACATGATGATTTTGTGCCGATTTTTATTATGTTGGTGGTTTATTACGTTGGTGGGAAGTTATTACGTTGGTGGGTGTTACGGTGGGGTGCACCGAACCCAAGATTCGGTTTCAGATTCAGCTGAATCATCAGCTTTCTGAGGGGATTCGGATTGTGCCAAACCCTATTTTATTAACCGAACCGAATCCTATGCAGCGAGGCCGTAATCATAATATACTTTGAGGGGAACATTTAAGACTGTACTATAGGAATACAATAGAGAGGATATTATAGAGGTATAACAGAACATCATAGAGGTATTAAGGTCAAAACCCACTGGTGATGGCATTCACCTCTAGTCTGTTCTCTCCAAAACATGTCAGCATCATTTCATTGTATAAGTCATCACATGCACAATTGTCAAAATTAGTCAAAATCATGATACCATGAATACTATACTATATATATATATATATATATATTTTTTTTTTTACACCACTGTAGGCTACCTATACATGTCCTTGTTTTTTATTTATGTGATTATATTGCACTATATTGCACTACATTTTCTTTTTACAGTTTTTCTCAGTCGCTTTGGTACATTTCTCAGATCAGAATTGAAATTCTCAATTTTTTTTGAAAGGCCGTATATGTATAGCTTGGTCATTTTAAACCTTTAAAAACTCTTTGGCATCAAGCCATCACAGAGTCAAGAACCCAAAGGGATTGGTTTGCTTATATTTTGATTTGATTTGAATTAATTACATATACATCATACATTACACATACATACAGCGAGTAACTAAATAAATACGCACAAATCTCCCTCCTTTCTTTGTCATCTTTTTAATTTGTGTTCTGTTTTTTTTTTCATTTATGTTCTTTGCTCCAACTGTGATAACAAATCCTTGGGGCTATGTTTTCAGCATGTGTGAGCGTCTCTGTGTGTGTTTAGGGGGGGTGTGATGTGCATGTCACATGTACTATAACTGTAACAGGATGTGTATTTTTTAGTTCAGACCAGTGTTTTTTTTTCTGTCTGGCAGCTGTATCTCCTTACAGGAGTCTGTCTGGAAGGGAGATGAGGAGATAGGGGAGGGTGTGGAGGCCCCAACAACAGCTGATTGAGAATCCATATGCTCATGCTTCCCTTACTGGTTCCCTATGGTCCCTCTCACCCAGTTCCATTTAGTAATTAAACAGCACCATCAGTTCTGACTCCTCACCACACCTTCCCTGGTGCTTTATTTGCTAATGAAGACTGCATCAGAGATCACATCAGCATGGATGATGGCCATTGACCTTCTCCACATGCACAGGAGAATTCTCCCCAAGGCAAAATATGGAATGTGTACATGATACGTGCTTTGTACTGGCCTGCGGAAAACAAACTTCTCCACTTGCACTATAGGGCAGGTTGAAAACGCACAACAGTATGTGTGGATGTGTGTGGATAAGGACTTGAAAGTCCTATTTAAAGTTAATGGGGAAACATGATGCATGCAGAGGGTCTGTGCACTGCACTGTAACCCATATCTGTGAAAGTGTGAAGTGAAAGTTTTGTGAAAGTTTTGTGACTCTGACGCCGCCACTTTACCCCACCCACTGGGCAAAACAAATTAATGATGATAAAAACGTGCACCTGGATAGCTTCAGTGGATTAGAACATAATAGGAGAGGGTGAAGGAAGTGTGTCCAGTGTTTCAGACCTGAGGTGCCTCAGCATGTTGACTCGTCCCGCCTGCTCGTGGCCGTGGGTACAGCTGAGCGAGGCTGACCTTTCACTGTACAGCCAGTCACATGCTGCGCTGAGCTCTGTGTTTTGATACATGACACCCCAGCTGACAGATATCTGAGCCCGGCCTGACACACGCAGTGCCGTAGTGCAGCAGCCTTAACCTCAGGGTCTCTGTGACAAACACACCCAGGCTCAGAGCAGAGCTGTTTGTGTGTGTAGACCAAGTGTGTTTGGCAGAAAGAGCCTTTTGTTGACTTCTTATTCATACAGTAGGATAAAGTATGGGAAGTGAAATGTTATGAGGTCAGTTGGTAGTAGATTTTTGGCAGATTTAAGTATAATCACAGTAAAGGGAAAAATGGCCTTTGGATATCTGCAAAAGAATAAAATAGAATAAAAGCAGAGAGACATAAATAATGTAGTTGCAATCCATAAGCCTACTGTGAAGTGCTTGCCAAAGTTCCCTAATCTGAGGAAGGAAACTTGCCACAAACATCAGCATTCTTTATCACATGCCAGAAACTCACGTTTTATTTAGACACGCACATTTATCATCAAATAGTTCACTTCATGTGGAGCAGCACCTGGCTCCTCTGATGCGTGTGGCGCCGCTGAGTGATGCTGCGTTTGAACAGTAGGCTACTGGGGAAGGGGGGCCAGGATGGGGGGGGGGGCGTCAGGCTCATCCCTTTCCTCTGCACATGTTTAAAATTAACACATTGCCCTTGATTCAACCTAAAAGGTTAGAAGTCACCTCCACCCCCCCCCCCCCCCCCCCCCCACAGTCACGTTGTCACTGTCGGAGGCTGAAGATGAACATCAGACAATTGTTTGAGAGGTGTGGGGCGCATGGAGGCTTTTCCTTCTCCTGGCCCAGGCAGGATGCCGTGAGTGTTATTGCAGACCCACCCAGCAGTTGGGAGAAAGCTGCTCTGCTTCCCCACCCGTGGAATGAGGCTAAGAATAGAAGAATGTAGGGGCAAGACGGATGGTCACACACTACAGCAACTGCGACATAGACAACAGCGTCAGTATGGGTGCAGGATATACGCACGCACACACACACACAAGTTGTTTGTTCTCCTTGATTGCTGAAACTATCAAGTGTGGCTACATTTACAGGGCCAAGTGATTGTTACTTTTCTTATTATGACAAAGTTCTCCATGATATCAAGATCTAATATAAGTATCACACATGGTACAGCACTAGCTCAGTACAGCAGATGAACTTTTATGGGCTATTACAGACATCATAAAGATTATACAAACATTTTAAAGGATCTTTCCTAACTGAACCATTTTATTGAGTTTTTCAGTTTCCGTTGCTGTAGTTTAAGGTATACCCTGAGATTTGCTATCAATCAAGGCTTATCTGACTCTTCATGTAAATCGCAGAGCCTAGATAGTCTCTGATTCTCTCCGACACATCTGACTGACTAAAGACTGTCAGTATCCACACAATGAGAAGTAGGAGAGAGATGCAGGAGAGCTGGCAGGTTGGGTAGTCCAATAAAATAGTATAATTTAAGCACAAGACACTATGGAAAGTATAGATAGTAAAATATAGTAATTCAAAATTAGATCATTGGTCAGTCAAGACATGAAGTATTTCATTTGTTTCAAGTTGCGCTTCCAACTCTGGCACTTTCCAACTCTCATACTGTACTGTGTATCTCATTAAACAGGAGAGAAGCCCAATAGATCAGTTGATTGGGTGCACAGACGGTATCATTAGTCATGCTGGAGTCTGCTTCACAGCAGAAGGAAACAGAGTGCCTGTAGCTACTGACAGAATATTACTGGTTTTACATGACGGCCCCGTCTAACATCACACAAAATAGGTCATCATCACAGAGCTTTCTATTTCCTCCCACCTCTGATGAGAGGCCAGCACCCTGCAGTCCACTCAAACACACGTACACACACACCACATACACATCCACACACACACGCCACACACACAGCACCCTGCAGTCCACTTAGTGCATGTGCACATGGAGCAGCGCAGTCACACAGTGACTGCCATGTGATCAGCACTTACACCTACTAGATAGCATCTGATTACCTGGGAAGATTGAATGTTAGAGGGACAGCTAACAGCCAGTGTGCTCACAGTGTTATCAGAGCAGTAGTAAGCTGAGAGGCATTTATATACTTCTTTTCTTCCCCTCCTTTTTTCACCATGGAAACTCTTTCCCTTCTATTCCATAGTGAACTCACATGTGATAGCAATACATTTATGGTTAAAATGGATAATAATTTAACTTCAAGACTGCTTTTAGTTAGCCATGTAACCTTCCTTGGTTTAAACAAAGACACCCTCCCCACCCCCAATGGAATGCTAATGTGCTGGTTAAGGACTATCAGGTACACAAGACAAAGGATGCTACCTTGATATATAATGTATCCATGCGTCATGAAATGTAAATGTATTCATGTTTGGTATCATTCTGATAGTCTCAGTACAAGGATTGTAATGATTTGTTTGTGAGAATGTTTGGAACATTCTATAAGTGATATTTCTGATATATATGATATCTCCCCTCATGCTATTCTGATAAGAATGCATAGGTGTGAAGTGGGTGTGAGTAGGTGTGTCTGATGCCAACTGGAGAACCAATCATGTGGGATTGTTCTTGGCGCCATTTTGTTCTTTGTTTAAAGCATTTAAAAGTAACTAAATTGCAATGTTTGTCAGATTTAGATTTCTAGACTTTGACTAAGGATGTAGCGGAAGAGAGGATAAGTTGGCTACAGGCCAACCTAGGCCTTTCAGGCCTGGGCTAGGCCTACATAGACCATAGACCTTTTTGTACTGTTGTAATAGAATAAACTTGATTTCTGAGTTTTTCCTGAAGTTCGCCAGTCTAAGATTAATATTAAGTAATTATTCACTACAATTACTTTCACATGGAAATCTTTCTGTCAACCCCACAAAATATCTCTCTGCCCTAAATTATATTGTAAAACATTTTCATATGGAACATTCTCTGAGGAAGTGATTAAAAAGTCATTGATGTGGAAAGAATTAAATAAACAAATTGTATGTTAAAGATTCTTGGCCCATATTATTTTCCTTAGGAACCTTAATCCACTGAATAATTTCTCTAAACTGTGAAATTACTACCTTTAAATGGATATTCCACCATTTGGGGAATTACACTCATTTTCCACCTCACCTTAAGTTAAACAATTGATTTTTACCTTTTTCCAGTTCATCCAGCCGTTCTCGGAGTCTGGCGATACCACTTTTAGCTCCAGCCTAGCATAGATCACTGAATCAGATTAGACCATTACCATCTCCGGTAATTTTCCTATTTAAAACTTGTCTACTCTCAAGTTAGAAAGTGTAATAAGACCAACGGAAAATGAAACGGCGATTTTTTTAGGCTGATTTGACATGAACTATACTCTCCTTCCAGCGTAATAATCAAGGAACACCACGGGCGCAGCAGCACAATGATATCATGCAGCACCTGAAAATAGTCCCTGCAGGCTAACTTCCAGCAACAAGGTTGAGCTGCAGCAGACGAATTGGTTAGTGACTGGATTGTTTGTATTTATTTATTTGTTGTGGATAAGATGAAGGGTCTGATAATGGAAGGCAGGGCTGTACAGTGCGACATATATGTCGCACTTGCTACAAAAAAATTAGTTTGTGCGATGGATGATTTACCAACGTAGCACTGGTGCTACAGTAGGCCTATACAGTTTTGCTTATGGCAATACAATGCATGCGTGTGAGACTGACAGGGAGGGTACAGCAATTACCTTCTACTGTGATCAGTGCAACTGGCTATACCAGATGTGATAGCGGCGCGTAGGCTACGTAAAAAAAAAAAAAAAATAGACCCGTCTTCTGTTTTTGTGCGTCGCGAACGGAGCTCTTCGTTACGCGCCCGGTGTAGGCTCCCGGTGAAACGCTTGTTTGTTTGTTTGAAGTGCGTATGTACAGACTACTTCTGTGAGAGGGGAATCGATGTAGGCTACTTTGATTTCAACTTAGTTGCAGTCTACGCGATTAAAAACTATGGGCCCTATTTTAATGGTCTAAAACGGAAGTGTCTTTGCGCAAAACGCAATTCACTTTGTGGGCGGATCTCGGGCGCTGATGCTATTTTACCGGCGGGATATTTGACTGTTGCGCCCGACGCAAATCTAAAATGGGGTTGTCTGAAGTAGCTACATTAATCATGGGTGTGGTTTGGGCGTAACGTGCAATAAACCAATCAGAGCGTCATCTCACATTCCCTTTAACAACAGGCACGCTTGTTCCATAGCTGATTGCTATTATGGTGGCGTATTTGCCAGGCGCAGCCAGGAGCGTTCACAGCGCTATAATCACTGTTCAGTTGGGAACAGTTAGCTATTGATTTTTCATCTTGACAAAATGTAATACAGAATTGTCACAAAGACATACTTTCCGATGTTTTGGGATCATTCTCACTGAATCACGAGGTTATGAATGCATGGTGATATATTTGCAATGTACAATGTAATCTAACATTACCTCTCTATAGACAATGCATATCTTCTGTCAGTTAATCTCTTCTCTCCCGTGCTGCCGCTGGGGCATTAGGGTTAAATGGCATCGGCATGCAGTTCAACATCACGTCTCCTTAAGTCCTCTAACATTTCCTAATTTATGTCATCAACACATCAGTGATTCGTGAAAATGTGTAGGCTACGCTAGATTTATGCCTATTTTTTCACATGGACACCACACTGATTTCCCTCGAGTGGTAATATTTTTCTTTGAAATTATGTATGGTTTACAGAAATGGGAACTACATTGTATAGATGAGAGGAGCTGCGTTGAGGTGTGCGTTGCGCAGCACAGGCGGCAAAGCAAGGGCTTCGTTTAAGTTGACCTAACTTTCAACTCTGCACAGTATCCCATTAACTGCGTGACAGTAGACTATTTACAATATTTTCTGTAAAGCAGAGTTTTTAAACACGTTATCATCAACTTAATTCACGCACAACATTTATTTGAGCAGGAGAGAGAATAACAATGAATGGATGCAGCAACTACAAAAAATTTTACAGAAATTGTAACCATACTTGCTGCTTTCTTGTACTATCTGTTGCTGGTTAACAGCACATGAAAAGCTGATTTAAGCTAATTCACTAACTCAAGACTTCAAGGCCATCATGGATATAAAACGTTTTTTGAAAATAACGAAAGGATGGAGGGAACATAGCAAAGCTTGGAGTTATTTCAGATGGGCTACAACAAGGTAGGCAAAATTATGGTGCTTAAAACCTTACACAACGGTAAATTGGAACAAAACTAAAAGTAACTTTAGCCTTTATAGGGCTGTAAAGTTTTCCAGATTAATAGGTCATAATTAGGCGTTGTTTTAGCCTAAAGATATTGCATGTAGATGTTGTACTATATAGGCTACTAAATATTTAGGTCACCAATGCACGAACAAAACCGGGAAATGGACAAATATTATCAAGGCTTTGAATGTTTCCGTCTGTGCACGGCGGTGTCTGTAGATTGGTGTGCAACGCATTCATTCATGCAGGCCTGTGGTCATGCATGCGCCCTTAAAATAGCATCTGCATTTTCGCCACAGACTTTAGACCAGGGAGTTCCTGGTCTGTGGCGGAATTGTTTTCTGAAACTGCAAAATATCAACAGTGAACGTTTGCGCCGGAACACGCCCCGTCTTTTCGCTGAACCGCCCCCGTGGGCGCAATCGAATTCCCTAATTTACAGGCATGTACCTGTGGAGGGAAAATTCCAATATGCGCTGACTGCAAAATAGGAAAGACAAACGCGCGAGTATACAAAGTCAATTGCGCCGGGACGGAAAATAGAGCCCTATGTCTACTTGTTTGTAGGCATAGTATCCAAACAATCCAACTCCAAATCAAACAACACCTTGCAAAATTATCCTCGCGAATCAAACAAGTGAGAGCTATGTTTAGCCTAAAGCGAAAGTATCTTACGACCGGGCCGGGCTGAGGTGATTAGATTAGGCAAGCAGAGGTAGAAGTTTGTGGCAATCGCCTTGTTGCTTTGCATTTTTAGTTCAGTTCAAAAACGAACAACTTATCCAAACAACACCATTCAGATCTAAAACTTAGAAGAAAAAAGTCCACCGGGACGTTCGCTTCTATCTGTCAAATATGAGCCCACTTCATGCGCAACAGTCTTGTTAGTGCTTAATAACCTTTACAAGATCGGTTCCGAAAAAACCTTCACGACACTTTAATTAGCCTACGACTGCGTTAGCCACAGACCTTCAGCTATCTTTAGTAGGCTACCTATTGTAGCCTATGTGTATGGAACAGTCTAGGGATGCATTTGACATGTCAGTTAGCCTACTCATTTGCACCACTGGTTAGATGTAATTACGGTATTTCACTCGTGCAATGAATGACAATAAGGTTGAATGTAGGGTTACACTAATCTAAAAACTTAGAAATATGAACAAAACGTGAATTAAATCTTAGTGGAATAAAATCTTCAGCATATCTTCTACTTATTCAAAAATAAATGAACTGACTTCCAATGCATGAATAAGAAAAATTAACAAAAAAATCAATGGCATGACCTGTCTTCCTGATACCCATTGAAAAGTCTAACTGCATGGAACTGTCATGGATTGTTTTTTTGTTTTTACGAAAACACAACAACCAAATAACATATCATGCTGATAGCTTTTGTTCATCTCAAACACAATGTAGCCAGGTGAGATGTTTACAACTACATGACCTTTTATCAATCCAGTTGCAGTAGGCCTAGATCGATCCCAACCACAATTGATGAACTGTGATGAACTGATTGTTTTTAGAGATTTTAGAGGTTTTATATCGATGCTACAGAATTTGTGGCTGGTGCTACAAAACTTTTAACCTCTGTAGCACCAGTGCTTAGGGCTGTAACGATATACGATTCGAAACCGAAATCGCGACATTCATATCAACGATACTGTGTCGCGGTGTGAAAAGGCAGATTCGCGACACACCTTTCTAGTGTTTCACGCAGTGCTTTCTTACGCGGCCGCAAAAGCAACCCACATCTCCCGCTTTACTTATCGGTAGCCTACGTTGTCCAAAAACAAACAAATAAATAAATAATAATTTCATACCTCTCCTTGCTTTCATTGTAGACTATGTGTGCAACTTTACCAAACAGTATAGAAGTAAACCCCCTCTCCTTGCCCCTCTCTCTCTCTCACTCTCCCTCCCTCTCCTGCTCAATGAACACGCGCGACTTAAATAAAACATTCACAATCGTGAAAGCAAGGACGCATAGAAGAAGACTAGCTAAATTACTATTAAATCCGCTTAACATCATTAGCATGCTGCACATATTTGTTTAAAACTCTTGCATTGAAGTTGACTGATCATCTCAATACCAACGTTTCCCAAAAGGACCTGTCCCAAGGAGAACAAGTATTACCTTGAAACTGAAACACACATGGGAAAACTGAACAGTCCAATCAGTAGACTATGATAGGCTAAGCTAGCCAACTATGCTACTTTGTTTACAATATTTCCAGGCTTCAACCAGACAGCTGAATTAAAGAGGTAGAGTTGTAATAAAAAATAGCAGGCCTAGGCTATAGGCTAATCTGCATAAAGTGTGCTGTCATAAATATCAGTCATTCAGAAAAATATTTTTATATCAGGATATAAAATAATAGATATATTATATTGTAATCCTCTGGTGTTCTAAGGGAGGCTAAAATGTTATTTAATAAAATGTCTAGCCCCCCCCCCCCCAAAAAAAAAAAAAAGAAAAAGAAAAATCGAGATTCGTATCGAACCGTGGGTCAAAAATCGTGATACAAACCGAATCGTGAGGTTGGTGTATCGTTACAGCCCTACCAGTGCTACTTGCAAAAAAAGTTAACGTACAGCCCTGATGGAAGGGGGTGTTTGCATTGTTTTATTGTGGTGTTTTCGGTCTCTTTAGATAACACAATCAAAGCTACCTCAGGCCACCTATTCTAACGGTTGTTCCTTACATAGCCACTAGGATACATGGTGATATAGTTCCACTTAGAAATACAGGTAATCCGGATTTCGTAATCCTGAAAAGGTTGTATCTGGATCAGGCTGATCCAATCCTCAGGCATAAAAGAAACATGGATTACCTGATCCTGGATTGTAAAACATGGGATTTCCAAATTCAGATCATTCTGATCCAGTTTAAACGTTTTGAACAACTGGGCCCTGGATACTGCAATTTTACCCCACTTGTCTTTGAAAAACTGCCAGATTGGAAGGGGATCGGATCGAACAGCTCTTTTTAAGTTACTGGAGAGTAAATCTTCTCCCAAGTCGTAGTTCTCTTGCAGACTGAATCACATTGTGAAGATGAACATCAGACAATTGTTTGAGAGGTGTGGGGCGCATGGAGGCTTTTCCTTCTCCTGGCCCAGGCAGGATGCCGTGAGTGTTATTGCAGACCCACCCAGCAGTTGGGAGAAAGCTGCTCTGCTTCCCCACCCGTGGAATGAGGCTAAGAATAGAAGAATGTAGGGGCAAGACGGATGGTCACACACTACAGCAACTGCGACATAGACAACAGCGTCAGTATGGGTGCAGGATATACGCACGCACACACACACACAAGTTGTTTGTTCTCCTTGATTGCTGAAACTATCAAGTGTGGCTACATTTACAGGGCCAAGTGATTGTTACTTTTCTTATTATGACAAAGTTCTCCATGATATCAAGATCTAATATAAGTATCACACATGGTACAGCACTAGCTCAGTACAGCAGATGAACTTTTATGGGCTATTACAGACATCATAAAGATTATACAAACATTTTAAAGGATCGATCTTTCCTAACTGAACCATTTTATTGAGTTTTTCAGTTTCCGTTGCTGTAGTTTAAGGTATACCCTGAGATTTGCTATCAATCAAGGCTTATCTGACTCTTCATGTAAATCGCAGAGCCTAGATAGTCTCTGATTCTCTCCGACACATCTGACTGACTAAAGACTGTCAGTATCCACACAATGAGAAGTAGGAGAGAGATGCAGGAGAGCTGGCAGGTTGGGTAGTCCAATAAAATAGTATAATTTAAGCACAAGACACTATGGAAAGTATAGATAGTAAAATATAGTAATTCAAAATTAGGTCATTGGTCAGTCAAGACATGAAGTATTTCATTTGTTTCAAGTTGCGCTTCCAACTCTGGCACTTTCCAACTCTCATACTGTACTGTGTATCTCATTAAACAGGAGAGAAGCCCAATAGATCAGTTGATTGGGTGCACAGACGGTATCATTAGTCATGCTGGAGTCTGCTTCACAGCAGAAGGAAACAGAGTGCCTGTAGCTACTGACAGAATATTACTGGTTTTACATGACGGCCCCGTCTAACATCACACAAAATAGGTCATCATCACAGAGCTTTCTATTTCCTCCCACCTCTGATGAGAGGCCAGCACCCTGCAGTCCACTCAAACACACGTACACACACACCACATACACATCCACACACACACGCCACACACACAGCACCCTGCAGTCCACTTAGTGCATGTGCACATGGAGCAGCGCAGTCACACAGTGACTGCCATGTGATCAGCACTTACACCTACTAGATAGCATCTGATTACCTGGGAAGATTGAATGTTAGAGGGACAGCTAACAGCCAGTGTGCTCACAGTGTTATCAGAGCAGTAGTAAGCTGAGAGGCATTTATATACTTCTTTTCTTCCCCTCCTTTTTTCACCATGGAAACTCTTTCCCTTCTATTCCATAGTGAACTCACATGTGATAGCAATACATTTATGGTTAAAATGGATAATAATTTAACTTCAAGACTGCTTTTAGTTAGCCATGTAACCTTCCTTGGTTTAAACAAAGACACCCTCCCCACCCCCAATGGAATGCTAATGTGCTGGTTAAGGACTATCAGGTACACAAGACAAAGGATGCTACCTTGATATATAATGTATCCATGCGTCATGAAATGTAAATGTATTCATGTTTGGTATCATTCTGATAGTCTCAGTACAAGGATTGTAATGATTTGTTTGTGAGAATGTTTGGAACATTCTATAAGTGATATTTCTGATATATATGATATCTCCCCTCATGCTATTCTGATAAGAATGCATAGGTGTGAAGTGGGTGTGAGTAGGTGTGTCTGATGCCAACTGGAGAACCAATCATGTGGGATTGTTCTTGGCGCCATTTTGTTCTTTGTTTAAAGCATTTAAAAGTAACTAAATTGCAATGTTTGTCAGATTTAGATTTCTAGACTTTGACTAAGGATGTAGCGGAAGAGAGGATAAGTTGGCTACAGGCCAACCTAGGCCTTTCAGGCCTGGGCTAGGCCTACATAGACCATAGACCTTTTTGTACTGTTGTAATAGAATAAACTTGATTTCTGAGTTTTTCCTGAAGTTCGCCAGTCTAAGATTAATATTAAGTAATTATTCACTACAATTACTTTCACATGGAAATCTTTCTGTCAACCCCACAAAATATCTCTCTGCCCTAAATTATATTGTAAAACATTTTCATATGGAACATTCTCTGAGGAAGTGATTAAAAAGTCATTGATGTGGAAAGAATTAAATAAACAAATTGTATGTTAAAGATTCTTGGCCCATATTATTTTCCTTAGGAACCTTAATCCACTGAATAATTTCTCTAAACTGTGAAATTACTACCTTTAAATGGATATTCCACCATTTGGGGAATTACACTCATTTTCCACCTCACCTTAAGTTAAACAATTGATTTTTACCTTTTTCCAGTTCATCCAGCCGTTCTCGGAGTCTGGCGATACCACTTTTAGCTCCAGCCTAGCATAGATCACTGAATCAGATTAGACCATTACCATCTCCGGTAATTTTCCTATTTAAAACTTGTCTACTCTCAAGTTAGAAAGTGTAATAAGACCAACGGAAAATGAAACGGCGATTTTTTTAGGCTGATTTGACATGAACTATACTCTCCTTCCAGCGTAATAATCAAGGAACACCACGGGCGCAGCAGCACAATGATATCATGCAGCACCTGAAAATAGTCCCTGCAGGCTAACTTCCAGCAACAAGGTTGAGCTGCAGCAGACGAATTGGTTAGTGACTGGATTGTTTGTATTTATTTATTTGTTGTGGATAAGATGAAGGGTCTGATAATGGAAGGCAGGGCTGTACAGTGCGACATATATGTCGCACTTGCTACAAAAAAATTAGTTTGTGCGATGGATGATTTACCAACGTAGCACTGGTGCTACAGTAGGCCTATACAGTTTTGCTTATGGCAATACAATGCATGCGTGTGAGACTGACAGGGAGGGTACAGCAATTACCTTCTACTGTGATCAGTGCAACTGGCTATACCAGATGTGATAGCGGCGCGTAGGCTACGTAAAAAAAAAAAAAAAATAGACCCGTCTTCTGTTTTTGTGCGTCGCGAACGGAGCTCTTCGTTACGCGCCCGGTGTAGGCTCCCGGTGAAACGCTTGTTTGTTTGTTTGAAGTGCGTATGTACAGACTACTTCTGTGAGAGGGGAATCGATGTAGGCTACTTTGATTTCAACTTAGTTGCAGTCTACGCGATTAAAAACTATGGGCCCTATTTTAATGGTCTAAAACGGAAGTGTCTTTGCGCAAAACGCAATTCACTTTGTGGGCGGATCTCGGGCGCTGATGCTATTTTACCGGCGGGATATTTGACTGTTGCGCCCGACGCAAATCTAAAATGGGGTTGTCTGAAGTAGCTACATTAATCATGGGTGTGGTTTGGGCGTAACGTGCAATAAACCAATCAGAGCGTCATCTCACATTCCCTTTAACAACAGGCACGCTTGTTCCATAGCTGATTGCTATTATGGTGGCGTATTTGCCAGGCGCAGCCAGGAGCGTTCACAGCGCTATAATCACTGTTCAGTTGGGAACAGTTAGCTATTGATTTTTCATCTTGACAAAATGTAATACAGAATTGTCACAAAGACATACTTTCCGATGTTTTGGGATCATTCTCACTGAATCACGAGGTTATGAATGCATGGTGATATATTTGCAATGTACAATGTAATCTAACATTACCTCTCTATAGACAATGCATATCTTCTGTCAGTTAATCTCTTCTCTCCCGTGCTGCCGCTGGGGCATTAGGGTTAAATGGCATCGGCATGCAGTTCAACATCACGTCTCCTTAAGTCCTCTAACATTTCCTAATTTATGTCATCAACACATCAGTGATTCGTGAAAATGTGTAGGCTACGCTAGATTTATGCCTATTTTTTCACATGGACACCACACTGATTTCCCTCGAGTGGTAATATTTTTCTTTGAAATTATGTATGGTTTACAGAAATGGGAACTACATTGTATAGATGAGAGGAGCTGCGTTGAGGTGTGCGTTGCGCAGCACAGGCGGCAAAGCAAGGGCTTCGTTTAAGTTGACCTAACTTTCAACTCTGCACAGTATCCCATTAACTGCGTGACAGTAGACTATTTACAATATTTTCTGTAAAGCAGAGTTTTTAAACACGTTATCATCAACTTAATTCACGCACAACATTTATTTGAGCAGGAGAGAGAATAACAATGAATGGATGCAGCAACTACAAAAAATTTTACAGAAATTGTAACCATACTTGCTGCTTTCTTGTACTATCTGTTGCTGGTTAACAGCACATGAAAAGCTGATTTAAGCTAATTCACTAACTCAAGACTTCAAGGCCATCATGGATATAAAACGTTTTTTGAAAATAACGAAAGGATGGAGGGAACATAGCAAAGCTTGGAGTTATTTCAGATGGGCTACAACAAGGTAGGCAAAATTATGGTGCTTAAAACCTTACACAACGGTAAATTGGAACAAAACTAAAAGTAACTTTAGCCTTTATAGGGCTGTAAAGTTTTCCAGATTAATAGGTCATAATTAGGCGTTGTTTTAGCCTAAAGATATTGCATGTAGATGTTGTACTATATAGGCTACTAAATATTTAGGTCACCAATGCACGAACAAAACCGGGAAATGGACAAATATTATCAAGGCTTTGAATGTTTCCGTCTGTGCACGGCGGTGTCTGTAGATTGGTGTGCAACGCATTCATTCATGCAGGCCTGTGGTCATGCATGCGCCCTTAAAATAGCATCTGCATTTTCGCCACAGACTTTAGACCAGGGAGTTCCTGGTCTGTGGCGGAATTGTTTTCTGAAACTGCAAAATATCAACAGTGAACGTTTGCGCCGGAACACGCCCCGTCTTTTCGCTGAACCGCCCCCGTGGGCGCAATCGAATTCCCTAATTTACAGGCATGTACCTGTGGAGGGAAAATTCCAATATGCGCTGACTGCAAAATAGGAAAGACAAACGCGCGAGTATACAAAGTCAATTGCGCCGGGACGGAAAATAGAGCCCTATGTCTACTTGTTTGTAGGCATAGTATCCAAACAATCCAACTCCAAATCAAACAACACCTTGCAAAATTATCCTCGCGAATCAAACAAGTGAGAGCTATGTTTAGCCTAAAGCGAAAGTATCTTACGACCGGGCCGGGCTGAGGTGATTAGATTAGGCAAGCAGAGGTAGAAGTTTGTGGCAATCGCCTTGTTGCTTTGCATTTTTAGTTCAGTTCAAAAACGAACAACTTATCCAAACAACACCATTCAGATCTAAAACTTAGAAGAAAAAAGTCCACCGGGACGTTCGCTTCTATCTGTCAAATATGAGCCCACTTCATGCGCAACAGTCTTGTTAGTGCTTAATAACCTTTACAAGATCGGTTCCGAAAAAACCTTCACGACACTTTAATTAGCCTACGACTGCGTTAGCCACAGACCTTCAGCTATCTTTAGTAGGCTACCTATTGTAGCCTATGTGTATGGAACAGTCTAGGGATGCATTTGACATGTCAGTTAGCCTACTCATTTGCACCACTGGTTAGATGTAATTACGGTATTTCACTCGTGCAATGAATGACAATAAGGTTGAATGTAGGGTTACACTAATCTAAAAACTTAGAAATATGAACAAAACGTGAATTAAATCTTAGTGGAATAAAATCTTCAGCATATCTTCTACTTATTCAAAAATAAATGAACTGACTTCCAATGCATGAATAAGAAAAATTAACAAAAAAATCAATGGCATGACCTGTCTTCCTGATACCCATTGAAAAGTCTAACTGCATGGAACTGTCATGGATTGTTTTTTTGTTTTTACGAAAACACAACAACCAAATAACATATCATGCTGATAGCTTTTGTTCATCTCAAACACAATGTAGCCAGGTGAGATGTTTACAACTACATGACCTTTTATCAATCCAGTTGCAGTAGGCCTAGATCCCAACCACAATTGATGAACTGTGATGAACTGATTGTTTTTAGAGATTTTAGAGGTTTTATATCGATGCTACAGAATTTGTGGCTGGTGCTACAAAACTTTTAACCTCTGTAGCACCAGTGCTTAGGGCTGTAACGATATACGATTCGAAACCGAAATCGCGACATTCATATCAACGATACTGTGTCGCGGTGTGAAAAGGCAGAATCGCGACACACCTTTCTAGTGTTTCACGCAGTGCTTTCTTACGCGGCCGCAAAAGCAACCCACATCTCCCGCTTTACTTATCGGTAGCCTACGTTGTCCAAAAACAAACAAATAAATAAATAATAATTTCATACCTCTCCTTGCTTTCATTGTAGACTATGTGTGCAACTTTACCAAACAGTATAGAAGTAAACCCCCTCTCCTTGCCCCTCTCTCTCTCTCACTCTCCCTCCCTCTCCTGCTCAATGAACACGCGCGACTTAAATAAAACATTCACAATCGTGAAAGCAAGGACGCATAGAAGAAGACTAGCTAAATTACTATTAAATCCGCTTAACATCATTAGCATGCTGCACATATTTGTTTAAAACTCTTGCATTGAAGTTGACTGATCATCTCAATACCAACGTTTCCCAAAAGGACCTGTCCCAAGGAGAACAAGTATTACCTTGAAACTGAAACACACATGGGAAAACTGAACAGTCCAATCAGTAGACTATGATAGGCTAAGCTAGCCAACTATGCTACTTTGTTTACAATATTTCCAGGCTTCAACCAGACAGCTGAATTAAAGAGGTAGAGTTGTAATAAAAAATAGCAGGCCTAGGCTATAGGCTAATCTGCATAAAGTGTGCTGTCATAAATATCAGTCATTCAGAAAAATATTTTTATATCAGGATATAAAATAATAGATATATTATATTGTAATCCTCTGGTGTTCTAAGGGAGGCTAAAATGTTATTTAATAAAATGTCTAGCCCCCCCCCCCCCCCAAAAAAAAAAAAAGAAAAAGAAAAATCGAGATTCGTATCGAACCGTGGGTCAAAAATCGTGATACAAACCGAATCGTGAGGTTGGTGTATCGTTACAGCCCTACCAGTGCTACTTGCAAAAAAAGTTAACGTACAGCCCTGATGGAAGGGGGTGTTTGCATTGTTTTATTGTGGTGTTTTCGGTCTCTTTAGATAACACAATCAAAGCTACCTCAGGCCACCTATTCTAACGGTTGTTCCTTACATAGCCACTAGGATACATGGTGATATAGTTCCACTTAGAAATACAGGTAATCCGGATTTCGTAATCCTGAAAAGGTTGTATCTGGATCAGGCTGATCCAATCCTCAGGCATAAAAGAAACATGGATTACCTGATCCTGGATTGTAAAACATGGGATTTCCAAATTCAGATCATTCTGATCCAGTTTAAACGTTTTGAACAACTGGGCCCTGGATACTGCAATTTTACCCCACTTGTCTTTGAAAAACTGCCAGATTGGAAGGGGATCGGATCGAACAGCTCTTTTTAAGTTACTGGAGAGTAAATCTTCTCCCAAGTCGTAGTTCTCTTGCAGACTGAATCACATTGTCCTCCAGGATTTCCATTATTTTACTGAATTCATTTTACTTTTACCTTTACCAGCCTTTCAGGACCTGCTGTCAAGAAGTATCCCCACAGCATGATGCTACCACCACCATGCTTCAAATTAGGGATGGTGCGTTTTTGGTGATGTGCAGTGTTTGGTGTCCACCAAAAATGGTATCTAGTCTGATGGCTCAATTTGAAAAGCTCAATTTTGGTCTCAAAGATCAGAATCGACGACAAAACACTGCCAAAATTTGTGTCTGTAAAAAAGTTTTGTAGCATTGTAGATCCAATTTGCACACGACCGATGTATGTCACACTTTTCCTAATTTCTGCCTAATTGTATGCACAAAGACATAAGTTCCTTTATTGCCTGTAACTATAAAGCTGTTCCACACATGTTCAAACTAAATCCCAGTGGACAAATGTTTTTCACATGTGCACAAAATATTTCTGCAGATAGGGCTTTTTTTTGCACACAGACAAATTAATTCCACAGCTACAAAACGGATCTACACATGTGCAAATCATATCCTCGAAGACAAATACTTTTTGCACATACACACAATATTTCTACAAGTACAAAGTTTCCGTGCTCAAGCACAAATTGTTTTATACAGCTGCAAAACTCTATTACACATATGAATAATATCTTTTCACGTGCACAAAATATTTATGCCGTTGTTTTGACTCCATATTGGGTGCGTCTAGATTTCTAGGCTAGTCAAGCGGTACAAAGTGGAAATTGTCAATGCATGTCAGAGTACTGCTGCAAGGCAACCAAATAAGCAGTTCCATGTCTTCTGATTGGATGATTAAAGTTTTCAAGAAACTTGAGGTTGGTATGGGGGAGTGTATTGTGTGTGTGAGTAACCGTGAGTACACGTTACTCATCTTGCACTGGATCATCTTCCTGAATCTCAATATTCTGCTCACAAAAACTCGGGGCCAATTATCAAGTCAACATAAGTCAGAGGCTGCATTCATTATTTTGCACTTTTGGACAATTGGTTATTTGTTTTACCAAAACCTATAGAGTCCCGAAGTGTGACGTAGCATTTCCATGACGGCAGAATCACTGGATCTAAAGAAACTTTCGAAGTGGCATAAATAGCATTGAATGTAGACATGTGGCATCATTTCTAGCTAATACAAATAACTATATGGGTCATTCCACGTCAATTCAACCAGGGCCCACGCACTTAGGTCTCAAAAAATTCTGAAAAAATTACCAGGTGTACCTATGTTACCCAGGAGACACACTGTAAAATTACTCTTATGTAAGATCAATACTTTCCAAGATACATCCAGTTTTACAGGGGGAGGGGGGTGTCGATTTTGTTCGGCCTCTTTTTTTTGTCAAAGTTCACAAGCCCACAGCGCAAGAACTAAACCATGTAGGAGGCCGGATGCTAATTTGCACATGTTGGGCAATTTGTGTAAATGAACTAATTAGCATAAATTAGCATAATCACCTATATTGATGATATTATAAGTGCGTGGGCCCTGGTTGAACTGTCGTGGAATGACCCATATCCGTTTAAACGTGTTTTACCTGCTAGGCAGCAGCTTAGCCACATAACACGAATTCCCTGGCAGGTGTAATAGAAAGAAACAAAATTCCAGTGGATATTTCACGTCTTCTCAAAGACTGGCGGCTGTTAAGATGAATTACACGTCCGTGAATTTAAGGATTTTAACCGCATGCTGTGAAGTTACATGCAGGTCTCTTTTACGGAAGAAACCCATGCTAAAATAAAACTCTGTAGTCACGAATTTGATCGTGTTTGTATGAATATATGTTGTAGTATGTGATTCCTACAGTTTAAAAAAAATATACTAACGTCTTAGAAACATTGTAAAATGGTGGTGGTCTGTCCACCACCCCCTGCAGACTCAGGCACTGCTCTTGTTTGCGTGCCTGCCTTACCCCCACTTTCCAGCCTCCCAGTCTCTCCAGCTCTGCATCCCAGTGACACCCAACAACCTAAACCATCATCACCTCACGCTCTGCCCCCGCCTGACGCCTCCTTGCCTGTGCCTGTGGAGGCGTCCACGACTCTGGCAGCCTTGACAGGGACATCAACGAGGTGGTCATCCCCCAGCCCCCACACCCCCTCAATACCAGTGCAACACTAACCCCCACTGGATATTGCACCCCTCCCCCACACGGTGATCACGAACAATGAGGCGACAATGACCTCAGTCAACAGCCATCAGACACACAGATCCCAGATGCACCCCTCCCCTCCCCTTACACCCTCCATCGTCACAGCAACTCAAGTGAGAGCTAAACTACAGAAACTGCACACGGGTAAGGCAGCGGGGCCTGACAGACTGTGTCCAAGGCTACTCAAGGCCTGTGCTGCTGAGCTGGGGGAGCCACTGAAGCACATCTTTAATCTGAGTCTACGCCTTGGACAAGTTCCAACACTGTGGAAGACATCATGTCTCACCCCTGTCCCTAAAAAGCCACATCTTAGTGAGCTTAATGACTACAGACCTGTCGCTCTAACATCACATGTGATGAAGACAATGGAGCGACTTGTCTTAGGTATGCTCAGACCCCAGGTATGCCATGCACTAGACCCGTTACAGTTTGCATACCAGGAGAAAGTGGGCGTGGACGATGCCATCACTTATCTTCTACACAGGACACATTCTCACCTGGACAAGGGGAAAAGTGCTGTGAGAATCATGTTCTTTGATTTCTCAAGTGCTTTTAACACCATCCAACCCCTCAGACTGGGAGACAAGCTCTTGCAGATGGGTGTGGACACTCACCTGGTAACCTGGATCACAGATTACCTGACGGAGTGACCACAGTTCGTCAGACTGAAGAACTGTTTCGCTGACACTGTGATCAGCAGCACCGGAGCACCACAGGGAACTGTGCTCTCTCTAGTCCTGTTCACCTTGTACACATCTGAGTTCCGCTACAACACTGAGTCATGCCACATGCAGAGGTTTTCTGACGACACTGCAATTGTGGGGTGTATCAGGAACGGGCAGGAGGAGGAGTACAGGAGCCTGGTGGAGGACTTTGTGCAATGGTGCAAACTCAATCATCTTCAACTCAACACTTCAAAGACCAAGGAGATGGTGGTGGATTTCCACAGATCTAAGCCCACTCTGCTACCAGTCTCCATTGATGGGGTCAATGTCGAGGTGGTAAGCACCTGCAAGTACCTGGGTCTCCACCTGGACAATAAACTGGACTGGTCAGCCAACACTGATGCACTCTACAAGAAAGGGCAGAGCAGGCTGTACTTCCTGAGGAGGCTGCGCTCCTTCAATGTGTGCAGCAAGCTCCTCAGGATCTTCTACCAGTCTGTTGTTGCCAGCGTCCTCTTCTATGCAGTGGTATGTTGGGGAGGAAGCACAAAGAAGAAGGATGGGGGGCGACTTGACAGGCTGGTAAGGAAAGCTGGCTCTGTAGTGGGAGCTGAACTGGAGTGCATCACTTCAATATCTGACAAAAGGACCCTGAACAAACTGATCAACATCTTGGACAATGAGTGTCATCCACTCCACAGCACTATTGTTAAGCAGAAGAGCCTGATCAGCTGGAGACTTCGCTCACTGCCTTGCACAACAGACAGACTGAGGAAGTCATTCATCCCCAGGGCCATTGAACTGTTTAATGCATCACTTAAGGGAAGAGGAGAAATAGACTTCTCTGTATAGTCTGTCTGCCTCTTCACCACCTCCAATGTCTTGAACTGTCTGTCCACTAGTCACTTTACATTTGTCTTCTGCCTCACTGTTTGCGTGCTGTATTAGCACATATGCACAACCCCTCCCTCCATGCCACATACCTTTCTTAATATAGTTATTTATATATAGATATATAGACTTTATTCTTGCACTGTTGCACTGTTTGACTTACTCATTTGCACCATCACCATGACACTCATTCACACAGAGCACCTTACCTTACCTTATGCACTGAGAACCACAGGCTCAGTCCCTGCTTCAGTCATTGCAAGCGCACCTGATTGATTATTCACCCACTATGTGGATACTGTTTTTTAGAATTGATTTTGATTAAGTTTTATTTAGTATAATTTGTATTTTGTATATTTAGTATATTCTCTATCTTCTACAGTCCTTATTGCTTAGTTGTGTTTTTTATATTATATACTTTTTGTAGGTCCGTTTCCAATAAACAAAACTAAGAGGAGTCCTATGGCTGACGCGTGTTCTTACAGAATATTGTCTTCAAGTTGTCTTTTGTATACACAACTGACACGGTCAGAAAAACCGTGGAACTCCTAACTTCTCACACCGTGCACCAACCTAATATGTTTAATCATGTTCTCATTTAAACTTACGTCCTTAAAGTGACATGCACCTAATTAAACAAACACATCACCATGGCCTACAGTGTAATCACACTATGTAAAGTGAATCAGAAAATTATATTAGAAAACACCAGAATCAGTAAACATATTAAGTCTTACATTTAAAATTAATTATTAATTAAACATAAATTCGATGAAAGACATTTGGCACCTACATTACCGGCCCCTAATTGTTCTAATAATGCAATCACTTAAGAACAATTATCACATTTCTATTGAATCTTGCCATACACAACATGAACAGGCATTCACTTTCACAAAACACCGTCCAAAAAAGTCCAAAACATGAAAAAGATGCCATCAAAAGGCACATTTTTGTCTTGTCAACAGCTTCTGAAAAGTTATTAAGTCCATTGGCAGTCCATCTGCAAAGAAAGAGAGAGCGAGAGAGAGAGAGAGAGAGAGAGACAGAGGTTGCTAGCACAAGGCTCGTCGTGGGGGCTTGGTCTTTACCACCTGCCCATCAAGATTCCACAAGTAGACAGATCTTCGTAATGGGTCTGTCCAAGATATTAGTCTTTGTCTTTATCCGTACTCTGCGAACAAGACCCTTCTTGTCTGGAACTGCTTCAATAATCTTTCCCATTATCCATGAGTTTCTTGGCACACAGTCATCCACGAGAAGAATCACGTCTCCTTCAGCGAAGTTTCTTGATGCTGTGGCCCAACGCTGACGCTCCTGAAGTTGAGGTAGGTACTCTTTTATCCATCTCTTCCAGAATAAATCGGACATGTATTGAACCTGTTTCCATCTACGTCGCGAGTAGAGGTCATCCTTGTCGAACAGTCCGGGAGGTAATGATGGCTTTGTTTTCAGCAACAGGAGGTGAGTAGGTGTCAGTGCCTCCAAATCATTCGGGTCACTTGATGCCTTTGTGATGGGTCGACTGTTGATGATCGACTCTGCCTCACAAAGAACCGTGTGAAGGCTTTCTTCGTCAAGAACTTGTTCTCTCACGGTGGAATTCAGCACTTTCCTTACTGATCTTATCAACCTCTCCCACACTCCGCCGTGATGTGAAGCTGTGGGAGGGTTGAATGTCCACTTGATTCCATGTTGGTGGAATAGATGCTGAAACTGTGATGCGTTCCAATCGGCAATGGCGGCCTTCAGCTCACGATTGCTGCCAACAAAGTTCGTCCTTCACTTGTCCTCTCCGTGCAATGAAGCGCCGGATAGCATGTATGCATGAATATGTGTCTAATGATGAGGCAAGCTCCAGATGCACTGCACGAACAGCTAAACAAGTGAATATAACCCTGTATCTCTTTATGAGGCTCCTTCCACGTTTCACCTCAAATGGTCCGAAATAGTCCACTCAGAGAGCATGTGATTGCGCCCTCCGTGCCCAGTTTCTTCATGGATTTGTTGGAGGAGTAGATTGGTGATGTGAAAGTCTCTAGACAAGATGACAGGCTGCTTACTACTTTCTGGCATAGCTGCCCGGCTAAGCCTTCCACCTACTCGCAACAGACCATCTTGAAGTATGGTGTTCAACTTATACAACTGGCTGCTGCGCTTCACATTCTGTCCTTTGAGTAGGGTTAAAATCTCAGAGAACTTCTCCTTCTGACAGAATTTGATGATATCAAGCTCTGCCTGATCTAGGTCTTCCACTGTAATGCGTGTGCACTTGAAGCTTAAAACTGTCCATTTGTCTTTGTCGCAGCTGTTGACCATTATCTAGGCCATCTTCCTTGTTGGCTGCACACAGCTCTCTACGCCTTTGACAGAGACCCAAAAGTAAGGCCTTTAGCTTCAAAAACCACGACACAGTTCTTTTCAACTTCATCCACGATGAGAAGTAGTTGATCAGTCTTTTCAATGGAGACACATTTTCTTCCACATTAATTAAGTTTACTGTGACTCTTTTAACTTCAGGATCGTTTGAAGTGATTTCTGTATTGCTCAATAGAGTCTTTGGCCAACACTGAACTGGAGTGCAGAGGAATTCCGGACCTGACACCCAACTTGTGTTCTCTAGGAATTCGTCCACCCTTTGCCCTCTAGAGGCGCAGTCGGCCGGATTCTTGTCGGTACGGACATGTCTCCGTTGTTCCACGTCAGAGCCTTTCAGAATGGCTGCAACTCTGTTTGCTACAAAGGTGCGGAAACGTGTGGTCTCATTCTGGAGATACTTGAGTACCACCGTATTATCCGTCCAAAATATTGACTCTGCAAGATCCAATTGTAGCTCTCTTCTCAAGACACCATCCATTTTCACAGCTACTGTAGCAGCAGTCAACTCCATACGGGGAATGGTAGGAGGCCTAAGAGGCGCCACTCTGGACTTGCCCATCATGAACGTGCAATGCGTCTCGTTTTTTATGTTCCGAAAGAGAAGGTAACTGACAGACCCATATGCATTTTCACTTGCATCGGCAAAATGATGCAATTGCGCAAATGCATAATCTCCAAATTCTTCAGGCTTAAAACACCTTGGAATTAAGAAATGTTCTAAAGCAGGCAGACTGGCTAACCAGTCAGACCACCGCTTCTTGATGTGTTCAGGTAAGTCATCATCCCACCCAATCTTCAGCCTGCACCAGTCTTGTAGGATAGTCTTTGCTGGCAAAACCACAGGTGCCAGAAAGCCCAACGGGTCATAAATTGAACCGAAGACTGAAAGAAGACCCCTTTTTGTGAATGGGCGGTCTGATGGAGATCTTAAACTTGAATGTGTCTGATTCAACACACCAATTGAGACCGAGGGCTCTCTCCATAGGGAGTTCATCCTGATCAAGGTCCAAGGTTTTCATCTCTCTTGCCAGCTCAGACTTTGGAATCGAGTCAAGCACTTTTTGACGGTTGCTTACCCATTTGTTGAGACGAAAGCCTCCGTTGGCACAGATTTTCCTTAAATCCTGACACATTGATATCGCTGCTTCATCTGTAGCGAAAGACTTCAGGCAGTCAACATAAAAATTCTGTAAGACTGTTTGTACAACTTCAGCTTTGAACTGTCCAATTTGATCTTCGGCGCACTTCCTCAAAGCGAAACTGGCGCAACTCGGGGAAGACGTGGCTCCAAACAAGTGTACAGTCATCTTGTGTTCAGTCAAAACTTGATTGTAGTCGCCACTTTTCCACCAGAAAAGAGTCATTATCAGGCACTTTAACCTGGTGGAACATTGCTTCCACGTCTGCCATGATTGCCACAGGTTCTTGTCTGAATCGTATTATGACGCCAATTAGACTGCTAGTCAAGTCTGGGCCTTGAAGGAGTTGATCGTTCAGTGACGTACCTTAATAAGATGCTGCGCAGTCGAACACGACTCTCAGTTTCTGCTTCACGGGGTGGTAAACTGCGTGGTGCGGTATATACCACACTTTCCCTTCCTTGAGTGTCACTTCTTCAGACACTTGCACTGCATAACCCTTTTGTATAAGATCATCCATGAAGTCTGAGTATTCTTGTCGAAAGCACTCGTTCCTGATGAATTTCCGCCTTAAGTTGCGTGCTCTCTGCTCGGCAACTGTGCGATTTTTTGGCATGTTGACCAATTTGTTCTTCAGAGGCAAACATATGTTGTAGTGGCCGTCCACTAGTTTGGCAGATTCCATGACCATGTCCATAAACTGATGGTCTTCCCTAGACATTTCCACTGCTTCATGTTTTCCAGTTGCTGCTACTGGAAGAAACTGTAATCCATGCATTTCCACAGAATTATTTTTGGAATCTGATCCCTTATCATACCTGTTCATTCTTACTCGTCGCTCGACTTATCGTGACTAAATTCAAGATGGCTGCAAACGCTAAACTTCGTGAAGATACTGTCTGTATAAATCGTCTTGTAAGTAAACTACCAGTGCTTTTTCAAAGTTCTCAATGTCTCGTTTTAAATGTCAGGGCCCTCGGAAGTCTACCAATGAAGTGTGGAGATACATTGAGCCTCGTAAATGGTGTAAAACAGTGATTTATTTGCATGGCTGTGCCGATGCCGAGGCACCACCATTGACCGCCTTGTTGGTAGCATCGGCTAACTAGCGCCAGATTTCGGAGTGCAGGGGACAAGCCGAGATGGGCTATGAGACATACGTTCACACTCGGTATCATGTTTCAAAACACTTTAGGTCAAAATCACACCGGAATTCTCCTTTAACATGGACTGTTAACACTCAATATGTTCTGAAGAAGTCCAGACAACGACTCTACTTCCTTCGTCAGCTAAGGAAATTCAAAGTTTCTACATCCATCATGAAGGCCTTCTACACTTCAGCGGTTGAGAGTGTTCTAACTGGTAGCATCATCACCTGGTATGGGAACTCCACAGTTAGAGATTGTAGTACTCTGCAGAGAGTAGTGCGCTCAGCTGAACGTACTATAAGAACAACTCCCTGCTCTACAAGATATCTATTCCAGAAGAGTACTCCTAAGAGCCCAAAAGATTCTGAAGGACTCTTCTCATCCTAACAATGGATTATTCCTACCGCTGAAATCAAGAAGACGCCTATGTAGTCACAAAGCCAGAACTGAGAGACTCAGGAGAAGTTTTTATCCCCAGGCCATCCGAACTCTGAACTCACACTATACTGACTTTGCACACATTCACTCCTCAGCACTCTCAAACATTTCCCAACTCTGAACTCACACTATAATGACTTTGCACTCATTCACTACTCAGCACTCATGACCCACCCCCCCCCCCCCCCCACACACACACACAAACACACCTACAAGACTTTTAGCACTTCTACATCCCTCTCCCTATGCTACAGACCTTTTATTTATTTTCTTAATTCATCACACGTCTGATAGCAATAAATTTATGGTTAAAATGGATAATAATTTAACTTCAAGACTACTTTTAGTTAGCCATGTAACCCTTCATAGTTTTAAACAAAGACCCCATCCCCTCCCCCAATGGAATGCTAATGTGCTGGTTTAAGGCCTATCACTTACACAAGACAAAGGATGCTACCTTGATATAATGTATCCATGTATCATGAAATGTAAATGTATTCATGTCTGGTATCATTCTGATAGTCTAATGTTTGGAACATTCTATAAGTGATATTTCTGATGTATAAGATATCTCTCCTCATGCTATTCATATAGGTGTGAAGTGGGTGTGAGTAGGTGTGTCTGATACCAACTGGAGAACCAATCATGTGGGATTGTTCTTGGCGCCATTTTGTTCTTTGTTTAAAACATTTAAAAGTAACTAAACTGAAATGAGATTTAGATTTTTTAGATTTGGACTAAGGATGTAGCGGAAGAGAGGATAAGTTGGCTACAGGCCAACCTAGGCCTCAGGCCTGGGCTAGGCCTACATAGACCATAGACCTTTTTTTTGTACTCTCGCTCAGCTTGTAACATAATAAACCTGATTCCTGAGTTTTTCCTGAAGTTCGCCAGTCTAAGATCAATATTAAGTAATTATTCACCACAATTACTTTCACGTCAAAACACACAAACACACACACACACACATATCTGACTTTCTCCAACTTTTGCACATCTCCATAGAACTTTTTATTTATTATTTTTGATTTCTCCTCCATCTACCCATGTCCTTGATTGCCTAGCCTTTCACTGTCATCACTCACATACATCATACAGTACTCTGCTTGCAATAGTAAGTCCCTGCCCCCCCTCCCCCCTACATACACAGCACATTATTTCATCAGGAAGCTTCTCCAACACACATCCCCAACATACTTACAGCACACTGCCCACACACACACTACACACACACAGTCACTGCTCCACTCCCCTCCCGCCCACACACACATCTTCACTGTCATCACTCACATACATCATACATACAGTACTCTGCTTGCAATAGTAAGTCCCTGCCCCCCCCCCCCCCTACATACACAGCACATTATTTCATCAGGAAGCTTCTCCAACACACATCCCCAACATACTTACAGCACACTGCCCCCCCCCCCCCCCCAATACACAGCACATTGTCTCATGAGGAAGCTTCTCCAACACACTGCCCTCTCCCCACATACACAGCACACTATCCCATCTCCCCTGTCATCCCCCCAACACACACACCAAGCCCCCTGGCAGTTGGGTTAGCCCCTTGAGCCGTGGATCTGCCCAAGGTTTCTTCCTTGGTAAGGGAGTTTTTCCTTGCCCCTGTTGCTCTTGGGTGCTCCTTGTTGGTCCCCAACCCCAATCCTCCCCCACCTTTTTTATGCAGCCCTTGCCACTTAATCTACTAAACCCCTCTTCTACTGCACTTTTTACCCCCCCCCCCCCCCACCCTTCATAGTTTTAAACAAAGACCCCATCCCCTCCCCCAATGGAATGCTAATGTGCTGGTTTAAGGCCTATCACTTACACAAGACAAAGGATGCTACCTTGATATAATGTATCCATGTATCATGAAATGTAAATGTATTCATGTCTGGTATCATTCTGATAGTCTAATGTTTGGAACATTCTATAAGTGATATTTCTGATGTATAAGATATCTCTCCTCATGCTATTCATATAGGTGTGAAGTGGGTGTGAGTAGGTGTGTCTGATACCAACTGGAGAACCAATCATGTGGGATTGTTCTTGGCGCCATTTTGTTCTTTGTTTAAAACATTTAAAAGTAACTAAACTGAAATGAGATTTAGATTTTTTAGATTTGGACTAAGGATGTAGCGGAAGAGAGGATAAGTTGGCTACAGGCCAACCTAGGCCTCAGGCCTGGGCTAGGCCTACATAGACCATAGACCTTTTTTTTGTACTCTCTCTCAGCTTGTAACATAATAAACCTGATTCCTGAGTTTTTCCTGAAGTTCGCCAGTCTAAGATCAATATTAAGTAATTATTCACCACAATTACTTTCACGTCAAAACACACAAACACACACACACACACATATCTGACTTTCTCCAACTTTTGCACATCTCCATAGAACTTTTTATTTATTATTTTTGATTTCTCCTCCATCTACCCATGTCCTTGATTGCCTAGCCTTTCACTGTCATCACTCACATACATCATACAGTACTCTGCTTGCAATAGTAAGTCCCTGCCCCCCCTCCCCCCTACATACACAGCACATTATTTCATCAGGAAGCTTCTCCAACACACATCCCCAACATACTTACAGCACACTGCCCACACACACACTACACACACACAGTCACTGCTCCACTCCCCTCCCGCCCACACACACATCTTCACTGTCATCACTCACATACATCATACATACAGTACTCTGCTTGCAATAGTAAGTCCCTGCCCCCCCCCCCCCCCTACATACACAGCACATTATTTCATCAGGAAGCTTCTCCAACACACATCCCCAACATACTTACAGCACACTGCCCCCCCCCCCCCCCAATACACAGCACATTGTCTCATGAGGAAGCTTCTCCAACACACTGCCCTCTCCCCACATACACAGCACACTATCCCATCTCCCCTGTCATCCCCCCAACACACACACCAAGCCCCCTGGCAGTTGGGTTAGCCCCTTGAGCCGTGGATCTGCCCAAGGTTTCTTCCTTGGTAAGGGAGTTTTTCCTTGCCCCTGTTGCTCTTGGGTGCTCCTTGTTGGTCCCCAACCCCAATCCTCCCCCACCTTTTTTATGCAGCCCTTGCCACTTAATCTACTAAACCCCTCTTCTACTGCACTTTTTACCCCCCCCCCCCCCATTAATGCACAAATAGGCTGACACCAGACATAATTCCACTGCATTTCTTACTTCCAGTAACTATATGCATGTGACAATAAACTTCCTTGTATCCTTGTATCTTTGTTCTCTTTGTGTGACTTGCCTCTAAGCTTAACACATGACTCTATGGCGTGTTCACCTTTACAGAAGAGACATGTCTTTGTTGCAGGTGTGACAGTGTTTGTATGCTCCATTGACCCTGTGTTTTTCTCTTGATTGTCCAACTGTATAGCAGTGGTGGTGAATGACTTCTTGATTACACCCTTTTTCTGCTCTTTGTAATTAATTTGTTTATTTGTGGATGCTTTAGCTGGTGTGCTGTCTTTTATGTCACCAAAGACTGGGTAAAGCACAATTTTGGCTTTAAACTCAACCAGATCCTTAAATCTGACTCTTCTGTCTCGTTGCTCTTGCATGCCACACACAACAGTTCTCCACCTTTCACGTAGCTTGTATGGAAGCTTTGCTACAATAGCCTTCAAGTTTGCAACATTATCAAGCTCTTCCATGTAACTCACTTCAGCCATTGTGTTACAGCAGGCTGTTAGAAAGAGTGAAAAGGCATTTAAAGCCTCAGAGTCTTCTGGCTTGATAGGTGTCCAATTCAAGACCTTGTTTGTGTAGGCTACAGGAATGTAATCATTTCTGAAATGCTCTTTGAGCAGCTGTTTGGCCTTGCAATAACCTGCATCTGGCTGCATATGAAGGCAACTCTTAATTAAATCTTTAGGCTGTCCACTAGTGAACTGCTCCAAGAAATAGAGACGGTCCTTAGAGCTTTCAGTGCGAGATTCTACGCCATGCTCAAAGGCTCTTACGAAAAGGTTATAATCTAGGGTGATCACCACTGAAAGTAGGGATGTCTAATGGTGGCAAAGTCATCATTTTCTGTTGTTTCACCATCAACTCTGTTATATTATTCTGGCATGTCATTAGGGGTGTCACGATTCTCCAAATCCTCGATTCGATGTAATTTTCGATTTTAAAGTCACGATTCGATTCGATTTTCGATCTTTTTCAAATATTACTATTAATGCATATGTTATTTACTCTTTTTGGTCTTTTCCTTTTCTTTTTCGGGGGGCTTTTATTTTGAAACCGCTTTAAAAACGATTTAAAGAAACGCTTTAAAACCGTTCCAACCGCGAGGTTGTAATGTAAACAGAATAACATTAGGCTAAAAAAGAGACGTACATATTGAAATGAAACAACACAGAATGTTAATTTGATTGTTTCAGCACACTCCGAAGAAGAGACCCAAGGTTAGTGTTCATGGAATATGTAAATGTGCATTTTAAGCCTTAAAGTAACTTTGGACTGTAATTAGACCATCTTTTCACTTGCTAAGTTAGTTTTAATTGACGTGAATTAACGAATACTTCCACACCGGTGATTTCAAAGTAGCAAGAGGGGCTTTGATTTCGGTAGGTTGATGTGTAGGCCTATATTTTTTAACTGGCTGCAGCCTAAAATTAGAGTGTTGACACTGCAGTTCAGCACGTGCATGTGTGTTTGTGCGTCTGGGCATACATGCTGGACGTGACATTGGGGGTGTGGCTGCATCATCGATTCTACTTTTAAGTTCGAAGTTCGAGATTGAGATGTAATTTCGATCGATTTCGAAATAAAATCGAAATCGTGACACCCTTACGTCATGACACTGCAGAGGGTGTCTACTGCATGATCATCAATTACAAAGTTAGAATTAGGTTGAAGTGGCTTGAATTCACCATGTCTATTGTCTATGTTGATGATTGGAATTTGACTTGCAGGTAACGGTAAGTATCCAGACTCAATAGTCATTCCACATGCAGGGTAGCCTGGCGGGCCATCCTATTTCATTGAAATGTATAGTCTGGAATCGAATCATTCACCTGCTTAATCCAAGGGGCGGGCAGAGAATTGTCTTTCAAACTGCCTAGGCATGCAATAGGCCAGCGCTACCACCATATCCGTATCCGGTCGGCAAAACGGCAAATACATCGTTCTTCGAAAGGAATGACTTAAGTGCATTGTGTTGCTCTACTTTCAAAGAAAAGCACAAGTCCAACTCCTCCAAAGTTGACGCCAACGCCAATTCAAACAACCGCTCTTCGTTCGCCATAGCCACCTTCCTTGTTGTTCACCGTCGCAGGATGTTGTTATCCTGTTAAGGCCGCCTTAAGACTCTCTAACGAAATAGAGCGCTGTGATTGGAGAACATCCACGGTGTTAAGCCAATAGAAATTCCTATGGTTCGATACTAGACGTACAGGCTGAGCAAATTAATTTGCCGCCGCTAGGGTGCGTCTAGATTTCTAGGCTACATGCAGGGCTCACTTGTGATAAGTGCTCGTTTTGGAAACTGTCTAAAACTTTGAGTTTAGCGTCAGAGACGGCAATAGCAGTTTGCAGATCTAGCTGCTCCATTTTTGCTTTCAACTGAGCTTCCTGACGTTCAAGATCTTGTTTTTGTTTGAGAGCTGCATCTTTAGCGAGCAATGTACCTCTCTCCACGTCAGCTTTCACGCGGGCTGAGGAAGCAGTAGACGATACTTTGCTTCCAATGGCTGACCCACGCCTTCTGCTCTTTGTGCTCGCAGCGACGGACACCATAGACACGCTGTCTGTAGGCTGTACAGCTGCATCACAGAGCCTAGCCTGTTCTGCGCGCTCCTCGGCAGCTTTAATCCACATTTACACTTTTTGCATAAATTTGTGAATATGATTTATATTAGGCTCATACCACGAAGTTTGATCTTTACTAAATTCTTCTTCATCCATTAATTGACTCAAACCATAATTTATCTTGCTTAATTCTATGAGCGAATCTTGATAATTCAAAAGCAATTTCTGTTTCACTGTGTTTACGTTAGCGTCATCTTCCATTAGCAGTAGACTTCTCCAGAATATATCCCGCCTCCTAACTTCCGTATCCATCCAACTTCCGGGCGTGGATTGTCTATGGGAAATAACATGGCGTTTTGAAAGATCGTACCTGTCAAACTCTGTAGGTGACAAATTAAAAAAAGCTGCTGGGCAGATTGACCTACACACTTCTGCCATCTAGTTTCCACTGGATTTTTTGATTTTCGGTGCCGTTTAAGTAGTATAGTCTATAGTATACTACTTAAACGGCACCGACAATCAAAAAATCCAGTGGAAACTATATGGCAGAAGTGTGTAGGCCAATCTGCCCACCCCCTTTTTCAACTTCGCTACCTACAGATGTTTTACCGGTATGATATTTCGAAACGCCATGTTATTTCTCATAGACAATCCACGCCCGGAAGTTGGATGGATACGGAAGTTACGGAGGCGGGACTTATTCTGGAGAGGTCAGTTCAAGCTGCCTAGCTTGGCTAGTTAGATGACCTAGCTTAGCTTTTCGAGATTGAGTTAACCTGTTAAATTTTTCCTCAACAGCCTTCTCTGTCATTTTCGTTTGTCTTTTTCCACAAATTAGCTCTTCGTAACCATCGTCCATTATGTCAGTTTTCCAGAATTAACAAAGCTAGTTTTCACTGCTTACCGTGCTGCTTTCCTTTCCTTTCAATCCACAGTGCGCGGGGTAATCTTCGAAGATCCAAGCAAGCTCCAGCAGTCCACAGTTTCCACGAGCCTTGTATCCTTTCCAGTATTCCCTTTTCACATGGAGCAGGAGGTTTTTCTGACTAAAATGTAGGTCCGTTTCCAATAAACAAAACTAAGAGGAGTCCTATTGCTGACGCGTGTTCTTACAGAATATTGTCTTCAAGTTGTCTTTTGTATATTTATTGTAACACATGCCACATGAACAGATATTTCATCCAAATATAAATGTCCTAATGCAATCCACGACAGGACACAACTGACACGGTCAGAAAAACCCTGGAACTCCTAACTTCTCACACTAGAGCCCTGCACTCCCGCGGGAGTCCCGCGGGACTCGCGGGACCCAACGCAAAGCAGTGCGACACGGGACAAATATTGAAAGCTCCTTGCGGGAGCGGGCGGGAGGGAGAGCGCACAGCGCGGGTGCGGGCGGGAGCAGTGATAAGCGGCAGTCCCGCGAATTAAAAAAGTGTTTTAAAATGTAAAATAAAATCATAAATTACCTATTGGTCAATGTATATCATATATATAACACAATGTGCTGGATATTATATTTGGTAGCCTATCTATTAATAAACATTTTTGAATGTAGATTTGCAGATGTGTAATCTCGCACACATTTCCGATTCCGTTCTGCTCTTCCGTATTCTGGCTCTTCCGTTCTGCTCTCCGATCATGGCAGAAGAGCAGAGCTCCTCTAGCGAAACAACACACAATGCTTCAGAAATAAGTGCTGGTCTAAAGAGAGGTACATTCACCGTGAAAAAATCGAAAGTTTTGAAATCAGATATTTGGAAGTCATTCTCACTCGTGTATGACGCAGAAGGAAATCAGTGTTTAATTCCTCAAACCAATGTCAATAACTGTCTTGAGCAGTAGGTGAACGTCGGAATCATGCGGGAATTGCGGGCGGGAGCGGGACAATGTATTACAGTTGCGGGCGGGAGCGGGACTGAAAATCATAATTCTTTGCGGGAGCGGGCGGGAGCGGGACTGAACACTGCGGGAGCGGGCGGGCGCGGGACTGGAAAATCTGTCCCGCGCAGGCCTCTATCTCACACCATGCACCAACCTAATATGTTCAATCACGTTCTCATTTAAACTTACGTCCTTAAAGTGACATGCACCTAATTAAACAAACACATCACCATGGCCTACAGTGTAATCACACTATGTAAAGTTACATTCTGACATCAGAAAATTATATTAGAAAACACCAGAATCAGTAAACATATTAAGTCTTACATTTAAAATTAATTATTAATTAAACATAAATTCGATGACAGACATTTGGCACCTACACTTTTAATTACTTTTTCTGCTGTTATTGAATGTGTGTGTGTGTGTTGTCTGTATGCTACTGTGACCTTGAATTTCCCCTAGGGATCAATAAAGTATATCTATCTATCTATCTATCTATCTATCTATCTAAAATTATTGAAATAGAGTAGGAAAGCCACCGCTATGGTGATTTCTAATGGTAGACTGATTTGTTTAGATCCAGTGAAATTGCTGCCTTGGCAACGCTACGTCATGGCTTCGGTACTCTATTGGCTATTGGTTTTACCAAAAATATTTGGCAGTATTTTTAAACTACAAAAATACACACCTATAAAGTATTTTGATACAAAATACAAAGCCATTTTCTTCGCCAAAATAATATACAAATGACAACATACTATTTTGTATTTGAAATACTTATTACTTATTATATACATGTATAAGAAATGCTGTCTGTTGGCTGCAGCAACTTAAGCTAGGTAGTACAGATTTTTTATGTTTTTGTTTTGTGTTTATGTCAATTTTGATCCAATTTGAGTGTTTTGCTATGTTGCCCACCCAAAATATCTACCAGCCCACCCAAATGTAGTAGGCTAGAACCGGCCCTGTATCCAACGGGGGTAAATACTTTTTAAAGCACTGTCAGTGTGTGTTTTACTTCACTGTATATAGGTAAACAACACATAAATGTAATTTTGTGAAAGTGGTCATTGCAATTCTTTTGGAGTGTTATTTAGGTTTAAACAGCAATTTTGGTCACCCAATTCTAAGCCCTTCTTATGTAAGCTGCTTAAAACCAGGCGAGCAAGCAGCCAGCTGACTTGTCTGTACCTTACGTGGTGGTGTTCCAGCATACAGCAGACATGCTGAAATGTAGCATTCATGCCTGGAAGTTAGTGTTGCACTTGGTTACAGAACTCGGAGTCAATTCATCAATTTGGGGTGACTTCTAGCCAAGAGGGTTGTGCAAGAGGCGGTCTGATTTGGGGTGCACTGACAAGATGGGGATGAAAGAGAAAGAAACAGTGTGCAAAGAAGAACATTTCACTGAGTCTACAAGACTGTGTGTGTGTGTGTTGGGGTGGGGTGGGGGGGGTAAGATTTGTATGCTTTTTAAAGGTTCCTTTCCATTCATTTAACTTCTCTCTTTGTAGACTGTGAATTTGATTTTTTATAGGAATTTTAACATGTTTCCCAAGTGACTGGGTTAATTAGATTTATTAACAGATTTATGTCTGGTAGAGTGTCTTTGATACTGAACAGTGATGCGTGTATCTTGCTTGTCATCCTGCTTAATTTTGATCTCTGTTCAAGCCACAGTTGCCACACACTTTTTAATTCAATATTGCTCCCAAATAGTAGTGGGGTGCCTGTTGTGTTGTTTAGGGTTGGGAAAGCAGTAAGCAGTCTGCATTGCAGCTGTCCCTTCTGTCTTTGCATTCCAGCTCCATCTGTCCAGCACTTCCTCCCTAATCCTAGTTAACTCAGTATCTCTCTCTCTCTCTCTCTCTCTCTAATTCTAGAGTAGAGTATAGTAATATAGAGTATGTCTACACTTACTATTTTTCTGAGCCCCCTTATTCAGAATCTTACCCCCTTCCCAATAAGGTAAACCCTTGAGTATTTCACCCCATACTACTTCCCTTCACAAAATTGGCTGTTTAATTATAGATGGATTCCCAAAACAAATGGCTGTACACCATGCAGACAGGAAGTGGCCCTTTGCTTTATATCCTCATCACATGTCACTGCTTTAGATCCTCATCTCCTCTCTCCACGTCAGCAGTATCAAGTTTAGCCTACACATTAAACTGCTGCGACTTAAAAATAGAGTGGTTTCAAGCATGTTATTTACATCAAAGCCTAACGAGAGACTTGACTTTAAATTACTCCACACACAATTATACCTTTGAAGTAAAATTCAGATTAATTGACTTGCACATGGGGAATTACAGTGCCCTCTAAGTGTCAAGTGTCTGAAATACTCCTCATCTACTTTTTGTAAGGCTGTGGGCAAAGTAAGACAGGGTACAGCTTCATTCTATTGTCCCAGGTTTCCTCGAGTCCGGCCAGTTCTTATGTAATGCCACACAGCCATCAAAGGCAGTAGCCAATCCATCTGCTCTCCCCTGCACGAGGCCCTGGTGGCGCTACACTGAAAAGCAACTTGCTTATTGGCCACGAGGGCAACCCAGGGTAGGCATTACTGAAAGGGGCCTCAGAAAAGCTGGTTGTTGCTGGCTGACACCAGCCCTCCTACCACTTCCTCTGGCTGGCCCCGCCCCTCCAAGTTGATCAAAAGACACTTTCTTTCCCCATCTTTTGTTGTGTTGCATGGAGGCGCATGGGCATTCCATTAGGGTGGGCTTGGGCTGGGGTGGGGGGTTGGGTGGTGGGGGGGTTGTGGTACTTGGGTCTACTGTGTACCCAGGGCTGGTCAGACTCACAATGTGGCATCTATGCAAGCCACTACCGGAACAGACAGAGAGTCCATTCTACTGGTCCAGCAGCTCATTGTCACCCACCGTGGCCAGTGAATCTGCTGGCCTCCACGCTTTCAGCCTCTCATGCCTCTCCACGTGCCACATACATAACAGTTCGACTCTCCGCTCTAATGCACTCTGCAACATTAAGATAACACGTGTGAATTAGAGGCAAGTGAACACCAATAAAGAGCTGGGAGTATGTTGGTGACCTTGGATTATGTAACTGTTTCATATTGGTTAAGGTTGTTTTACCAAAGGAATGGGTAGCCCCTTTCCTCTGGTTCGTTGGGTTAGCCTAGCTTAGGTCTAACCGAGCCTGAGTCTCCTTAGGCTATGTTAGTCAGATGATCAGAAGGCTGAAGCATATGTGTTCATGATCAGAGAAAACTCAAAGCTTGTATGCATCTGCTAAAATAAGACCCACCAACACTGCCTTCAAATAGTTGATGCACATTACTCCCCTCAGGCATGATGTCTTAAACAGCACATTCTGTGAGGCATTCATTCACGTTGGAGCCAACTGAACCCATTATCACTTCTCACGTGCTATTGATTTACAAGAGAAAGGTGATGTAAGGTGCTGGATCAGGAAGACAGCATGAGGTATGTACAGCTATGGGTAAAGCACAGGAAAAAAATGTCTTGCATGTACAATTCCTTATCTTTTTCACTTGCAACCTCAACTGATTTATGGGACAAAGTGTCTTGTTCTGCACAGTGGCCTGTGAAGTGTCTTGTTCTGCACAGTGGCCTGTGATCCAGGATAATGGTGGTTTGAGCACCACATCATAAGGCTCCTTGTGTTGCTTTCTTTTATGGTCCTTATTCCCCCCAATTATTTTTATACTCACAATGCTATGTCCACTTTCCCAAAACTCTTCATACTGTGTACAAACACATGCCTGAGGACATCAGTTAACGTTTGGTGCTAAATGCAGAACTCTTCATACTGTTCCCCCAGCGCAGTATGAAGAGGCAGCTCACTGCTCCGGGTTAGTGTGTGCTTCACCTCACTGTGTGCTCACTGTGTGCTCTGTCTCACTAATTCACGGATGGGATAAATGCAGAGACCAAATTCCTTGTATACGCAAGTATACTTGGCCTACAATTTACAATAACTATAACATGTTGTCTACCATAAACCTATTTTGTCAGTCAGTGTGTATAATTAACTAAAAAACACAAACAATTTGAACCACTGAAAACTGCACATATTATAAGTGCCAGTAAATTAAACAATCACTAGATATATAGCTTTAATGTTGATCCATAGTGTCCTCTGAATTTGGTGTCAATTTTATATGAAGCTGACATACACGGTATCACATCATCCCCATCGTAATTTTAGAAAGGAACATTCAGCATGTTTTATGTAAGGGATAATGTATTGTCCGCCTGTAATTATCAGAAAATAAGTCCCGACAGGGAGAACAGAACCCTGACGCGCAGCGTGGACATGTGTGTGTCCAGGTGAAATTAAAAGTTAACTGTTTTGAACAGAGTATCTAAATGTCTGCTAAATTTGCACCAGAGTTTTGATGGTGATGTATATTGACCTTAGAGTCAAGGTATTCATGAATTTTGGAGGAAGTGGTGATTGACATAGTTTTCTGACATGGTGAAAGTGTTTGCCTATAAGTGTTTCACAAAGATGGACATGGTATTTAGACAAGTGTGAAAATGACCGGGGGGTGGGGATGGTAACAGGAATCACCACTTCACCATGCATTCTTGACCAGCACAGAGGGTTTCCCCTGACATCTGATCTGTACTGTGGGTTCCTTGCATCAGCCACTATGGGTTTGCCCCACAGATGTCCAGTCAATGATACATGCCTTATCATCACTTTACACCTCAGCAAAGTTGCACTGTTACAGAACTTTCCATTCTGCTCTTAACTTTCTAGTGATGGTTTACCAGAATGGAACAGGGTGTATTTTTGGCTGCTCGTCCCCTCAGTGCCGTGCCGTGCCATCTGAGCCCACTCATTAGGATGCAGCCCCACAAGCTACCCTCAGCCACCTGTTTCTGACTCTTCCTGAAGAGCATGCCCATGCATGCCACTCCACCCTCTTTTTCCATTGCCAAGCTTCAACCCAGGCAGTGCTCCTTCACCTCAGACCGTCAGTCAGCTCTTCCACTCACAGGAATGTTGGGTTAGAAAAGGGCTGAGCCAGTGAGAGTGATGTGTCTAATTGAAAATACAGGGAGATCATTTCTCCTCATTACACAATCAGTTTATTCATCTATCTATGGCCCATTTTAATCTTTTACAAGTATATGCTAAACAAAATGTACCCTGAACCTAAACATGTTGGTGAGTCAAAGCTGACCTCATCTTATACCTTTTTGAACGATCTCTTTATAAACTTTTCTGATGACAGATACTGTATGTCCTTAAGGTAAGGGAGTGGTAATTCCCCTTCTGATGGCCGGCAAGCTGATATGCTCTGTATTGTGCTATCCTAAATCAAATCAAATGCATTATATTTTAAGATGAGCAAAGCGGTAAATTGTGACTCTCAGAGTTGACTTAAATATTTCTATATATTTCCCAAGGAAATATTTTGGGTTAAGACTCATGACTCATTGGGTTAGACATTATTTCAATGGCCATTTACTGGCAAAACACCTTATCTTGGACCTTGGGTTACTTTATGCATGTTGTCTTAATTAGCCAGTCCATGCATGACTGTTTCAAAGTCTGAATATGTGGAATGTTCCTAACAAATGGTAATCCTCTTGTGTTCCCCAACAACCCTGCCATTCGGGGGTGGTCTGATCTGATCACATGGCACTGAAAAAAAAAACACAGGACCCCTTCCCTGTAAATATGGTGTGATTACACGTGGAAAAAGCTACTGTAAATGCCATGAAACCTTAGCTGCCATTTTCCTTTCCTTAACTGCCGTTTTCCCATCTTGAAATATTTCTATGAAAACAGTACAAGTTCAGTGTATTTAGCCCATTACGGCTATTGAGTCTCAAAATCATCTCTGGCTCACATTATATCTTTTTGATATTTTTGTCATTGTTGAAACTGTATGTGAAAAAATATATATATATAAACCATCATTCTATTTGTTTGATCAAACATTTCATGTCTTTGGTCACCTGTTTTTAAAATGTAATTTCTTTGTTTTCATCTCGAGTAGGCCTATGTCTGTGTGTGTGTGTGTTTCTGTGCGGGTGTATGTGTGTGTTTGTATTGGAAAAAACAAAAAGATGGAGTTAGACAAATGTTTTTGTGCTGCTAAAAAAGATTAGCTTATTGTATTTTTTCAGTGTCAATTCAACAATCCCAACACAAGGGCAGGAAGGGACGTGGTCAGTTGCCCAAATTAGAGTGTTGATGACTGATTTCATGATGACATCTCTCAGGGTGTTCCCTCCTGGTGATCAAATCTACTCACTATTGTTATGGTAAATCGTAGACCTACAATATCTTACAAAGAGTGGGAAAAAGAAAAAGTTATTTGAAAATTACCTGGGACTTATTACGTCAAAGGTAACCATAAACCAGGTTGTCTTCTTAGAGACCTTTGACCATAGCCTGGTGAGCCAGACCCACATTATAATGTAGGGTCTGGGCACTCACCGTTCGCAGTGCTCAGTCCGAGGGTCGGGATAATCAGTTGTCTTTCAAATTCCCTCTGCACGCAATAGGACGCAATAGGATATTTGTTTTCAAGTAGCAGGGAATTCAAGCCAAACCGTTGCAACTCTGCCATCAATCATTATGTTAAGCCCAACAAACGACTCTATACACGATTTCAATGCCAGATTTAGTTTCGATTTCTAGAGCTCACAAGTTAATGGAGAGTTGCTAGACTGCCGCTAGGGGCGCGTCTAGACTTCTAGGCTACTTTGACCATGTGTACAGTAGGCTATGCTCAATTAATTAACAGTTATTGAAAGTAGAAATCTTAACACTTTTAAAGCATATTCTGAGCGATTTAACATGCCAAATATCACTTTGGCTAGTCATTATAATGCAATTACATCATAAAGCTAGGTAGCCTGATGTCTTTTTTTTTTATCTTTAACGTATGCAGAATGTGTAGGCTACATGCTAAAATATGACAAAATGTGCTTGTGCCAGGAATACATCCAGCCACGTAGAACACCTTTCCAAATGCAACACTGTTACAAATATGCAACACTTTTACAATAAAGCAAGCAGATAGTCCTATCATGTGTCTAAAGACATATAAAGAGTAGCCTATGGCACGTTGTGATTACGCATTAATACTTTTTAGTGATACCTGCTTGGGTCTGTCAAAACTTCGATTACAACACAAAGGATCAAAACTACAATACCCTGCAAGTATTGGCTGATATAATCAGGCTCTGTCACTTGACACCGATAAACCGAATAGCCTACTCTACAGAACTCTCTGATGAACTTTCGGATAAAGAAGTTCTGATGTGGCAGGCGCTGCTGGGCGCACCAGTACCGGTTGGTAATTCACTTGACACAGCTCTTAGGAGATTCACAGCTCAGCTCAGGCTATGCACTGGGTTGGTCTTATCCGTACACGTCACCACATCTCATAATTATTCAATAAGGAGGCAGCGGCAATAGGGAACTGGCTGCTTCTGGTTCCAAGGCACACATAAATACAAAGCGCAGCCGGAGACAAGGAAAACACAAAAGGACGAGAGCCACACTCACGTGTAAAGCTGAGGACTAACAGAGTCAGGTAACGGCCGTTTTACAGTCATGTTTATGTTACTTAAGAACGTTCCGTGTTAGTGTCATGGTCGCCTAGAATGTTTCTGTATTAACCGATACCCCATGTAAACATCAAATAGCCTGGTGTATTCCAAGCTGAGAGGGTTAGGTCTTGCCATTATTTATGCAACTAAATATCGTGTGTTAAATAAAATTACGATTTTAGAGATGAGCAGCTTACGCCAAGGCAGTAATTAAGTTTCAATGGGCTTATACGTTTTCCACTTATTTTACTGTGAAGATTGACTGACTGACTGCGAAGGTTCTGACAGACTCAATGAAAACTTTACACGACTCACCGGCTGTGAAAATAATTATTGCTGATGCTTCTTTATTTCTGCGTTTGTGACGACAAAGGGTTATTCGTCCATGGCATTTTCTGTCATGCTAACCAAATTAATTAAACTGAATTGTCTAAATCTGGGTTGCTCTGTACTAACACAACTTACGTGGCAGTTGTGATGACTCGACTTTATAGGCGATATTACCTCTTGTGCCTATTTTGCGAACTTGGAGAAGTAAGCCAGAGATTTCTTTGACTGAAGCGGTATCTTCCTAGCCTACTGTTTCCAAAATGTTAAACGTCCTTAGTTCATATGGTTCAATTTGCCACAGTGGTATATCTGCAATTATGACCGCTATGTCTATTGAGATTTACTTTTGCACATCTCATAGCCTATAATTAGGCATAGTTCTACTCTTACGCGACTGTACTATATTAATTATGGATCCGCTAAGTTTTGTCATAGACTAGGCAACCCCACACAGTCATCCTCGCGCTCACACAGGTGACGACCTCACTATGACATCGCACCAGTCGCACCCTCATGCGAGGTTTAGACTAAACACACAAACTACCTAGAACAGTGTCGGTGGGATATGAGGGGATTTTCAGTTTATTTCGCCCATAAGCACACGATGACTGCATTTCTGGATGCCATAAAAGAGAGAATCCATTACTACTCTGATAAACCAACAATAGCCCACTCTTTGTCTACTCTAGCCAGAGTAGCCTATATAAAGGGCGTATGGAGTATGTAGGTTGTAGTTTCTAGGTCATGCTAGCCCCCCACTCCACCCCCCTAATCTGGAGAGAGCAAGAGAGAGAGAGATAATACTCTTTACTCATTTACTGTACACAGTATGCAGGGAGCCGATTGCAAAAAACAATTAATGATATGTGGCCAAACCCGGCAGTTGTAGCCTAGCCTATCTTAAAAATCATTATGCTACTAATAGAAAACATAGCCTAATGGTTCTGATGACAACTGATCATTCCATAAAAGTCTGTAATGGGCAAATATTAGGATGACATTATGATAGATTTTTTCAGCCAATACTGACCATGGGTCAAGAGTTAAGACCTCTTCAAAAAAGCTTTAGTGGTGCCCTACGAATGTTTCTGGGACAAAAAATGGGTCTATTTTAGGTATTTTACCTTGTAGGGTGTCAGTGGGGAAGAATAAAAGGAAATATGCTGTTTCTTTATCTCTTTTGTTATTTCCCTTTCCTGGTCTGCCATGGCCTTCCTTGTATACTCAGATTTTGCCTTGAAGGAATGAATAGAATGAAGGAAACGTACCTTTTTTATATTAAACAACTCCTTCCACATACTTTGTAAAAAGTGGTTGTCTTCTGCCTGGTCCCAGATGAGATGCTGGCCAGAGTCAGGACTCTGGAGTGAACCGGTACAGCAGAACTTGGCCCAGAGAGTCAGAGAGAGAGGGTAGCAGAGCATATCCTGTTAGTGTTTCCAAAGGTGTCTGTTAAATGTTACAGGTGTCTGTTAACTGTTACATATTCTAGTCTGTTTAACCTCAAGCGTGCCTTTGAGATGGAACTCACTACCAGTTCTTACTAGAGCAGGGACATCCCTCTCCATCTTCAAAAAAACTCCTGAAGACCCAGCTCTTCAGATAACTACTCTCGTAGCACTACTTACAACTAGTCTTGCTGATCCTAGCACTTACCACCTGACTAAAACTGACTCTTGATTGTTTAAAAAACAGCACTCACTGATGTACTTATTCTTATTGTACTACTTGTTAGTCGCTTTGGTTAAAAATGCCAAATGTAATGTAATCTCTGTTAGGTGGTCATCAGTCACCCAAAACCACCACAGCCATCACTACTGCCTTGCTACTGAGTGCCACCGAGACACATTAAAGGACACCGTTGACACCAGCCCTCTTAGCCTACCTGCACGCTCAGCCTATGAGGACAGTCGCATATAGAGGATTATTGTTATTAGAAATGGGTCTCGTGTTTGACTTTTTCGTCCAAAGCCTTGGTTCTAGAAATTTATAATTCATGGTTGGTGGTGGGTCAGCCTGAATAAGGTTGCCAGTGAGCATGAATAAATGACAGTATTGCAAATGGAAAATCCAAGCATTATTATTCTTACGATCCCTCAGGTGGTTAATTGTTGTTGTTATCATGTAAGGTAATCTCCTTCTACCCGGATTTGTTGAAACTTGGGTTTGTTTAACACCAAAGACTGGTTTTTCTGGCTCCAGAAACTTTACACCAAGGGGTTGAAATAGCTAGCCTGGAGGAGAACATTACAATGTGTACTTAAGTATTTTTTCATTATGAGCTTGAAGTGTTGATCTGCTAATTGTTGATTTATGATGAAGTGCTCTGGAAGGATTAGACAAAGCCCTTATCTTTAAGTTATGCTCAGGACTGTCCATTTAGTGATGATACCGTAAACAGCTACACACAGACCAGCTTATGGTCATAAGCCTGTTTATTAATTTAATGCATCCATCTAATAGTCCAGTATGTCTTTGAGAGAGAGAGAGAGAGAGAGACAGAGACAAGGCTCCATGCCATATGTCTGTGTGTGCTGCCATGTGTCCAGTGTTGCTGTGGTGATGGTTTGGGCTCAGCGGCAGGATAGGGGTAGGCAGGGAAGAGTGGCATGGGTGGACCTCTCTTGACGGGCCTACGGAGACCTCTCTAATGATCGAAGGGGCCTACGGAGACATGTTTAGTCTTAGTTAAGCTCACTATGTCTCTTCCCCTTTTCTCTTACCATGAACCTCTCTGCTCTGTTGCCTGTGAATTGTCAAAGATGCCTTTTCTCCTGCTCAGATGTGTATGAATGAGAGAGAGAGAGAGATAGCTTGTTTCAGCTTGTTAGGATAAATAGGGGGGAGAGCCTCCCTGTCATTTATGTCTTGTTTTTTGTTATTTTGTTACTTTGTTTGGAAGAAAGATTATATTTTCCACATCAGTTCTTTCAGCCATAATGTGTGTAGTTTACAGATTGCAGCCTACAAGTTGACTGAGGACATGTCCTCATGTTTTTGACATCCTGTTTTCTTAACATGGTGGCAGCAAAGTGATAGTACATTTAATTCATGTCCTGGAAAACTCAAACAAGGTGGCAAAATAATCTGAAAGAGTTCTGGAAAAACAAGTAGATGCAGACTGGCTTAAGGTTTAGTCCTGGAAACAAATGATTGGACATTTTTGTTTCTTCAGCAGAAATTCACTTGAAAATACTAAAAATGCACTACTGAAATACACTATTGTATGTTGTTACACATTTGTATGTGGATGGGATGGATTGTGTTTTGATGCATTGGTTTATGCTCCTGAAGAGGTTGCTGTTGCATTGGAAGTTCCACTTCTGGTGTTGGCAGGGCAATGGCCTAACAGGAACAGGCCCACACAGTCTGAGTGAAGCCAAGCACTAAATCGCTTAATCTGGAGTGTCAGAATGTATCGATGTCATAAAGGCTTTGTTTGGAAAAGGGGGCTTGTGTGCTCTGCGGCCCTTTGAAATATAGACTAGAGTCAGTGGAGTGAGTCTGACCCACTGAAGCAAGCACTTACCGTTAAATACATTTGTTTGTGCATGTGGTAAAGCGCATTGACAAGAAAGCAAAACATTGTATTGTTTGTGTTCATCTCCCCTCTTCTTTGTCTCCTCTTCAGACGCACTAGAAGAGGAGCTTGGACGGCATGCAAAGTTGTGAAATATCTTCAGACAGCACTGATGATCCCCTTAGTAGTGGCTTACGACGACATCGACAACCACGAATAGTAGTGATTGGCGCTGGTTTGGCCGGCCTCGCTACTACCAAAACCCTACTGGAGAACGGCTTCACCAATGTCACGGTCCTAGAGGCGTCTGACCGAATTGGGGGCAGAGTGCAAAGTATTCAGCACGGTAAGGGAACATAAATAAAAGCAGATAGTGCCAGAAGAACTTATTAGTGCCTTATTTATTTTAGATTTGTAGTCATTAAGGTATCATCCTCCATATGATCTTCCCTTGTTTTTGCTTGGCTGTAAGACTCATTTACACCTTGTTTTAAGGTAAACGGCCAATGTTGAGTTTCTACAGGCCATAGAGATAATAGTGTTGCAGTACTTGCGAATAACTGCTGTATTACAGTTTGTTTGCTAAATGAAATACAACACATTTCACACAGGTAACGCAATTCTAGAACTCGGAGCTACCTGGATCCATGGCGCCAATGGCAACCCAGTGTACCACCTTGCGAAGGACAGCGGTCTCCTGGAGCACACCACGGACGAGGAGAGGAGTGTTGGCCGCATCAGCCTCTATGCCAAAAACGGGGTGGCACACTACCAGATCAACAATGGCAAGAGGATCCCCAAGGACCTGGTGGAGGAGTTCAGTGACCTTTACAACGAGGTTAGGGTGTTCACCAGTTATTAGTGCATAAGAACACTTGATACAGTTTGGTTGAGGCATGTTCCCTTATACAGTGGGAAGTGAATCTGTTGCTGCTGTTCAAAGTTGCAGTCTGTGATTCTGGTGAAACACTGTTGATATTGGAGCTCAACTGGACTGTATAAACACCAATTCAATGTGTCAGTACACACACTGAACGGACAACTAGGGGACTGTAGGGAGCAATGTGATGAACAAAAAGTTAACTGAAATAGAAATGCAGGCTGTGCCATTAACTGAGCTCTGCAATCATCACTGTCTTCTGAAGGCCATCGCACACTGGCGATGTCATTCGCATCTATGGATTTGACACTTAACAGATAGAAACATTTTCTAAATGTTGGCATCGGTGCGTGTCAGACGCCACCAGTGGGCTCTGCTCTGTTAAAAGTAATGGAGTTCTAAAGTTTGGCGTCACTTGCCGCCAGTGTGTGTTGGCCTTGAGGGTACTGCATAGTTGTGTTGGCCTAAATGTATGTTGCAAATGTCTTTTAACATCTTTTTAGTTTATATCTATTTTAAAAGAGAACTGTTGAAACTTAGTTGACGTTTGCAGCAACTCATCACAGACTTTTGGCTAACATCAGCACACAGTTTCATCCTTTCATGTCAATTTTTTTACAAATAAGTACTGGGTCTGTGTTTTGTCCAGGCCTTTGAAACTCGTGCCCATGGCACCTCACCTGCTCCCGCTGGCACCATGTAGCCAGGGCCTGACTGGGCACTGCTGTGCCCTCTGTCTTAGCTCGCTTTGACATCCGCTGACGCATCTGCTGTGATGCACTGCAGAATTTAGAACCCTTTCATGCCATCCCCGGAGCACAGGATGTTGCATGTGGCCCACTTACTTTACTGTAGGTAACTGTGATCATCCAGTGGCATCCATGCCCACAGATGGGGTCGCCTCTTGTGGCATCAGGGAGCTGTCCTGACACATTTGCCAGATCATCTTTATGCCTGACAAGACTCAATGTGTGGATCTGAACTAGCAGGTTCACCTCTGGTGCTGGGTCAATCCTTTTGATGTCATAACCCCTGTTATTCCATGCACAAAGCAAATCATGGTGTTATTACTGCATGATCAAGACCAAGCATATCTTCACCATCTACAGTATATATTTCATAAAGCATGAACATTATTGTTGTCAGACTTTAGTGGAAATACGTATCTATTATACCTTACTTATCTTAACTTATCTTCGTGCATATGCTGTGCAATATGTCACAATAGCAGTTAAACATATTTTGTGATTACTTAACCAGTTGAAACTGACAACCTTGTTTTGTGTATGGTAGATGTAAAGAGAATATGATATTAGATTGGACTCCACCATGATGTTAAATGTTGGTTATTGTCTGAGGCTTTGACTAGACAATAAAAAAGCCTTGTTCAGACATGTCAGTGGTGTGGTCTCCTAGGTGATAATTTTTCAGTTCATGTGGTTTAGTTCCATCAACAAAGGAGTTCTTTTCAGTACAACAGCACACCGACATATACATTACACTCTAACACAATTAGATGGAATATACATTTGCAGGGAATATCACTTATATCAGCATGACCAGTTGATTAAAAATGGAAATCAGAACATGACAAATTGCTGAAAAGTCACTGGTAAAAGTTTTTGCCTTTTCACTTTTGGTGTGTTCTGTGAGAAAAATGCCTAAACTCAGCTAATAATATCTAGCTTCAGATCCCTTTTTTTCCGACCACATCGTCTTGACTTATAGTGACCTCTGGCCTTACTTATTTTCCATGGAACAGCTTGCTCAATCAGTCTCGTGACCACCTCACGTGACAACCATACTTGCCCCAGAAACTGAATTTCTCAGTTTTCAGCTCAGCATTACCACTCTCCAAATCATGTTCCCACAGTGGGTTACAGCCACGCTGAACACTTTTCAGCTGTGACTCCATCAGCCATGAGATTTTCATGAGGCGAACAGCGTAGCTGTAGAGGTCAGATTGGTCTGTCATTGAGAATAATGTGTGTTCGAGCCACCCAGCTTTGCTACTTGTTTACAGGTCTGCAAAGCCTGATCTGGGTTATGAAAGCTGGTCGTGCTTAAATCAGGAATTTCAAATCTTGTTTTCCCTTTGCACATGCTTTCAGTCTTCTCTTGTGAACAATGTGTGCTTTGTTTTCAGTGTACAGTTTGTGGTATGTTTTTTCTTGATATCAGTCATTGATCAATATTTGGAAAGTAAAGGAGTAGAGTAAAGGAATTTTATTGCGTTCTCATTCATTCTCCTGCTCTCTTTCTCGCTTTTTTGTGTGTGTGTGTGTGTGTGTGTGTGTGTGTGTGTGTGTGTGTGTGTGTGTGTGTGTGTGTGTGTGTGTGTCAGGTGTATGAGCTGACTCAGGAGTTCTTCCAGAATGGGAAGCCTGTTGGGGCTGAGAGTCAGAACAGTGTGGGGATCTTCACGCGTGATGTTGTGCGGAGGAAGATCATGCTGGACCCTGACGACTCAGAGAGCACCAAGAAACTCAAGCTCTCCATGCTACAACAGTACCTCAAGGTGACGCTCACTCTCTAAAACTGAAGCTTATATACAATATTTTATATTGATCAGTTACACTATGGAAGAAAAAGATGACAAGCTGTGTCATGCCTACCTGTGTCATGCTAGGAAAAATTGCTTTTTGTTTACAAGCATGAGAAATATTGAAGCTCTGATGTCACTTCCTGTAAGTCTAATACCGGCATTGAATAGGAGTTGATCGGTTAATATGAAAGAATTTAGGAGAGGAATTCCTCCCTTATATTACACACCCAGGATGTCAGAGCACGATCAACAAGAGCAATTACCTCAATTTGCATTCGCCCCCATAGTTTCACTGACTCTCCCTTTTTAAAAAAATCTAACCTTTGTCCTACATCTGAGAATGCATGTTGCATCATGAGTCTTTTTACTTTTTTAATCACACATACTTGTGCGTAGTTCTGGTATTTGGTCTTGTAAATAAATACCAGTGAATGTGACGAGAGCAGCTTCTCTAGTAAGCCACTGTAGTTCCTCTGGGCATGTTTAGTGATGAGCAGCAACAGCAACAGGAAGGTGCTGCATATTGTTCAGATTGTCCATCGGGATAAATATGTAAACAGGGATGTGCGATTAATGTTGTTCATCGTGTTTACGTGCAGTTTTCTTCCATGTCTGTTTTTTTGTCTCTCTACTAACAGTAAAGCATCCTGTGATATAAACATCCATTTTCTAGTAAGCACCCTAAACATCCTGGTTCTTTGTTTATCCAGTGGTTGTGTCGATAAGTAATTTTTGAGTAAAATCCTAAGTATCACACATATGTTTGAAGTGTGTGTGTGTGTGTGTGTGTGTGTGTGTGTGTGTGTGTGTGTGTGTGTGTGTGTGTGTGTGTGTGTGTGTGTGTGTGTGTGTGTGTGTGTGCGCGCATGCAGGTGGAAAGCTGTGAAAGCAGTTCCCCCAGTATGGACGAGGTCTCGCTCAGTGAGTTTGGTGAGTGGACGGAGATCCCGGGTGCCCACCACGTCATTCCCGGCGGCTTCATGCAGGTGGTGGAGCTGTTGGCCCAGGACATTCCGTCCCGCATGGTCCGCCGGGGCAAGCCTGTCCGCCGCATCCACTGGAACTACAGCTTCCAGCAGGCCGAGGAGATCACCCAGGACGAGCGCGAGCATGACCACAACCGGGACTGCTGGCCCAGCCAGGCGCCCGCACACGTGGAGTGTGAGGACGGCGAACGCCTCCCCGCCGACCACATCATCGTCACGGCCTCGCTGGGCGTGCTGAAGAAGAGCCACGAGACGCTCTTCTCGCCCGGCCTGCCCCGCGACAAGGTGCAGGCCATCGAGAAGCTGGGCATCAGCACCACCGACAAGATCTTCCTGGAGTTCGACGAGCCCTTCTGGAGCCCCGAGTGCAACAGCATCCAGTTTGTGTGGGAGGACGAGGCGCAGCTGGAGCAGCTGTCCTACCCGCAGGAGCTCTGGTACCGCAAGATCTGCAGCTTCGACGTGCTGTACCCGCCCGAGCGCTACGGCTACATGCTCAGCGGCTGGATCTGCGGCGAGGAGGCGCTGCTCATGGAGCGCTGCGACGACGAGACCGTGGCCGAAACCTGCACCGAGCTGCTGCGCACCTTCACAGGTCAGAGGGGCAGCACACTGCTCTCAAAGGGGACAGAAGGGGTCTTCTACTTCTGATATTGTGTGTTCCAGGGTTAGTTTTGCCGGACCAGCTCTTTAATGGTTATTTATAGGCATAAGTGTTGTGAAACAGACAAGGGGCAAGTGACTACTCGCGTTGTTTAATTCCAATGGAGTTTACCTAATATCTTATTTATTGAGTGAAGCAGCCAGTCAGCTGTACATATACTGTCTCCGAGGTTGTAAATGTCAACCATCTCAATGGCATTTCAAATGTTCCCTCAACAACACCATGACACTCTCACATTTCACATTAGAAGATGACATACACAGGGATCAAATTACTATATCCACATAGTGGTTTTAGCTGTTATATATCAACATTCAGATATGCTGATGTTTTATTGTATCTTATATACTCAGCTAATTATTCAATCTACCTGTCAGCCAGTGATGAGATTCATTCATCATGTGCTTATGCAGTAAAACATTCCCATGGTTACACCAGTATAGATCACTGCCAGCACCAGCACTGCAGTACACAGTGAAAGGACATCTTAAAAAGCAATACTCATTAAGGTCGACATGAATAGTAATATATATATATATATATATATATATATATTATTACATATTATTATTATTACAATATATATATATATATATATGTAATAATAAATAAATAAATTGTATTTATTTTCTCCACTATGAACGGTTTACATGTACAAAACAGGTGGTAGCTATCCATATAATAATATGATAGATACTCCAGGTCGATATTCGCTATAAACAAAAACCAAGCTGCAATCTTCCACAACCTTTCACTGCAGACCACCATTGAAATGTTGTGGTCAAAATTAATCCAAGACAACTGGTGTGAGACTGCAGCTTTATTCACGACGCCGGGAGCATGTTACCCACATGAAATGTCAAAGTAACAAGCCCACACATCTGTGGGTGAAGTCAACTCTTATACCCTTACCCACGGAAAATCACAAGTTGTCACCCACCAGTGATCACTCAACCATCTGGTATTTTAACAGAGATAAGAAATGTTTACGACCCTGAGGGTTACCCACAGTTCGGTGACACAGGGGTTATCTTAACTTTCCTAAGTCAAAACATTCCAACATAGGAGTTTCAGAAAACACAAGAGTCAGAGTAAGAAGATGGCAATTAGATTTCACTGCATGTATATAAGGCATACTAAACATTCAATGAGAAAAATAAAAAATTATCCCACAATGTACAATAGTGAGCTGAGGAGTTGTCTGAGATGGTGGACGGCAGAGTGGGTGAGTCATGTTGGTGTAATTCCACTCGTGGGCCTCTAGATAGAGGAAATGATGTCATCGCAGCCTCTCTGAAGGCAGAGAGGCCTTTTAGCACATGAAGCGTATTTGCAGGTTGAGTCATGTATTACTAAATGCCTCAGGACGTATCTATACACATATGACTCACTCAGAACTTTGTTTACTAGACCGGGGTGAAACGCTGGTTTAATTTGCTAATGAATATCCTAATCCTAATGTGTTCTTATCAGGTTCCCAGTTTGTCATGCAGGCTGTAAAACTCACAGAAAACATCAAATTCTATTTGAAATGCATGCTTTCATTCTTTGCTATAGCCGTTGCCTTGGGCATAACACGGTTACATAAACCATTAGTCACAGTTCTGCTGTATGCATGCATATGTTTTCATGCCTCTGTGCTAGTGAATACACCAGTGAAATGTTTTGCAGTTGTCAGTTGTCCATCCCAATCTCGTGAACTTGATATCTCAATATCTCAACTCCACAAGGCACGTGCTTCAAATTTGGTAGGAATGTTCAATTGGACTCAGAGATGAACTAATTTGATTTTGAAGGTCAAAGGTAAAAGTTTAAGGTCACTGTGACTATGAAGTCCCAAGTCCCATTCGTGTGAACGCTACAGGTATATCTCAAGAATGCCTTGAGGCACGTGCTTCAAATTTGTTATGAACATATGACTAAAACTTCAACTGGTTAGATTCCTTGCAACTCCACACACATGTATGTCATCCAGACATTGACATCTGCGCGAGGCATACGACCACAACGCAATAATTCAGATATGATGAGAATTCACATTTAGGTTTTGTAATTGTCTCACGTTGAAACCGTAGAAATGGATGAGGTTGTCCAAGAGTGCTGTAACTGTGAAAGAGACCAGATGTGACTGGAGTCAGGGTGGTGACTAGATTATCAGATTATCTCCCCCCTCAAAGCAGGCAGGCACCCATCAACAAGCATGCCCTTCTTCCTTTGTGAATGGGCTTTATACATCACTGTGAAGAGAGAATGCTCCACATATGGGAGCATAAAGAGCTGAGGAAGGTTACTGTAAAGTAATGGCTTTAGGGAAGCTCATAGCTTAGCATGCAGGTCAGCAGTGAAAGCCCCTGGGCATCACTTGGTTAGAAGTCAAGGTCCTGTGCCTCTCCTCCCCTCCTCCCCCCCCCCACCCCCCCGCTCATTGTCTTTATTGAATGGAGAGGCCAGGGAGTCAGCCTGCCAATGACACGAGGCTTAGGCGGTCAGAGTGGTCTGTAGTGCAGTGGCAGGCTGTCTGTGATGTAGGTCAGGCCGCTGTAATCCTCCTCTGGGGCCGACTCATCACTGCTATCCCCTTGGCCCGGCCCACGACTCCCCCTGCCAGTGGGGCTGCACTTAATTAGTGGCCTGAAATTGGATTTGGATTACTGCCTGCCCATGGTTCTCTGTTCACATTCACTTCACCTGGGCAGAGAGTGGAGAGACAGGTGTGTGATGAAACAGCCCTGCCTCTAACGCATCCATCAGTACAATGGCTCCTTATGAGCTGACTGCCCCTTCTTTACCCATCTTGACTCAGAGAGGGAGCTGGATGGCTGAGCTCGGTTGATCCAAAGAGTAATCGTTGAGATCGGAGACGAGTTGGAAGCCTCTTTGAGCAGTTACTAAATATCATCTCAGAGCTGCAGGCGGACTGGGTAATGGGATCTGCAAGATAGGTCATGGACTGGTTGAGGGCTCCTGATGCATGCTCAGGCCATTGATATGTTGACCTGATAACATGCCCTATTCTCCAGGCAAGCTGAAAGAGCTCTCTGCTTGGTTTCTAGCGTGTTTATTATTTATTAGCAGGCAGCTTTGTTCATTAAAGTGAAGTGTGTGTGTGTGTGTGTGTGTGTGTGTGTGTGTGTGTGTGTGTGTGTGTGTGTGTGTGTGTGTGTGTGTGTGTGTGTGTGTGTGTGTGTGTGTGTGTGTGTGTGTGTGTGTGTGTGTGTGTGTGTGTGTGTGTGTGTGTGTGTGTGTGTGTGTGTGTGTGTGTGTGTGTGTGTGTGTGTGTGTGTGTGTGTGTGTGTGTGTGTGTGTGTGTGTGTGTGCGCGCGTGCATGAGTGTGTATATGTGTCTGTGTATGTGTGTGTGATGAAATTTATGGCAATATTGCTACTAGGCTCTTGTCTGGCTATGAGGGAGTTTCTTGGCCAAGTACTGGGTCTTGGCAGACAGTCTCTCGCTTGGACGGAGTAGAAGGGACACCTGCGATGCTCTCTACTGCTCCGCAAGATCCCCCTCCTCCACTGTTAGAGAGAGAGAGGAGGGAGGGAGGGAGACGGCTGCATGGTTGAAATCTCAGCAGAATAGTGGGATGTGCCAAACATGATAGAAAAATTATTGAAATGAGAGAGGCCCTAATCTCTCTCCATGCACACACAGCCATTACTGTGATCAGCAACTGACTTTGCCTCATGTGCCCTGACTCGAACTTGGACTTGGACTCTGACCGCATGCTTTGCACTCTTCCCCCTCTTTAAACCCCAATAGGGAACCCCAACATTCCGAAGCCGCGGCGAATCCTGCGCTCGTCCTGGGGCAGTAAGCCCTACATCCGGGGCTCGTACTCCTTCACCCGCGTCGGCTCCAGCGGCGGAGACGTGGAGAGGCTGGCCATGCCACTGCCTTACGCCAAAAGCACCAAGGCTCCGGTAAGCACCACCATGAACACTTTATAAAGGACACAAACAACTCAAAGAGTGTCAGAAAAGATTAACCTATACAGTGTGAGACTACATTTCTCCTTGGAAAGAATGGCAAAAAATAGTTTCAGTTTTTGAAAGAAGCTACTGTGAAGAAACTCTCTGGCTGGTGTTTGTTGATGTTTACATGTCTGTCATTGAGCCATGAGAGGAAGGCTGTTGTTGACATCCATACGAGGGCCTGCTAAGTATGTCTAAGGGGATCAGATAGTGTGGTGGGTCTGGGATGCTGGTCTGGCTGCCAGTGGAACGCCTGTAACCTGAGTGGAGAGGCGGCCCAGCTCTGTGGCTTCCTAGCGAGGTGGGAACGCACTGTGGCCTATTACGGTTCTGAAAGGAACAGCCTGACCTCACAGAAAGAGCAAAGCAGTCTTCCTCTAGAGGTGCTTAAGCTGAAAATAGCTTAGTGGATGTTGTACTTCATATGTAACAGAATACAAACTTAATCATCCTTAACTGAAAACAACCCCCCTCTCTTTTCTCTGAGGATTCATTTTGCTTTTCATACACATCTCTTTGCCTTGCTCCTGATAATCAACTGCTCCTCAATATTCTCTCCTTTGCCCTCCCTCCCCTTTCCACTCTTCTCCCTGCTGTGTTTGTACAGCCTCTGCAGGTGCTGTTTGCTGGTGAGGCCACGCACAGAAAATACTATTCCACTACCCATGGTGCTTTGCTGTCAGGCCAGAGGGAAGCCTCTCGCCTGATTGAGATGTACCAGGACTTATACAATGCAGAAACCACAAAGCCTAATATGTAAAACGAACCACTGACTAGTGAAACTACCTTTCTGTTTTTTTTATGCTTTCTGTACTTAAAATTACTTAAATTATATATATGTGTGTTAAAAAAACTTGTAGGGGCATTAAAATGACAATTGTTTTAAAATCATGTTTTTATTGTATGTAGATTTTAGGTCTGTAGATTTCACTTTGATATGTACATTAAGAACCTGCCAAGTTGCTGCCATTTTGTTCTTAGCGGATTTTTTAAATCAAGAAATTGATATGTTTATAACACATCTATAATTTAACCTTTTGTAAGTGCCTTCTGTATTAAATGTCATGTCAATGAAGCAACAACAGTACTAAATTAAACTGTATATTAATGTGAGAGGTTGTGTGCTTTCTCCCTCTTGTACTGGCCCCAACATTGCTGATAAAGAGGATGCCCTGTCCCCGTTGCATTAAGCTGCCGAGTCTGTCTGTTTGCCAAAAAATTGGGATTTAGATTTTATCCTCTGTAAAGACTACTATAATTTCCTATAGTCCATATAATGGCATTGTTTTACCTTGCATCACAAGTCAAGATTGCTGTGAGAGTAAGAGATCAATATGTTTTTTGTCACATTCTTTCCTCGTATCATTCCATCTCTTTAAGCCTGCATTCACACAAATTAACACCTCTGGTGTCAATCTTTCTTCCCTTTGAAAAAGAGGGTTGTCCTTGCTGCTGCACCCATATGCTTGCTACTAGAAGCCTACAGCCAAAGCTCAATGATTCTCATCATTAGCACTAAAATTAAACCAGCTAGAGTAGTTTGTGTGTGTCACAGAGCGGAATGCTGTCAGCATAATCATTCCGAAACAGAGTTATGTAGATTCCTGTCCTGGTTCTCAACACTGCTGTTCTGACACTGAACTAACTACCTCATAAGTCCCAGCACTGCTGGTGGTGTTGATGTCTGAGCATGTCCTGTCCTCATCTTACTGAGACTGAAGTACTGTGAGTGGTCTGCCCTCCTGTGGCGAAGCGGTTGAAGTGCAGTCTCTTGGAGGTCAGACTTACCAATTAAATCCACCATTCACAGTTAAGTGAAGATTGACACATGAACCCTTGAAAAACATACACCCAGCTTACTCACACCTAAAACACAAAAGCCATTTACAGACTGTCTAAGCTGTTCCTCATCACTATAAAAGGCGTATTGATCCCTGATGATCTGATGGGTCCTAAATCTGCTCTTAGTACAGCTGAACTACATGTTTGATGCTCAAGAAAAGTGGCATTAGCGAGAGCATTAGTACAGTCTGTTACAACCATGAATGTTTCAGTCACAGCCACTAGAAATTGATCTTGTTATTTTATCCCTGTGGAAAATGTATCATTATAGTCTAGTTGACAGAAAGGTGAACCTGAAAATGTTGAGTACACCAAAGTTTTATGATAGAAATATATAGTATGGGTCCCCAGCATGCAGAAACTGCAGGATGCTAATTTGCATATGTTGGGCAATTTGTGTAATTAAGCTAATTAGCATAAACTAGCATAATCGCCTATATTGATCATATTATAGGAGCTGCTTGGCCAAAATGGACAATGTTAGTATGTTTTTAGGGGTTACTGGAGATGCTGAGTCCATATCTGACATTTTCAAGACTCAAAATCACTATTTAAACATGGTTTGGTCACGTTCTTACTCTCATTAAGCTGATTTTGCTGAGTTTTTGGGGGCGATTTAGACGGATTTTTGGAGGATAAAAATGTTCAGTGTTCAGGAATAATTTCATCCCTGTCCTTTTGCTCTTTTAGCTGTGTATATATATATATATTGCAACATGTAACATCACTGCCTTTGCAGAAACAATAATTAGCACTTTCCAGATACATGTATACACAGTTTTAACCCAGCTTTGCAGTTACAGCTGATAACATCTAACAAATCAGGAGGAGCAACAGGACTTGAATCAAGGGTGGGCGAGTTCCTCTCCTTTCTTAATACCTGTCCTCTTACTCTATCCAAACGCGGTGATATCCACAGCCGGTGGATCAGGGCGGTCTGCTGCTTTCCAAAGCAGCACCTGTAGATTGGCACATTTTCCATGGAGGAGTAAGTTGCGTTCTGTAGGAGACAGTGTCTTCAGTGCTGGAGGAGTCGGGAGTGGGAGGCCTCACCGCCAGGGATGGATTACTGCACGGGCCTACCGGGCCCAGGGTCAGGGGGGCCTGAAGCCCAAGCCTTTGCATGAAATCATTGCCTCAATATCAACACATCAGGATGTATAGTGTATGAATCTGATTGAATTTAGTCCATCCCCAAAATGCACCAGTATACAGGAAATCACATCAAACAAATTAAAACATTTCTGAGGAAGGACCCCCAAACCCCCCTTCCACATGCGACAATTAGTGGGGGGCCCTTAATACATCTGGGCCCAGGGGCCCGAAAGTTCATAATCCGTCCATGCTCACCGCTAGGTGGAGGCCCATGCAAAAGGATCCGAAGAGAGCCCTTGTAAGGGGTACTAAGAAGCTTACAGAGGCCTTCAGTAGAAGCTGCGGGAGGAGACCAGCCGTCGCCTGGGCCTGGCTACGGGAGGAGTGCTAGCCTGAAGAGGATCTCGATGCAGTGGACACGGCGGAGAAGGGCTTCACGCGACCGGGAGAGCGGCCTTGGAAGATGAGGTGGTGACGCCGACCTGGGTGCTGACTTCACCGTGAGAAGACCTTGAGCCCCTGGCCCCGCCAGGCAGCTATAGGTTGGAATTGGCGGTGGCCCTGTCTGCGGAGCAGAGCAGAGGTGGAGCGGCAAGGAGGTGGTGCCTTGAGGATAGACGGTTGGCGGAGCCATTTGAGGCACGACGGTTGGGCAGCTCCGGCGGATGGGCCCTCTGAAAAACGGAACTCTAAGCCTTTGGGTGCGTGTGGGAGGCACCATGCTGTGCGGGCGCCTGTTCTTGTTGGCCTGTTCGCCGGCGCTCTTAAAAATAAAGGGAAAAAAAGTTTGTTGTGAGAAATCTATTGGCACGAGCCAGAGAGAAGGTCTAGGCCTTGGCGCAACTGTGGCGGAGTGGAGCGGCCGGGAGCAGCGGAGGACCGCTATGCGATGAGGCAGCAGAGGAGGGATGCCAACGTCGGTAGCTGTAGCCTGATTGCGCAGCGTGGTCCGGCTACGATGGAGCTGGAGTCTGCTGCCTCAACTGGCGAGACGACGGAGCAGAGCGTCGGAAGTGCGGTGCCAGTTACGGTGTTCAGTGGTGGGGAGTCTGTGCCAGTGGAGGCTAAGCCCCTCCAGGTGTTGAAGGAACGTCGTGGTGGTGCACACTGCGAAAGTGCGACCTGAGGGCGTTCTCTGAAGGGAGTTGGGGACAAGCGGCGACAGGCCAGGTGACTGCCAGCACTACCCGCATTGGGCTGCTGGTGGTTGTGGTTCCCCTGGGTGAGTAGGGCTCTTGCGGTGTGTGCACCCCACCTGCTGTGTGGCAGTACCAGAGACTTTGCTGGACTGAATGTGCCGTGGACGGCAATGGCTTGTTGGGGGAGCTGTTTAACGTCAGCTTGCTGGACTGTGCTTGAGATTCCAACAATGTTTCGCGCTGGGGATTCTGGGAGAACTTTGGGGTTATTATGCATGCTTGTGCCTGTACTGTATAGTGCGGCTGCGTCCAACCCTATGTGTGTAAGATGCCGGTGTTCTTGACTTCCCTAGCGTGAGCTATGTTCTGTGCCGATGTCCCTGATCCCGATCAAAAAGCTTTTGATTAGACAACGCTGTCTCATCAATCATTACACTATTAAATCTGCTTAGCATCATTAGCATGCTGCACATATTTGTTAAAGCTCTTGCATTCAAGTTGAGTGATCATCTCAATACCAATGTTTCCCAAAAGGGCTTGTCCCTACGAGAAGAGTATTACCTTAAACACACATGAGGAAACTGAACAGTCCAATCAGTAGACTATGATAAGCTAGCCAACTATGCTTCTTTGTGTACAATATTTCCAGGCTTCAACCAGACAGTTAAATTTGTAATTTGTAAAGAGTTGTAATAGAAACAGTAGGCCTAAGCTATACGCTAATCTGCATAAAGTGTGCTGTCATAAATATCAGACATTCAGTATTCTCTCTTTTAATATCAGGATATGAAATAATACAGATATATTATATTGTAATCCTCTGGTGTTCTAAGGTAGGCTATTGAAATGTCTAGCCCGACCCCTCCAAAAAAATCAAGGTTCATATCAAACCGTGGGTCAAAAATCGTGATACGAATCGAATTGTTAGGTTGGTGTATTGTTACAGCCCTACTGTATATCGCTACAGCCCTATCCTCCAAAAATCTGTCTAAGTTGGACCCAAAAACTCAGCAAAATCAGCTTAATGAGAGTAAAAACGTGACCAAACCGAGTTAAAATAGTGATTTTGAATCTTGAAAATGTCAGATATGGACTCAGCATCTCCAGTAACCCCTAAAAACATACTAACATTGACCATTTTGGCCAAGCAGCTCTTATAATATGATCAATATAGGTGATTATGCTAATTAGCTCAATTACACAAATTGCCCAACATATGCAAATTAGCATCTGGCAGTTTCTGCATGCTGGGAACCCATATATATTTCCATCATAAAACTTTGGTGTACTCAACATTTCCGGGTCCACAATGGGGCTCTATGGGCTGTCCACTGGACTATTACAGCATTTAGTGTCAAATGTAATGTAATGTTCTTCAGTAAATTGTTTATTGACAAGTATCAGATGACCTACATACTGTATATACCAGAGCAGAGGTCATTGACACCAGCCACTGAAACCTGATTCTATACTAATTATGTATGTTTGTGTACATTCCCATGTTTTTCATTCAGTGGGGCCTGAATGCAGCATCAGATGAGATGCTCGTGCTGGTGTCTGGTGTGGAGAGTTGTTAAGTCTTTGCCTACGTGCAAGAAGTCCAGCTGCAGAGAGAGGGATCATAAGCTACATACTAAATGCTGAGCTTCAACATAAACAAGATAGTGAATTTAGAGAGAGGATATCCTAGTGCCCCAGAAAATTAATGTTGTCCTTACACTGTCCAGACATCATTAGTCTCCATCATGGAATCAAGTGTTGCTTTATTTAATTTATCAAAACCAGGAGCTTTCTTTGGCCGGAAGACCTAGAAAGTAGCATTTCCCACGATGCATTTTTTCCACCAATGTTGAGCCCAACTCACTGCTGCTTTCTTAATAAAGCACAAATATTTGATATATTTATCACTTCATGTTCACTTTGTGTTGATATGCACTGGAAGCCTGCCTGTTCACGTAAATAAACAAAAAGGTTCTGGAGAGCGCTGTGATGAGATATTTCATATAATGCTGTACCAATGAGCTCACATTGTCTCAAGGATGTAATTAGTCTATTACACAGTGAACTTTTGAGCTTCTAGGTGACAAAAAAACAGGAAGTAAAGATCTAAACATTCAGATAGACAAACAGTTATTTTCCCCCCTTTTTTCCCCTCAGAAACAAGCCTGTGTTCCCAGAGTCTTAGCTATCACTGTTTACCCCATTCATTTGATAAACAGCCACACCAATTCCAAATCGGTCCCCAGGGGGACTGGGGGTTTTTTAGGGTCAATGGAGCACCTACAGTTTATAACATATGCAGAGGGCAGGACTCTCTACTTGTACAGTACTTTTGCACTGAACACCATACCACGTTTGTTTCTGCCCTTGAAGTTCTGATACTGTCTTCTTATATGAGAAATTCTCCTGATGAATTAAATTTTTACATGTCTTCTCAAATCATGACTGGTAAGCAGAAAACATTTATTTTATCATTTTAGTCTTGCAAAATTTGTATTTTGCTGTGTAATATATTTAATCTTGCCTTGACAGTGAAAAGGTCATATTCTGAGAAAAGTCATTGTTGTGACTGATTTTTATCCCAGAAAATACTATTGTGTCAAAGCGATTTGTTGCAACTTCTGTTACTTCTCTCTTAATGCCACATCGTTTTTGGGTTAAACTGCTTTGGGTACCTTGCAAGTAAGAGTGTTCAGATTTTCAAAGCTGTCACACATCAGATTCCTGCAAGGAAAACACTATTGTGTTTTTTTCTACATTAAATTCTGAAGCTTATGTACGGAACATGCGTTTGCTTGTTGGTTTCTGTGGGCACAGTCATATCCCTGGTGCTGCTTGTCTTACAGCTTTGGTAGGATTTGTCTACAAAACAATTCTCCTTCTACTGTTGTGTGTGCAACTGAGTTCCAGCTCAAAGTTCACCCTGCTGCTGTCCATGCCCAACACCTCCATACCCTTCAGCGTGGGGCGCATGGGGGCGGGAGCGCTCATCGCCATAGATACCATCAACAGCAGGCCAGACATACTGCCAGGTCAGTCGCCTAAGGCTACGGCAGTGAGGACAGACATTTGTACATAACTGGACAGAGATGTGTTAAAAACAATGCAAGTTGTGTTGTTTTTAACTCATTTGTTTAAGAGTGTACTCATAGTAAACAATAGCCTAGTAAAGAATGGATCTACTACCATTTTAAAACAAAAACAGCAACGTTTCAACGTCTGAAATTCATGTTGCCTGAAGAAGACCCTGTCGGGTCGAAATGTATCTGCTTTTTATCCAAAATGTGGGAGATACATTGTTTGGTACAGTGTTTGGTAATTTTTTATATGCTTTTTAACCGAGGGTTTGTGACACGTGTTCATTTTTAGGTAGGCCTATATATTGGATTTCTATGTGTACTTGTTCTCTAGGTAAGGACTTCCTTTGAAATCAAGCACTTACGAAAAAGAGTCCTTTTGTCCTCCAGGTCATCAACTGGACTACCAGTATGTGGACGATGAATGTAATGATTTGACAGGTCCTGGGAAAATAGTGGAGCTTCAGCACAAACACAACTACGCTGCCCTCATTGGCCCTGCCTGTTCACAGGTGTGTGTTTTTCCTGTTCATTCCATCCATGCCCTCACATGGCAAAGCCAACACATTGTTAAATGTAGGTCAGTGCACAGTACTTTAACAGTGGCTTCTGGTATAGTAGGCCTGTCTTTAGTGCCGTGAAATGTAAGGCATTGTGGACTAAATGCCAACTAATTACTGTTCTGTCCCAGGTTTGTGCAGTGACCTCCAAACTGGCTGCTTTTTGGAACATCGCTGTAGTCAGCCCTGTGTGTGCAGAACAGCAGTTTCTGGACAAAGAGGTGGATTATAAAAACACTATACAGAAAAATATAATGAAAATATAATTGAAATGATGAATAAAATGGACATGAAATGATAGGGTAATTGTATTACACGTGTCACAGAAGTTGAAAATGACTTAAAGGCTAAACATCTACCCTTCGTGATGCAAGCTGTTTGAATTTATACAGCCTAGTAAGGTTTTGCACCTACATCATAATGTCATGCGACCGTTTGTTTACAACTGAAGTGGTAGGCAGCGCGGTAGATATACAGCCAGGTTACATATGTTACACATAGGCTTACTGTGACAAATATCTTCAAAATTGAATTTTATTATCGAAACACTGACTGAAAGATGCCGACCACTTGCGTAGCAGTTGGTTGCTACAATAGGAAGAAAAAATCCACCCAATTCACTTTGTTGTGGAATAACTTACAGGATTGCAAATTTGGGTCACTATCTATCACTTTAAAGTGTGTAGTAAATCATTAATCAGGTATTAAAGGTATACTATGCAGGTTTAGGTATTTTTGATGAGTTTACAGTCGTGATATATTTATATGTTACTCTGCTATTGTAAATAGCAAACTTCTTGCGACTTATCCCTCCTGTACACAATGCAAATGCTTTTGTTGTGAAGATGAAGGATTCTCCAAAGAGCTATCTACTGACAAGGTATTAATTACAGATTCTTGCGAGTTTTGGCGGGGTGCCACTCTTAGAAGTTGCATGGCTGGTTTTCCTCGGTATGCTGTATAGCTATGCTAGGTGAATGATTCGCCTGTACAATTTCGTTTACCATCAAATTGGCTTCATAAAGGTGAAAATCTTATCATAGTGTGTCTTTTAAGCTTTGTCTCTCTGCCCTTCAGCACAGCAATTATTCACTTCTCACCCCTGTCCTTGTCTCTGAGCTACAGGCTTACCCCACTCTCACGAGGGTGTTTGGGCCCTTCACAAAGATGGGCTCCTTCTTTGTTGAGATCTGTAAGGAATTTGGCTGGCGGCGAATCGGGATCATCCATGAAAACGACACTGTTTGGACTATCCCTGCAGAGGGGATCAGGTAGGGAGAATGAACATGGATCCAGCTGAGGGGTTTCATCCCAATTATATGTTCTGGGTGGACAGAGACTTTTACGTTTACACTGTCAATTTGACAGGCACCTGGTCCCATGCAAAGATTTCTGGATTTGTTGTGTTTGCCAAAGGTACCAGGCAGAGATCAGCAACATCACAATCGCCAAATCCCTGGAGCTGAGAGGGAATTCCTCCCACACCTATGCTCTGGCTCTGGCAGAGATGGCCGAAGTTAGCAGGAGTTTGTGAACTCTGTCATCAACATCGTCACCACACAATCAGACCCTTGTTGCTTTGGCTCTGCATGGTGTGGGATGATGTCAGAGGTGCTCATGCTTTTTTCTCCTTTGTGTGCAGTCATTGTGATTTCAGCTCAAGGAAATGTTGTGCGGAGGGTTCTCATAGAAGCCCATAGAAAAGGTCTCACCAATGGGGAGTATGTCTTCTTCTGCTTCGAACCATACAAGCATGAAGACCTGTTTGGCAACTTTGACTGGGAGCGAGGTTTTGTTGCACATGCATCAACATTATCATACATATTCCCATATATACACATCAATATCATAAAGCACACATCCAGAAATGTGCATTTTTCTGAACCTTTGTTTCAGGAGACGCGTATGATTCTATGGCCAAGCAAGCTTACCAGGCCCTTTTCCTCCTCTCCCTCTACAAGCCCAGCAATGACAAATACAAGGAGTTTAATGAGAAGGTCAAACTAAGGGCCAAAGAGGACTTTGGCTACCTGTACTCTGAAGAAGAAGAGGTTGGTAACCTTCAAAATATGATTTTGAAGGTTATGAAGGATATGAACTTGATGCTTCATAGGGAATGTTGCTGTTGTCTATTTGATTTTTTTTTACATGATTTACAACAGGTGTCTGTTTTGGCTGCTATTGCACATGATACAGTGTGGCTGTATGCACAGGCACTAAACGAAAGCTTGGCAGAAAATGGAAACCCATACGATGGCTTCAATATTACCCGCAAAATGTGGAACAGGACAATTACCGGTCAGCAAGGCGGCTTCTTTCAATTCGCTGGGATAAGAGGAATGTTGCTCTTAATAAATTTGAGGTCAAAATTGAACTTATGTTGAACATTCAATTGCTTTCAACACAGGTATCCAAGGAGATGTGACAATTGATTCAAATGGTGACCGTGAATCTGCATACATGATGAAACATATGGAAGGCAGTGGAGAATTTAAAGTGAGTTTCCAGAAAGAAATGAATCTTCTTATGTCTAAATTCCAGCCCTGTATAGCAGAATTAGATGTGAATTTACTTGCCATGGTCAATTGCTGTTTCCTAAACCTGAGGAAAACATACTCTGATTTTAGGTTAAGGGTTGACACTATAAGGTGCATCCGACCTTCCATATACAGAATATGTTCTGTTCTACAAAATGCATTCAATTACAAAATACAAATACAAACCAATGTAACATATGTATCTTGTCTAAGGGCAACAAACATCACATTGTTACATAGCCTAATATTGACACCAAAGGTCTGTTGGGCATGGCACCCCCTATGGCACTAGCTATATAGCCTTATAGTATAGCCTATATAGCCTACTATATAGCTATATAGCCTTAACCCCTCAGGACATTGCTGAGTAATGAATTTCATGTTTGATTTGTCCTTGCTTGAGTGGTGATTTTCCCCCTGTGCAGGTGGTTGCTAACTACTCTGGGACAAAGAAGGTCTATGAGGCAGTTAGAGGGGTCCATATTCTGTGGCCTGGGAGCCAGGCAATCCCGCCCGAGGACACACCTCAGTGTGGGTTCAGAGGGGAGCTCTGCATCTACACTGGTACTGCCACTGTCACTGACTACATAACTACACTATCATAGTAGGAATCAGAAGGCAGAATGAGTGGTTTGTGTTGGCTGATAAACATTTTGGTTGATTTATCTTTTCAAATCTTTAAGATAATGTTCTCGACTCTGGAGTATTTGACTGACACTGCCATTTCATTCTGAACACTGCAGTAAGAGCCACTGAATCCTTGTTCTACCTGCCACAGTGATAAATTAGTGTGTAATGTTTCAGCTGGCAACATCAGCATGATCCCAGTAGAATAATCAATCAAACTCTTATGAACCAGCAGGGTGAAGACCTACAACATCATTTCCCTACAGGGAGATCTAGGATAACATCCCGCTAATGTCAGCACATTTATCTACGTAGGCCTAGCATCTCATAACCTGTATAGGCAGACACAGCCATTGTTGTGAGCTGATTGGTTATCATATCAAAATTGCCTTTCTGTCACTTGACTCCACATAAACTGTTTAAAACAGCACAACACAAAGGTGAGCAAAAAGATTAAGGTAAATGTGCTTAGCAAATTCAGATGCGCACATCTTATCCCATTTAGAACAGAATGCAAAGATCAACAAACATGTTTGCCATCTGCACTCTTGCTCATTTCTGTTGCTTAAAAACTATTTTGTTTTGCTTTGAAAATGTTTCTATTTTTACTATTTTGTTCGAGTTGTGGTAAGGACTCAAAAGTGAGGGACAGGTGCAAGTTAATTTTTAAAAATGTTGAGTTATGATTTTTTTTCTGCCATTGTAGCATTATTGGCAATAATGTCATTTCCACACTATTCTTCACTGCAGCAGCCTAGGAGGAATTCTACTTGACTCTATGAATGAATTGTTGTGGTAATTGGTAGGAACAGATGATGAAGCCATTGACGCATATAAAATATTTAATGCTATACATTTTGTGTATTTTATGTATTACATGTGATGTTTAGAGAGAGAGAGAGTGCGCAAAAGTGAGCGCAATTGCAGAAACACCGGGTATTCCGTGGCCTACAATAGCATATCAAAGTAACAACTAATGTGGCTTTTAATGTTTAAAACAAATCCGTCACATTTGAAAAACTTCTGCAGTGTTAAAAGGGAGACAGTAGGGGGAGCTGTTGTTCCACAAGGTGTGTGTTGGGCATGTGGTTAACTACTGTAATGCATGCTCTCCTGCACGGACACACCACACACCTGTGTTTTCGGGGTCAGCACTGGGGTCACGGAGCTCATTACAGCTCTGTCCCAGACCCCCCTTAAGAAAGAAAAGATAGAGCAGCCAACACTGACTGAAGCCACTATGAATTATTCACTGGTGCCTGCCAGACCAAAATCACTCTCTGTGCTGATATGTGTTTTAGGGCAGGCCTTTATTGAAGTCCTTGCTGATATCTAATAATATCCTTCAGGAGATTACAACACTGTTCTTTTGTCTTTTGTTGGCTGGGGTTGTCATTGTCATTCTGAGTGTTCTCTTTGTTGACTGAATTTCAACTGACTTTTCGTTGGGATAATATTCTCTGGGATAATATTCTCCTCATAGATTTGTAATTAAAAACATCTGCCACATTCCACACCCTTCCACATTAAGGCCAGTGACTTTGGATGAGTGCTTAAACCATATATCTAAATGACTGAGTTATTTCATCTTCACCACAGACAGAAAATTTGCTATTGCTGTGGGGCTGATATCTGGCTCACTGACAGCGGGGATTCTTGCTGTCTGTATACTGTACAGGTGAGATAGCACTGGATCATTATGTAATTTTCACTGGTTTATTATTTGCTCTAATTCTTGAAAAGAATTAGCCACAAGATGTTGGGAGGAATTTTATATTATGTTAATAGGCAGATTAGCAATTGGTATTGAAAAAAAGCACGAAGGTGTTCAATTTGAATATGATTTAGCATATGTGCCATGAAATCAAATTAATTCTCATTTTAACTTTGACAGTTTTTCCTGTCCTATTTCGAAAAGTCTCACTTTTTGAGAATGTCCTAAAAATTCATTACCTTCCTTTGTAATTGAAGTCATATGCAATCACTGCATATCCTTCACTGCACTCCTGGTTCACTCCTGCTCTCTCTGCAGGAAGTACAGGCTTCAGGAGGAGGCGTCCATGATGCTGTGGAGGGTCAGCCCTGGTGAAGTGAGCCTGATGGAGCTGCATTCCCCTGCCACAGCAGCTAAGGTGGGGCTCACAAGGGCTGTGCTCCCAACACCCCTCATATACTCTTTAGCATCTTTAGGTCTCCTCTTCAGGCCTTAAAGGACTATGCCAACTTCTTGGAAATGTGCTTATTTTCTGGAAGTGGGTATCTTCTACTGTCTATGGTTACACCAGTTAGCCTATAGCTAGGCTATATTAGCCTTTTATAGCTAAAAGGAAGCTACAGTATAGGCTAACTGGTGTAACCCACTTCCAGTGAATTATGCTAAAATAGGCTAACAATGGCAGACTGTGTTGTTGCACACACAGAGAAGAGAAGGGTATGTATCCTTTTATCTAGCTCAGCTAATAAGCTGATTTCCCAAAAAGTTGATGTAAATCACTCCATATATCCAGTTTTGGGCACACTAATGGTCCATTGTGACTATTTGCCATTGTTACAGTGTTAACTAAATATATTCAATAAAGTGTCCACTTAATTATATATTAATATGAATAAAGCTGTCATTAAATGATATTCATAAATAACTAGATGTTTAAAAAACCCACACACATTTACATTCATTTACATTGTTCGTCTCCAATAACTTAACATTCATGTGACACATTATTTCTTTAACCTGCAGGCATGCGTTGGAGAGTTTTGAGGTGGTAAATGGAGTGTAGTGAACTCTAATCATAACTTTCAATGGTGGTGTACAGGGGGGAGCATACCTATGTTCCCCGGGTCCTAAGTTCCCTGGGTCCTATGTTCCCCGCTTTGTAGGCTATGGGACCGGGGGAACATAGGACCCTAACCCTAAACCTAAACCTAACCCCGAGCGGGGAACATAGGACCCGGGGAATATAGGGATGACCCCGTACAGGGATACTTAGCGTGAAGCAACAAAATCATTAGCACTGAATACCTGCCTACTCAATATGCTGCTCAGTGAAAGATAAAGGAATAGTTCAGAGAATATTTGTCGATGGAAAGATGTGGAGGATTAGCAGCGGTATATTTTTATACATCACTTTGGCTGCATAAGTTAATACCAAAGATGTTAGACCAGAGCTTAGCACTCTAGAATCTTATACCATTCACTCCTGACTATGACCAAAAATGGCCATATAGTTGATAAGTAGGAACTGCGTAAGCAGATCTGCACCCCTAGTTTCACCAAAACCACACTATCATTAATGGGTCATTAGGTCTTGAACGTTCGGAATTCTTTGGTAAGCACAAGAGAGCAAGCAAGGACACAATGTAAACTCATCCATTCATGAAACCAAAGGTAGAACACAATGTGTTAGTTGGAAGATTTAAAGGGATTTGTTGTTGTTGTTTTCATGTGTTATGCCTTTCTTTTGTAAGGTTCCTTACGTGAGGTCCAGAGCCTTGCAAGCGTCTGTGGAGTCCATCATTGGCCATGTGCAGGACCACTGCTCCTCTCACAGGCCTGCTGTCTATAAAGTGAGCGCACCACCTGGCCCTTTGGATAGACAGACTTCCTCCCATGGAAACAGGCATTATTTTAAAAGATTTAATAGGCTATGGGCCTATAATAATAGGCTGTGTTCAGTTTTGCCGCATTTCAGCTAAGTCTGTTATGTAGTTAATTAGGTGTGCTGTCTTGTGGATGTGGGTATTGGAGTCCTCTGAGCTCATCTGTGACGTGTCTGTGGCTCTCAGGAGAATGTGTGTGCACTGCGTCTGCTCCACGTGAGGAGTGTGAGTCTGAGCAGCGAGCTGCAGACGGAGCTCAGACAGGTGGGACACGGGGGACACCCCACACAACACATCGCACCCACGTGTTTTTCTCACCTCACCCTTGTTATTGCCACTAAGGCCAGGGATCTACTTGCTTTTAATAACGTGTACACGAGCGCATGCACACCATGGCTGCCACACATATCCTGTGTCCAATTCGCGACAGCGAGATGCAATATTCACATGAGTTATGGGGCCGATAGTATGGGTGCAGTACATGAGCATGCGAGACCGGATTTATTTACGACTCTAGGTCAAAATTCTGTGGTCTGAACTCTAGTGGAGTCATCCAGTAGCACTTGTAGTGCTTGCATAGTACTTGGGCAAGGTGTCGTTCACAACACAGCCATTTATATACGTGAATGTGCACAAATGTTTTGTCAAAAAACAAGTATATCCCCAGCCAAAGAATGTTATGCTCTGTCAGTGGAACAAGCATCTTGTATCCTCCCTGAATTGCCATTTTGTGTGTGTGTGTGTGTGTGTGTGCAGTGTAGGGATTTAACGCACCGAAACATCTGCAGTTTCATAGGGGCCTGTCTAGAGTCTCCCCAGCCCTTCCTCCTGACTGAGTACTGTCCCAAAGGAAGTCTGCAGGTAGGGACCCTCAGTTATTCGGTCATTCATTTGACCGATGCTCTTATCCAAGGCAAGTTACAAGTCTCTCTTAAATTCAGCCCTCTTCACATGCTTGTGTGATTTTATGTACTGGACTAATGTTTGTTTTTGTGGTGTCTTTAATCTCCCAGGACATTTTAAAGAGCGAGTCAATCAAGCTAGACTGGAGTTTTAAGTACTCCCTTCTGCTGGATATTGTGAAGGTATATAGCTCTCACAACATTCGGTCATTCACCCCGATTCTCCCCTTACTTTTAAGTGGGGAGAGACAAGCTGCCATAAATTGCAGTTTGTTTTGGAATGACTCACTGCTGGGTTGCATGTCTCTGTATTGGCAGACGGCTGTCTAGAACGCCTGTGATTGTGCCTCTCTCTCAGGGGATGGACTACCTGCACTGCAGCCCACTGCGCTCCCATGGTCACCTGACCTCCAGGAACTGTGTGGTGGACAGCCGCTTTGTGCTGAAGGTGACTGACTTTGGCATCAGCCCCCTGAGACGGGTGAACTCCACCATTTCCCCTGACAGCCCTGGATACCACCAGGGTAAGAGCCCTCACAGGCCACCTCACTTTAAATCTCTAGGCCACGTGACTGTTAGTGTCAGTGAACACTGCATGTCTGGAGTACACCAGATTCTGAACCCTCAAACCTTTTTAAAATTCAAGTCTGTATGGCAAACATCTGTCGATAAGTGCAGTTAAAGAATAGTATGGATGTAGGTTATATGCAGTTGTCAAGAGCAGTGTCCTCTCTCCCAGCCCTGCTGTACAGGGCCCCAGAGCTTTTGAGGCAGACGATGCCTGCTAATGGCACCCAGAAGGGAGATGTGTACAGCTTCAGCATCATTGTTCAGGAAGTTGTGTACCGCCATGGGCCCTTCTACATACCAAACACCAGTCTCAAGCCCATAGGTATACACACACACACACATATACACACACATAGTGTCTAATGTTACCTGGTGATTAATAGTAGTAGTAATAGTAACAGTAGTGATATAGCATATGCATGTGATGCAGGTAATGATTAATGATGTGTAATACCCCATTCTCCATCAGTGTTTATCTTTATCTGGGCTCTGTCTCTCTCAGACATAGTGGAGAGGGTGAGGGCCGGAGGCAGAAGCCCACTGAGACCTCACATAGACAGGGTTGAGTGCCCCGAGGAGATGGAGGCTCTAATTAAGAACTGCTGGAGAGAGAGGCCTGCTGACCGGCCAGAATTCTCCTCCCTCAGAGTGACCATCAAGAAGCTCAGCCCAACTGGGTCAGTACCATACCAGTACTCAACTGGTTTGAAAAGGCAGGCAAATCCAACTCCAGCCCAACTAGTTACTGGAAAAATAAGAATAAACCAGATACTGAATCTGTTGGGCTGCATATAGATTTGGCTTTAGATGCAGGCTCTTTCTCTGCAGTTTAGATGCATCTTTCTTTATACATTTTTACAGAAGCATTTTGAATTGAAAATCAGTACAGCCTGGACTGTGAGATGCAAAATGCTATCAAAAGAGACAGCAGTTTATTTCAGCTTAGCCATTATTTGATTGTCTCAGAGATTCAATTGCTGAGCCTTGTTTTTATTTAGCTTACATCAATCATGGGTCGGCAGGAGAATATTAATGGCCTATTATTTGAGTTTGCTCGAGACAGATAACACAGTCTTACTTCAGAGTGAGAGAGAGTGAGTCAGCGAGAGAGAGAGAGAGAGAGAGAGAGAGAGACAGAGAGAGAGATGGTAAGGGTGTGCGTGGGTGCATGTTTGTGTGTTTACCTCACACATTCCTGTGTGCACCACCTTGCCACCTCCTTTGATGGCAGCCCAGAGCGCTGGCTCGTGTCTCCTCTCTGAGTGACACACTGAAAGCAGGTGATTGGCGGATACCTGTTCCTGAGTAGCAGGTGACAGACTTCAGTGGAGACGCACAGCCGAGAGGCCATCGAGCTCATTAATAACACTTAGCGATGACAGCTCCTAATCAGCTACACAAACACGGCGGCGTGATGACCAGGCTCTGGGGAGATGGCTGACACGCTGCTCAGCGGTGAGACCCGTCCCCTGAGAGAGGAGCTGTCAGCCTCCGGGAGCACCCACATTAATCTGAGAGAGTCGACACCACACACTTATGAAAGCAGAGAATGAGAAACACTGACAAGGAGATAAAAAGAGAGGAAGAGGAGGTCGCAGGGGCGAGGCAGTGGAAGGGATGACACAGTGGCAGGAGAAGAAAGAGGAAGAGGAGTACTATGAGAGGATGACAGAGGAGGACAGGAAAGGGAGGAGGGAAGGAGGTCCACATTCCCCTCTCCCACAGACCATCATGTAAATCAGTGGTTCTCAACCCCCTGTGAAATATTTGTTTAGCCAAGTACCCCCTAATCAGCGCAAAGCATTTTTAGTTGAGAAAAAAAGACTTAAAACAGAGCACTGTGCCATCAGTGTCTAATTTATTAAACTTTGGAACTGATAAACACATACAAAATTCAAACATTTTGAAAAAAACTATTTTGAACATTTTCAATTTTAATAATCCATGACTAAATTTATTGCAAATGATTCAAACTAATGTAGTGAAAACAGTGACCATATAACCATTTAAAACTATAAAATGAAATATTTAAAACTCTATAAATATGCAAAACACTTATTTGTAGTGTTCTCTCTTGAACTATAAATAATATCTAATATGTATTAAATAATTGTTTTAAAAGTATTTTTGCATGGATTCTACTTTTTAAATATATGTATATTTTAAAATCTCACATACCCCCTGGAGTGCCTTCACGTACCCCTAGGGGTACGCGTACCCCCATTTGAGAACCGCTGATGTAAATGACTACTAATCCTTGATGCATTTCATCTTCATTTGCTCCTCTGGGTACCACTGGTTGGGTGTCCCAGTGAACTGGACGTCAGTGTTACATGCTTACTGCCCATGACGCAGCACATGCTTACTACTGCATGCTCATATCGATAGGTTAGATGTATTAATGGTTTGGCACATAAAGCCACACAATGGAAACACATTTATCCTTTGACAAATAAACATTCTAGTTGACTCTTCATCAGGTCAAACTAACTTCCACCTCACTGAAACACTGCTAAAATCATCACATTTCATTTACTACATTTTGTAAATTGCTAAATTGTGTGTGCGTGTGTGCGTGTGTGTGTGTGTGTGTGTGTGTGTGTGTGTGTGTATGTGTGTGTGCTCCAGGGGCAGTGAGCACATCATGGATGACTTGCTGTCCCGTCTGGAGCAGTATGCGTGTAACCTGGAGGAGGTGGTGAGTGAGCGCACCGCTCAGCTCCTGGAGGAGAAGAGGCGGGCCGAGAGCCTCCTCACGCAGATGTTGCCACGGTAACACATTAGCTGCGCACCCGGCACTGTCATCTGCCATGTAGATGAGATGCTTGCCTCTCTAAAGCCCCTCTTTTTCACTCTCTCTTTTCCTCTCATAATAGTGTTGTATTTCTTCTTGTATTAACTTTCTTTATTGTTTCCATAGTCCTCTTCCTACCTGTATACAAATGTGCAATACAAGAATGTACTGTATATAAGTACATAAGTACACATATACAAGCGATTCTCCGATGAAACATTTGTATACAGTACATGAGTACCCCTTGTCTGCTTTGATGTTGGTATATGTTGCAAAAGATTTCATGATGCCTTTGGTCAGGGGGCAACACTGTATTACACGGCAGCCATATGCACATCAAAGAACTTGGATATGTTTATTTTTGTGTCTCTAAAACAAGTGTTTTGTTTCTGTATTTTTAGGTCTGTTGCTGTACAGCTAATCGCTGGAGAGACCGTGCAGGCTGAGACGTATGACTGTGTCACTATTTATTTCAGTGACATTGAGGGTTTCACCGCCATGTCTGCTACTCTTACACCGATGCAGGTGAGAGACTTACCCAGCTACTGTGGCAGAGAGAGGTGCTTAGAGAGATGTGAGATGTGAGAGAATGCAGAAAAAGAGAGCAAGGGAACATGGCACAAACAAACATGATGTAACACAGGAATCCTCCTCTTTGGTAGTTACACACGCTATTGTGTATCTCACATACTCAGTCAGTGAGTTGTTTATCGGAATGCATGTAGTGTACCATGGTAACTACAGTACGCCTACCCAAGCCCTATTCAATGTACGAGCACTTAGGAGCTCCCCTATTGGAAGAGAGTTTGTTTTGAACTGTGGTTGTTGTTTTGCTACATGGCAACAGGTATGTGTTGCCGGATGACCTACAACACTGAACATGATACTATGGCTGTTAATGGATCAATACGTCAAAGAGCAAAGGATAGATTGGTAGATGGGCAGATTTATGGAGTTGCAAAGAAAGAAGTGATATATTTGGACAGGTTCTAAATTAAGTTTGGACAGTTTTTTAAACGCCTTTCATCATTTATCACCTAGAGGTTTCAGTGAAGTGTCTGAAATTGCTGACCAGGGCCCAGCACGGTGGACTGAGCCTCCTCCTGGCTCCTGTGCTGTGGCGGTGGTTACTGGGCGTCTGCCTCTGGGCACTGTGGCGTGAGGGCCTCTCAGCACTGTGTGTTGTGGACAAGCTTCTGTGTGTCAGGTGTGCATAGTTCAGAGGCGTGACTGGGGGCCTCAGTGGAAATAATGCATTGTCACATGTTTATTTTGGTGCCTTGAGTGGAGACACAGCTGTGGCTCATTGGAAAAATGTTGTCTGTGTATGTCTGTGTGTGTGTGCGCGTGCGTGCGTGCGTGTGTTTGTGTGCATGTGTGTGTGTGAGTGTGTGTGTGTGTGTGTGTGTGTGTGTTTATGTTCATGTGTGTGTGTGTGTGTGTGTGTGTGTGTTTATGTTCATGTGTGTGAGTGTGTGTGTGTGTGTGTGTGTGTGTGTGTGTGTGTGTGTGTGTCCATTTTGTTTTTCAGGTCGTGAATGTACTGAATGATTTATATACATATTTTGACAACATCATTGACAACCACGATGTTTACAAGGTAAAGAAATTCCAGTCTCAGACATTCAGTGATCATTATGAACAAAATGCTCTGCTACAGTGGGCTGCTATATCATTTAAAACACACATAAAAGGCACTTTAGAGCATATGAAAACACTCTGCTTTGCACTTTACAGATAATTGAATAGGTTTCATTGTGATAGTCTCATTTACGCTCACCTCTGTTTCACCCATAGGTTGAGACCATTGGCGATGCCTACATGGTGGTTTCTGGTCTTCCTATTAGGAATGGAGATGCTCATGCTAAAGAAATAGCTGGAATGTCATTAGCCATAGTGCAGGGCATGGCCCAGTACCAGAGTCCTCATGTGCCGGGGCAGCAGATGAAGGTCCGCATCGGGCTGCACTCAGGTACCACCCCCCTCAGACTGCAGTGCCTTTGCTGTAATCATGCATATTGTTATGTTCAAAATAAAAGCAGATGAAGACGCATTCATTAGAGTAATTGCTGAGGCAACCTTCCTCTTATTTATTCCAGTCATTCTGCTTCAGGTCCCTGTGTAGCAGGTGTGGTTGGCCTGAAGATGCCACGCTATTGCTTATTCGGAGACACAGTGAACACTGCCTCCAGGATGGAGTCGCACGGTCTGCGTAAGCTCATTTGCAACTTGTGTCGGCTGTTTTATCTCCATTTCATTTAACTCAACAGATCATCAGCAGAGTATAATAGCACAGTTGACAATGACTAAGTTGACTGTGCCATCCAGCTAACTTTTTTTTCTTTACTCTAGCGCTGAAGATCCACATCAGCGGCTCCACGAAGGCTCTCCTGGACACGTTTGGGACGTTCCGCTGTGAGCTGAGAGGAGACATCCTCATGAAGGTGCCTGTGCCTGTGCTGTATTCCAATCCAGTCATGCTGTTCACCCATTTTATGTGGGATTTATTACATAGTGAAGTTTGAAAGCCCCTCTTAAAGTGCCCTGTGTATAGTTATATTGACAGGTACAATATATCTCATGTATTTTCACATGCTGTAAGAAGTGTGCTGCATAGTTATGACTAGGATAGGATTAGAGATTGGTTCATGGTTTGGGCTAGTGCTTTGTAATAATATGTGCTCACATGAGTGTTACATAGTGGCATAAGGATATTTTCCCATTCAGTTAGTGTTTTCCTCATCTCAGTAATAATGGCACATAGCACGCCAATTTATTTCATGGTAAAATGAAAGATTTTGTATTCAGTAGGTATTTATAGTGAATAGAGCACAGCTGGTGTGGACGTAAAAATAGCAGCCATTTTCACAGTGTCTTACTGACAGACTCTTATTGAAAGCAATTCCAAAGTTTCTACACGGCGCTCATTTCTTAATTTGTTTCCATTACAGGGAAAAGGGCTTGTGAGGACATTCTGGCTTTTGGGAGAGGACCAGTAAAAATGTTTTCCCAGCGTAATTTCATTTTCTATCCATCGAAAGCAATGGCCTGTTTCTTTTTTCCAGGGACCTAATGTCTTATAAAGCAACTTCATTAGTTATCTATATTAGGTTTGGTGCACAATGCAATGGTCCAGTGAATGTTTTGCTAGATTGAAGTGATTCAGAGCTGTTCTGAAAATTACACATTTTTTCTACTCTCTTTCACTTTGAGATTACTGTGCACCTGATTGCATAAAAATCTAATTACAGTTCACCTTGAAATGATCAATTTCTGTTTCATGCTCATTAAAGACATGAAGGAATAGACATCAACTTTGTCAGACATTCGTGTGCTCATAAACCCACACAGAAAATGTGAATTGAAAGTAACAAGTAGAACATTATAATCAATAATGAATAGACAGTTCGGATTTGTGTTAGTCTCATTAGTCCATTACCATCACAAAACGTGTGTACTGCCTATCTGCACTATGCATCAATGATTGATGTCCTCTGATTGCCCCTCCAGCTATCATGACAAACTAATTTAGGAAAAGTTGTTGGAACATGTTGACTGCTTTGGTGGCGGCGCTACCACCCGTTCATTTGTGCACAGCTGCTAGGGCAGCCCCTGGAAGCTTTGAAGGCTGCGTCCTCTCAGAGCCACTTAAGAGGAGCCAGATAAAATCCTCAGATTGCATTGTTGAAATGTGTGCCAGTTTTCATGTGTTCACTTGCTCTAATTCACGTCTTAGACAACAATTGTTTGGTTATCAGCGTTCTTAATCAAGCAGAGTAGCTAGCTGTTTGCTTTGAGTGAAGACAGTATGAGTAACAGGTCATTAGTACAAGAGCAATCACACACAACATGTGGCTCTATGGAAAGATGCTGGTGTTGTTCCAGAGATTCATTTCTGATCATTATCCTGCCTTGTTTTGTTGTACCCTCCACAATACTTAGCAACATTGAATGGTGTTAACACTGAAGCCCAGATGTTGCCTGACAATCACTGTTGAATGCAGACCTTCTACTTTCAGGGTTACAGGCTTATTAAATATAATTCACTCTCAGTTATATATAAAAAACACAATTTACTTAAGTTGAAAACAATTTAAAAACAATTGACTTAAGTTGTTTTTCTACAGTTGCTCTCTTTAGGGATTAAATAGTAAAATAGACGCTTTATGTCTGCACAATGCTCTTTCATTTATGCCAAACACATTCACTGCATTGCCATTTTGAAACCCCAAGCCTGGTCACTCAGCACATCACCTTTGTGCTGAGAAAATGCTATATTCAGTCACATGACCATAAGTTATACATGACATTACTGAGGTAGCAGATGGTGTCTGTTCTGCAGTCAGTTGTTCTCCAGCATGCCTTACCTTTCTGTGACTGCACAGCCTGTCACATCTTATTGTTGAAATACTCATTACTATGATCCAGTGGTGCAGAGGCAGCAGAGCCTGGTCTGACCTGGTGTAGTTGACATGGTGTTGATTCTCAGGGTTGGAGAGAGGCTAGAGTGTGTAGGCTTGGCTGTGCTGCTCTCGGCCTCTTGAACTGGCTCCATCAAGGACCATCAATCTTCAGCGGCTGTCAGATCCAGTCTCGCTGTAAGGATTGATGGTCATGCAACAATTAAGGTTTGTCTTTTTTTCTGGAGGCTTTAGCCACAGATGGCTGTCATCAGTAGCTTGATCATGCCGAGTTATGATCAGACAAGCTACTTAGGCAAATCCTGATTAAAGGATATTGTCAGTGTTTAAAATAGTCTTAATAAATAATAAGATGAAGCTGTGTTAGAAATGCACTTTCACAAGCAAGGATATTCAAGAAAAGGGGTTTAAAGCTGCGATGGAACAGTATAAAGAGGGGCAGATTCTCAGCATGCTGCACATCTTGGGAAAGAGATCCCAGCTAAACAAGTGCTGACCGCTGCATCCAGCCATCCAGAGGGCTGGCGCCGCCCCCAGGTGCCAAAACAGCCACTGGCTGACCTCCTCACCTCAAACTGAACCCCGGCAAGGCGACAGGCATCTGAACACTGCGTTCATGCAATGGCATGCGACGTCAAGTCCATTCAAGTCATTTGGCCCAATTCCCTGTTTATCATTTGGTCATCGAAATATTTCAGATTTAAAGTGATATTTAAAATACCAAAGGAGGTTAGGAAACTAGAATGACATAATTATGTCAGAATATTCTGAACTCATAAGGAGAAACCAAAAAAGCTACTTGATGTATGATTAAAGTAAAGCACATATTTTTCTCAATATTCTGTCATTTCAGTTAATTGAAGCTGATACAGCAGTCTTAGTTGTCTTGCCAGATATGTATTATTTTACAAAGGGAATAAAAACATTATGTGTTCAGAAACAAGTGAATTAAAATACTAAGCGAATAAATGAATAAAGCAAAGCTGAGCATATGGCTTCACTGAATTAGAAAATCAGGGCTATTCAATTTCTGTGGGCAATGTTTTGATTATATTCTTGATTAATTTAACAAATCACTGCAATCTATCTCCTCACCTGTTATTCAAAAACCCAGATGTGCTCTAAATGAATGCTGGGTTAGGAGACACTAATCAGCCAGTGGAGGTCCCTTTCATGTTGGGTTTAATTAACGCTCCCTCATGCCTAATCAAAACACACCCTCTGCACTCATGCAACTGATGATCCATAAGCTGAAGCTTGCGGTATTTTAAAAGCTGTTATGATATACTGAGAAATGAGAGGAGTTGAAGTGGATCTTATGCTAGAAGAGCTGTTGAAGTAACAGAACACTCAGAAGCCTGGTAAGTGCCCACTGTGTGTGCTGAAACAGTGAAACAACTTCAGCAGGGAATCAGTACTGTTTCAGAAGGTATTCTTTAAGAAATCTTTTGGATCATATTGTTACATTTTCAAACTATATTTTAATCCATCTATCTATCTATATATCTACATCATGTATCTATATGTATGTATATACTGCTCAAACAAATTAAGGGAACACTTCAGTCATACACTGAACACTTCAATCATACACTGGATCAGTACTCTGACACTGTTTGGTTCTGAGCACAAGTAAAACTTTTGAGACGAGTATTTTATTTTGCAACAACTGTCAGACACTCTGTGAGTGCAGTTTGAGAATGGAGAAAAGGGTGGAAGGTTTCAACTGTAAGTGTTCCTTTAATTTTTTTGAGCAGTGTATATTATTATTAATAATAATCATAATTTCATATCTCTTAATGATATTCATAACTTTAATAGAAGTGGATATACTAAGCACTATATGCAGTACTTGTTATGTCCACTTACATACATATACATATATTTAAAAAAACGACTAACGATTAAAAAGGAGATCACAATAGTTGTCAGAACTAAATGAATCTCATGCAATCATATATGTTGACATTGCACAACTCCAACAGGCATATAACAAGACATTGTTCAGGTTTACAATGAAGCTAGTCCTCTGAACAGGACTTCTAATGGTTCCATTAGTGATGCAGACAAACTAATTCAATGTGGATGAGCAGTGCTTCATTTGCATCCCAAAGCCCATCATGCATGCCCCCCCTCACCCCCTTCCACAAGCTCCATGAAGAGGACTGGTTCAGATGTAATTAATGTAATAGTGGCATACACACTCACCAACAATTACACACAACACACACACACACACTCGCATCTCCTCTCCTTGCCAGCATCCACCTACCATTCCATGGAAAGGATTGCATCAGGCAGGTTAATTCGTCTCTGTGGCTATCACAGACAATGGAGGAAAAGGACCGCAGTCACACTATGGAGACATAAAGCATCTAGACGTTCATTGATGTACTGAGGTGAGTGGATCTCAACTCATCCCATCACGCCACCTCATCTTATCTTATCATGACAGATGAATACACACTTGCTAACACTGATTAACTGAGAGACTGATTTGTTTAAAATGTCTGTAATGTTTGCAGACCTATTCCAATGAAAATTCAGATGTAGCTCTTTAAAATCATGTTGATGTAGCTTCTTTTCTAAAAAAAATCCATGTATTTAATTTTTCTGTCTGTGCTTCGTAAAAGCTCAACTCAACTTTATGGCTCAGTGTTAGGGCTAATGGCTTTACACATTTGAAATGGTTCCGAATAATAGTTCTCTGTTGACCTCTGAGTTGACCTCTGATTCCTGGCTCGTTTTCTCGGTGTAAGGATTTTTGTCTGTAGGTGATGCTATGCTTTAGAAATAGTGTAAGTGGATACCCATGACAGGCTGGTGAACTGTGCTTTCATTTTCTCCACTTCAGCGTAGTCTGTCTCATTCACTGAGAGCAGGAACAAGACATACTTTCAGTCTCCTGGCAAAACAAATAGTTTAAGTGACTCTACTATCTGTTTACTTTTGGAATTGGAGAAGGTGAATTGGTGGAAGAGTGTGCAGTTGCTGTAGAGACTAAGCCCTTCTCCTCTGAATGAAGATTAGAGGGAGAAATCCATTAGTATCAGTCAGATGAAGCCAAATAAATGAATCAGACATGGGATTAAACTCTGCTTTCAAACAAAGCAAATCTAAACGTTTTATAAATATGCAGTTTGGTGAATTGAGTCAAACACATTATCCAACACAGCCCAGTAAAGATACACTTAAACTGCAGCACAGTGCATTATGTCTGAGGTCATCATCCTGTATGTCTTTACCGCCTGTCACTAACAATCTCCTGCTGTGTCTGAGTGGTCAGGTGTAGGGGACTGGAACAGGAACTAAGGAAGAACTGTGTATGTGTGTGTGTGTGTGTGTGTGTGTGTGTGTGTGTGTGTGTTCGTGTGTGTGTGTGTGTGTGTGTGTGTGTGTGTGTGTGTGTGTGTGTGTGCGTGTGTGGGCGGGGTGGGGGGTGGGGGGGTGGTCTAGAGTCTATGTGCCTCTGTATGCCAAAGGGCCAATTTTTCCAATAATTTCAGGAGCACAGACATAATCTAAAGTATGTTATCCGTTGTCTTCTCTATTCAGACTCACAGCCTGAGGCTGAAACCGTTCCAGCTTGTATCTTGTCCAAGTCCTGACTCTGTGTAGCTTCACTCTCTCTCATCAGACAATGGATTCCAGCATATCCTAGTGACAGGTTATGTGAGGTTTGTGACAGGCCACCTCATTTTTTTAGTCAGATATGAATTTTAGACGAGGTTGGAAATTGTATTAATGTCAGCATCTAATAATACTTTGAGCAAGAACCATACTGGAGGGCAATGATATGGCTATTTTCTGCTGTGGCCATCAAGATAAATTAATGTGAACCACTTTCATTTTTGTCTAAATTAATTTTACATGAATGTGAGCAATTTGTTTGGTTTTTTTACCACATCCATATGCTTCTCATCACTTGGATAAGGGAAAGGTTAACGCACCTTTACCATGCACCATAAACACCCATCGTCTGTTGCACGACCACAGCCTGGGAGCGATGAGAAGAGTGATCACTCGGAGCCCGTCTGAGGGAGCAGTGGAGAGCATCACTCGCCTCAGTCCCGCTGGCATTAATTAAGATTCAAATGGTACTGAAGGAAGACCGTTTTGTTTTCTTCCTCGGTCACACTTGCCAGCTCTTATCTCCCATCATCCTGGCCTCGCCCTGCCGTTCCCTCACAGGCTGAGTTCCAAAGCTGCCACTCATCCAACCCTCTCTCACAGAGCCAACTTACAGCTTCTGCCACACTGGATTTGACTGCTGTAAACTGCTGTTAACAAAACATATTTATTTTGTTTATTTCTGGATGAATTCATACCAAAGCCCCAATACGCTTTTTATTGATATGACCAGATGATCACCAAAATCACAACTTCAGTCACAACAATCCACCATCAGTTATTTAAATCCCATTCCCTTAATAAATGATGATATAAATTGTCCCAGTGGTTACTGTCATTTCTGTCGGGCGAAAAAATGAAGCGGTTCTAAAATGACTCAAGAGTACATGTGATAAGTACAAGAGGGGAAGGATCCTGGTGAGCTCTATCATCAGGTTTGGGGAAGACAGCTGGCTTGACACCTGACCTCGTCCATATCAGCAAAGCTTATGACAAGTATACTCAGCGGACTATTCTGGAAGGAATGGTCCTTTTGGGGCTTACTGAGAAATCCCAATCAAATTCAGGACAGAGCCACTCTGACTGACTGAGTGTTTTCCTTTTGTTTAACGGATTCCCAGACTGGCTGGATCCAACCCACTGCCTACTGAAAAACACTCCACGGAATCAAGTGACATGTTGTTTGATTGTTTTGCTTGTGCTCTAATGCCTGCAGCAAAAAACTGCCTTAGGGTTTATGTGACCTGTTGATAAACTCTAAGCTGTCTGCTTTTTCTCACTGGACTGACTAGATCTTTGTCAGGATAAAGCTTAAAAACATGTATTACATAACATGGTGAGCCTCAGCCTTCTGATCTCACCAAATACTTGAGCCAACAAAATCTCTTTGCCCAGACCAGTTAATTTCTTTACTGGGATATATGAATACAGAATCTCAATAGATTCTGTCTCTGTCCTAACCCACCATCAGTGTTCTAATTCAATGAAACAAGGAAGGTGCCTGCTTGATAACCCCAGTGAAATACTCACAACATGTGTTTTATTGGTGATGTGCTTTTCTTCTATTGTGGCTCTTTGATTAGGCATTCAGGCAAATGTTAGCACACCACTGGGGCATAGGCACTTGCTAAAGAAGCGTATTTGTTGCTTTGTTGATGATCTTGTTTTGTATTGATGCTGAATCCCGCGTCATGCTATGTGAATTGGGCTTTTTGATCGGCCTGCCTACTGTATACTACAAGGAATATGACTCCTTTCCTGTGTATGTCTGAAATGAATGACCCTTTTCAGAGCACTTTTCAGACTCTAAAAAAATATTTGTGTGGTGACATAATTATTTGTGTCCAAATGTTTCTGTGTTTTTTGTCTGCTCTCAGGTCAAAAGACACCAAGATGAATGTGTCCTGGCAGGAGGAGTTCAATGCCTCTGTGTCAGGTGAGCCAGAGTCCTGTGCCATCTTGAGAAACCCCAGCTCACGTATCGCCCTCTACACCTTCCTCTTAGCTGGCATCATCTGCACAGTGGTGGGCAACTTTCTGGTGGTCCTGGCCATTGCGTATTTCAAACAGCTCCAGTCTCCCACCAACTGTTTTGTGATGTCACTGGCGGTGGCGGACTTCCTTGTGGGGCTGCTGGTGATGCCCTCCAGCATGGTCCGCACGGTGGAGGGCTGCTGGCACTTCGGCGCCACCTTCTGCCAGCTGCACTCCAGCCTGGACGTCATGCTGTGCACCGCCTCCATCTTCCACCTCAGCTGCATCGCCTTCGACCGCTACTACGCCGTGTGCAACCCGCTGGTCTACTCCTCCAAGATGTCGCCCGGCCGCGTGGTCCTGCTCATCGTGGTGTGCTGGGCTGTGCCGCTGCTCATCTCCTTCGGGCCCATCCTCCTGGGCCTCCACAAGGCCGGGGTGGCCATCCCGCTGCCCGAGAACGTGTGCGTGTTCCTGGTGAACCGCGTCTACGCCGTCATGGCCTCCATGGTGGCCTTCTACTTCCCCATGGCCGTCATGCTGGTGGCCTACTGGAAGATCTACAAGGCGGCCAAGCGGCAGGCCGTGCAGATCAGTGCCATGGAGTCGCAGATGGCCGCCGGGGTGGGCAGAGACTCCAGTAAGAAGCAGCGTCACCGCAACTCCCTGAGGCGGGAGCGGAAGGCAGCCAAGATTCTGGGCATCATCATGGGCGTCTTCCTGATCTTCTGGCTGCCCTTTTTCACCCTCAACATCGTGGACCCTTTCATAGACTACAGCACGGCGGGGGTGGTGTGGGACGTGCTCCTGTGGCTGGGCTATGTGAACTCCTCCCTGAACCCGTTTCTGTACGGGCTCTTCAACAGGTCCTTCCGCAGGGCCTTCTTCATGATCATGGGCTGCAGGATCTGTCTGCCTGGATCCAACCCCAGTATGGACCTCTCCCACTCGAAAAAAGACGGGAATGACCATCAGTAGATACAGCCACTATCAAGGCAGCACTGTTATTGACATGAATCTTATGGAGGATGTGTCCTTGCCACTCTTGTCAGTTACATGTTGTGACACACCTTTGTGAAATGGTAATGTTTAGGTTTCGAGGTCACAATAGTTTTTCTACTCTAATGTAAAGGTGGTGTGTCCTGCACAAATGGATTTTTTTTATCAAAAGTAACAAGCAATGTTATTAGCCTAAACCCGTTTTTCTGAACAACTGTGGTTAGAAAATGAATTTGTCTTCCTAAACCTCCAAACAGTCTGGTTTGAAGCAGTGCAAGAAATTAAATGTGCTCATTTGGTGGTGGTCTTCATGTCTAAATGCATGCTTTCTTGCTTCCTGTTTGTGTTCTCTGTGCAAATAAAACAAATGCTAATATGTTTTTTTCCCTAAATCTTAATGTTCCCATAAAAAAACTGCATTGGCTTCTGACTGGTTTGAGTGCCATCTGTGTGATCCCCTGTGCTCATGGCACAACAGCCCTGCTTCGGACATGTTATAAATATGACTGGTATGGAATTGCACTTCACTTGTTTTCATCACCCAATGCACCCAATGCAATGTTTATCAGATTTATGTGTCTGACTACATTTTGGTGGCAAAAACAGACACTTGACACTAACTATACAATTTCACAGTAAATTGCATTTCCCCATTCTCCTTAATTGCTGTACATGAATAATTAGTAAATAACGTAAATGTAAATGCAAAATTTGTTTAACTTTGTTCAACTTTGTTTCTTTGGCAACCCTATATTGTCATATGCCTTTGTCTACAGTATATATTGCACTGTGATGTTAATAATAATATATAAATACAATGTGATCTCAATTTTTTGTGAAGGTTTTGTGGTTGTGAAATTAATAGGATAAGCCAACCATAAGCATGGCCAGGAGAACAGGCATGTTGCTGAGCAAATAAGTCTCTTCTAATCTTGACTCGGGTTTAGGACAAGAACAATAAGGTTTAGAACTCGGACTTACTTGTTCCTTGACTTCTGACTTAATCATCAGGACCTCAGACTTGTTGCTTGCCAAAAAAATATACCAGTTATTTCATCAGCTTTTTTTGCCATGGACATAGTAATTGTATCCTTACACTGTGAAAGTGTGAGGACATAAAAGCAATTACAGTACATACATAGCTAACAAACTTCATATACATGTCTGTTGGTGAACAATATGTTGTACTCTATAACTATAAGTGTCAACAGAAAATTATACAAATAAAAAAAGTTAAAGCCTTGTCATTTCATCTGTCCCCATACTGGCAAAATTAGTTGAAATATTTATCAAAGTATATTGGTATGTGTTGTGTTGCGTTAATGCATAGCCTTAGAACACATAACATCACATGAGGTCCCACTGAGAAAAGATCTAGAGGTGTCTCTCATTTCACGCTCTGATGGGCAGACTTCTCCCGTGTCCATGCTGGCCCTCACACAGCATTAGAGAGGTGGAATAGTTCTGTAAAAATAGAATTTGACACACAGCCCTCTTATTCATGCTTATGAAATTATTTTTGTCTAAAACTGGAGAGACAGGGTCAAACACTGGCACCAGCCTGACCAGCCGACCGGAATAATGAGGGAGGGGGTGGGGGGGCAGACGGAGATGGAGACAGAGAGAGAGAGGGACAGAGGGTAGGAGGATAGGAGGGTGACTGAAAGGGAGGATAGAGTGAAAAAGAAAGAAAGACAGCAGGACAAAATTATAGAAAGAGAGAAAGGGAGACTAAGAGTAGCTGAAAGGGCAAAATCAGAAGGCAAGAGATGTGCTGAGAGATTCGGTTTGTGTTTTGGTCATGAATCACTGTGTTTGGCCCCCTCTCCCAATGATTGCTGCGAAACGGCTTCATGGGTGTGACTACTTTCTAGTTTCCAGTGTGCTTACTTGACCCTTGCATTACGTTACAGGAAATGGACTGACATGCCCTGCTGTGTTCCTGTGTTTTTGGACGCGAGCTGGACAGGAAGTCTTAGCGTGGAGTATAAACACATGTGTTTTTGACCTATCTAGTTCACTCATGTCTATAATGATGAGAGAACACAAAGCATAGACAAGATGTCTCTAATGGGAGAGACAGGAACAAAAGGTCCAAGCTTTTGACAAGCTGTGTTTTTTAGATTGAGCTGTTTTCAGATTAAAATGCTCAGCGTGCTTCATAAAAAAAGCACCACTATTAAAATATGATGGAGCAGAAATTGAGCAACAACCATGGCAATGCTCTGTAGATGATTACAGCTGAGGCTGTAAGGTGCTACAAAAAAACATTATGATTTCAATTAGAATTGCATCAGATTGAAGACTAGTGGGATATAAACAGGAAAATAAATGGCTAACTTTAAGGTCAAAAGAGCACTTTAAAAGACAAGTGTGCCTGGGGACCTCAACTGCTGTTGACTAAATTGCATGAAGACTTTGGAGGGCCATTTGAACAATTTTTTATCACCAAGCACTATGAATTCAAATGATCAACATATTTCAGTTGGTTGACTTGATAACTGTTTTAAGGCTTCATTACATGTTCAACTATCAGTGTTGGGAGGGTTACTTTCAAAACGTATTCCGTTACAGAATACAGAATACATGCCCAAAAATGTAATCTGTAACGTATTCCGTTACGTTACTCAATCTGCGTAACGTATTCTGAATACTTAGATTACTTCCGCATTGAATTGGATTTTATAAGTGTAGGAATGCGGCCATCAAATCCTGCTTAGGCCTACTAAACAGGCCTATTCTGGTGTGTTCTTCTGTTCCAAATGGCTGAAGTGTTAGGCCCACAGGAGAATGTAAAGTCAACTAAGCTACCTGATACAACTTTAAAATAGCAAGGTGACCACTAAAACTACTGTACAGCAGGCGACTAGGCTAATTAAAACAAACTAAATAAATAGGCTACTTTAAGGGCGTAGCCAGAAAATATATTAGTGCCTGTGAGATTTTTCGGTGGCATCAACCCAGTACAAGTGAGGGGCGCATATGACAGGTGGAACGCAAATGACCTGTAAATGTAAACACTATCTAGGCTACTGTATATCAGTGCTCTCAAAATGAACGTGATTGCGTAATGACAATCAAAAACCGCACGTTAAAATATGCTAGCCTACTCGCAAGAATAATTCTTCAGAGGCTCCACCATATAATTCATTTTAAAACGTAGGCTAGATCTAATTAGAAGGAAAAAAAATCCATAAAGCTATTTTAAGTTAGAATAAAAAACTTAGAATGCAGTGCCTATTTTAGAGATTGGTTTAATTGTAGGCCTAGGTCTAAATCAACACGTGAACTATAGGCTCTGTTTATTGATTAGCAAACTGTGTAACCGATTGGCCGAAGTAGCCTGAGCTATTAATACTTGGGAAAATATCCTTTGAACAGACATCAGGAACCGCGATCAGTGAGGAACAGGAGTTACCTCCACTTACTTTACTCCTAATTTGCTGTGCAAACAGTCATTTCAGGGTCTCCGATGACGCGTCCATAATGCGCGCTGGCTGCGTTTTGAGGCTAGTGCAAGACGGCGGGGCTTGGATTTAAACATGGAAATCATAGATTGCTTTTACGAGCTTCTGAGTTGCCTTTATTTATTTAGAGAGTGAATAAACTTATGAAACAGAGAAGTATCGTCATGTAATCCATTAGTTTCAACAATGTAACTGTATTCTAAATACCAACTATTTAACTTGTAACTGTATCGGAATACAGTTACTCATAATTTGTATTCTGAATACGTAACGCCGGTACATGTATTCCGTTACTCCCCAACACTGTCAACTATAAATCACATGTATATGGTTCCCATTGAGCAAAAATAGACACTTTCAAAATGGTAAATATTTAATTTCATCATAATACTTTGGGTGTGTGTGATGGTAATGGCATACAACATAGACCCATAGCATATTTGATTTTTTAGAGTTCTGCTATCAAAGACAATCTAACAATACTAGATTTACGTCATCCACTGTTTAATGTGATGTTACAAGAAATGCTATCATCTGCAAAGATCAAGTGGCAAAATACTACTGACATCTACTGGGGACATCAGGTACTGGGTAGACAGAAACTAAAAAGCACAATTTGATTGATTTATTTCACTTTATATCAGACACAGACAGACATCACGACATTGGAAATACAAATAGAAAGCATCATTTAGCAATTTGATATAACTGAGGAGTAACTGATGCAAGAAATGAATCTGTTGCTCAGCTTTCATACGGACAGTACCACTCTCACCAATGGCTTTGTGGACACAGGGTTCTATCCAATAGAACATAGCTTGTGTGTTGAAATGTCTGTCCACAGTGTGCCACATGTTGATTTGTCTATGTCTGGTGCACAAGAGTTTGTTGTTTGTGTTTGTTTTTCATAAAGAGTTGGCTTTGTGTGGAAAGACAGATGATATCATTTCCACTCCGTCAAGTTACTGGTCAGTGGTGGAACTCTTTAAAGGCCAAGAGTCTGTCTTTACATCAAGTGGTGATAGTTTTTACACTGTATTTTGGCAGTGTAAATTGGTGATAGCATTTACAAAAACATTCAGTTTTTCTCATTTGAACATATCCTAATCCCACTCTGCTCACCCACAAACACATCGCTGCAACATTTTGCTTCAACATTTTACACACATCACCATCATGGATACCACATTGATATCACTTGTGCTTTTATCAAAGTGACCGGTTTACGACTTTACCAAGGAGGGAAGTTTTCTGAAAGACACATAGTTTATCTGAACATTTAAAGGCAAAGTTTGTAAATCAGTCTCATTTGCCTACTTGTCTCACGGCTCTGCATCAGCTTCAAAAGCAGCCCCCAAAAGCAGCAGTTTCCATGGCTTAAATATCAGTCTCCTTCAGGCTGTAGCAGTCAGTGAGGTCGTATATCTGATAGCTGCTCTGCTCTGTACAGTCATAGATGCCCATGGAGACGGTGTCGATCTCAGTCCTGCCTAGCGCTGGCGTGGCGGTCCGGCCTTGGCCACTGCGGATCTTGTTGGAGATGTTGTTCATCTTCTCCTTCAGGTGGAAGGAGGACTTCTGCAGCGGTGGGAAGAGGTTCCAGCCCCTCACGCTGAAGCTGCGGCCCTTGCTGCGGTAGGAGAACACAGAGCTGCTGCACGTCTCGCTGACCGAGAAGCCCGGCGGCCGGTACTCCCCACGCGGGTCCCGCCCTGGGGCCCTGACCGCCGTGCGCCAGCGCTGGTCATAGAAGCGGCGCAGGACGCGCCTCCGTCGCTGGCACTGACAGCGGAGCAGGCGCGTGAAGGCGCGCTGGAACTCCTTGCTGGAGCAGGGGTAAATGATGGGGTTGATGCAGCTGTTGAAGTAGCCCAGCCAGAAGATGACTTTGAACACCATCTCAGAGGGCTTCACCTTGGGGAACAGGGAGCCTGCGATAGCGTAGAGACAACGATAAGACCCATTAATGCTGGCAAAACACTGATCATTAACACTCTTGCTCAAGAGTGCAGATTAGTTCTCCCTGAGTATCATGACATTTGTTGTGAAATCTAGCTTTGCTCCCACACTGCTCCGATTTCTGGAAATAGCAGTGCTAAGAATTTCTTCAGTGTACAAGACTGATATTTAAATGGAGACAACATGAATGATTTGGAAGCACTAACCAAAAATGAATGTTAAGTTTTTAACTGGAAGAGAGTCTGAAGTATTACTAATTAGATGTCCAGCAACTTTGTTCTTTCGATTTTTATTTGACAAGAGAATCTTTCTCCAAGACTCTTTTTCTGTTCAGGCACCTGGGAAGACCACAAGTGTGTTATATAACAGGTCAGTTATCAGATTCTTTGGAAAGTCATTTGAGTTTAGGAAAGTCATTAAATGTGTAATCATCCCTTGAGTTTTAATCATTACCCAGTTCTAGAGAGAGTAACGAAAAACATGAACAAATGATAAAATAATGAAGGAATTCTGGCTTCAGGGATCAAGCATGCACTGGGCTCAGATAACTGTTTTGGTCAGTGACATTCAGCCTCTATCTCTCTCTCTTTCTCTCTCCCTCTGTCTCTCTCTCTCTCACACACACACACCTACACACACATGCTCATGTAATCACACTCTCTCCAGAGCGTATGCTGCCACTTCGCCTGTCCTCCTCCCTCCTTCCTCTTTAGAGAGGCCAGGGGACTTGCGTGACACTATCTCACACATGAAACAGATGTCATCTCCTCGCCTCGGACACCGGGCTGCAATTTTAGGCATAGCGCCGGCCCAGAGTTGCTACTATCAGCCAGGCTGCTATTAATAGAGAATTGTGTGGCTGCAATGGGTCTGGGTGGGGTGGGGTGAGGTGGGGTGGGGTGGGGTGGGGTGGGGGCCTGAACATAGTGCTGGGAAGGTACACTGGAAAATGAGTGAAATGCCTTTGGGCCTGGCCAGTCAACTCCAGGCCAGAGAGTGATCCTGTAATTAGATGTAATTGTCTGTCTGAGATTAAACGACTTTCCTACAGGGAGATGCTCTGTGGCAAAGTAATTGTGGTGTTTACGCATCTCCAAAACCACTAGAGCTCTGGATATTTGGCAGAAGAATAGAAAAAGTCTTGCTAACTGAAAAAAAGTGTAATATGCACTGATAATCTGACGGATAAACCGCCAAATGTGTTGTTTTCTTGATTCGTGATATTTAAGCTTTATTTTTAAAGGGTGGTTGTGAGACACATTTAATGAGCTCTGCTGCTCAAAAGTTGCATTCCTTCCTACATATCTTCTTTGGGTTCTGTATGTTTATTTATTTCCCCTTTCCTCTAAGTAGAACAAAAGGCTACCCAGCATGTGTATGCTTCAGTTTAACACAGACACGGGGGCCCTCTTCCAACTACCCAAGGCTAAAAAACAAGTGGAATCACCCACACACGCCCAATGGGAGCACACAGGTTTGTTTTTGGTGTGAAGGACAGAGGCTGTTGATTGTAAACAGTGTGTGCCCTCCACCGCTTATTTTCCCTGACAGCTTCCCCACCCCTTGCTGTTCCACTTGCCTTTCATCTTTCCTAACACTCTTAGCCGTATTTAATACGTGACTTTCTCAAGCGAGCTCAAGCTCCTGAGAGGAAAGCACCTAACCTTGTTAGACTCCGCTGATACATTATTCAGTATAAGCTTGTTAAATTGAGCACCCTCGCTTAATTGAGGTAATGATGTGTCATAGCTAATTAGGGAGGCATCAGGAGCTGTGACTGATTACTTCTATCAGATGTATACTAAATCTTCAGTGTGACTCAGCAGATAGATGAAAACAGAAACCACGGTGCCAGCTTGGGAAATAACACATTATGCACACAAAATAAATATCATTCCAATGAAAGGCTTATGACATACTTTGATGTTGACATACTTTCATACTTTGAGAGGACAGGAAATGTGTTCTGTGAGATTGGATCACATCATTCAAATCCTCGACATGGCAGTTTTACTGTGTTCTTCTTCTTCATAAGAATCAACAGAATCTGTCAATCAGGCCGTCAGTCTGTCAGTCAGCTCGTAAACATCACTTGCCCTCTGCGTCTCTCCACAGAGGTGGAGGCTCAGTAACATGACCCGGGGCATGCCAGCTATGAGGAGCGCTGGATGGTGTGTGAAGTGGGATGGGACTGCTTGCTACATCCACACACTTAACTCACACGGAGGTTTGACATGCATCACCAGTGCCACACGATCCCTTCAGTTTCTCTGCCTGCTCTGCTCGCTCCCAACTTACGCCTGACTGCTTTAATATCCTGTCAACCACTTCAACTCACCACGTCTCTTTGTCACACAAGGCTTAACAGGCGTATTTCTGGAGAGGATTCTTTTACCCTTTGAATCTTTGCATTCTCCCTTCCCTTTTCCTGACTCAGCGGCTTCTGTTGTAGAGCCACTGAGGGGGCGAGGCAACTGCTGAGGTCCAAGACCAACAGGACAATAGTCCCTGGCGTCGGGCCTCTTTGCCCTGCCCTTCGAGAGAGCCAGGAGATCAAAGCCCGCTGCAGCTCTGTGTCTCCTGACAGTTTGTGATGAACACTCCCAGCCAGCTTACTGTACGTGAGTCCGGGGGGGGGGGGGGGGTGCAGCATGACGATCTGAAGTGGCTCAGGGAGACTCAGCAGTACAAAGACTACAGCAGAGTACAGGCAGCTCAGCTTCGAAATTCCACATTTAGATTTGATCAGTGGCGCAATGGATCAGCCAGGAGGTCTTACTTCAAAAATACCCGTAGCCAAGCTATTAAGGTGGAGATGGGAGCTTTGCCATGTGCTACTTAAAACAATGAGAAAGCAGAAAAAGAGGAAATTCAGTTAATGGAGAATCCAATTAAACAGGAAGCATAGGAGGAAATTTCACGGGGCGAAAAAATGTGTAACACAAGAGGGCTCAGTCACTAGAGAACCGGTTGTTTATAGATAATATTATATTCAGCAGTGCAGGGGCACAGGCTGCTGTTAATGTTTTCTTACAAAAATGTTTCCCCTTCAAATATCAAATGATTATGTCTTCATGACCTGTTATCTGTCAGTGGTGAACAACACCACATTTTTGGGGGCCAAGCAGCGAAGCTGCGAGGCAACCATTGTGTTTCTATGATTTCTTATTATTATTACAGTGCATGAAAATGCACTGTACTGTTCTTCCTAGGCTTCTTCTTATTCTTCTTCTTCTTCTAACGCATTTAATGCAGCTTCAACCGTTTAACGTAGAAACTTCATTCAAACTTTGTTACGTAGGTCTTACTTGGGATAAGAGTGCTATGTATTTTTCATCTTTGTAACTTTTATACTTTTTAAACTATTAATTAAAAACTATCAAAATTTCCCCATTGACTTAACATTGCCCTTTATGACATCACAGCAATTAGAATCCTGTGGCAGGTGTTCGGGCCACCTGGATCAACTGCCACTTTCAGGCTTTAAGCATACAAACTGGCCCTATTAAGACTACACATCCTGTCCAACTGCTTCCTCTGCCAAAAACTGTTTCAAAATAAAAGTCCTCACTACAATATTTCACTGTTAAACAATTTAAGCCTTTAAACTACTGAACTTTTTAACTGTTCAGCCATTGTAACTGTTACTTGTCATCAACTATGACTCCTACCCACTGTAGCTAGTTAGCTAAGTTAGCTAAGTAACTTGGTTAGCATAGTTAGCATGCTAGCATGTTAGCATGCTAGTTAGCATTTTTTTCAAAACTGCTAAAAATGATTAGCTAAGTTAGCTAAGTAACTTGGTTAGCATGCTAACATGTTAGCATGCTAGTTAGCATTTTTTACAAAACTGCTAAAAATGATTAGCTAAGTTAGCTAAGTCACATGGTTAGCATAGTTAGCATGCTAACATGTTAGCATGCTAGTTAGCATGTTTTGCAAAACTGCTAGAAATGATTAGCTAAGTTAGCTAAGTCACATGGTTAGCATAGTTAGCATGCTAACATTTTAGCATGCTAGTTAGCATTTTTTGCAAAACTGCTAAAAATAATTAGCTAAGTTAGCTAAGTCACATGGTTAGCATAGTTAGCATGTTAGCATGCTAGTTAGCATAACTGTTAAAAATGTTTAGTGAAGTTAGCTAAGTCACATGGTTAATATAATTAGCATGTTAACATGCTAATTAACATAGTTATCATAACTAATAACAATGATTAGCTAGGTTAGCTAAGTCATATGGTTAGCATAGTTAACATTTTAACATTGTTAGCATGCTAGTTAGCATGGTTACTTGGTTAACATTATTATCTTTGTTAACATAGTTAGCATAACTACTAGCAAACATTGGAGCCATTCCAACTGTTAGTTATCGTCAACTATCTGCCTAAATAATTTAACCATTTCAATTATCAACCTATTTAACTGTTCAGTCATTCCAACTATAGTAAACCTTATCTACCAAGCAAATAATTTAACCATATGAACTCATCATATTTTTGCGTTTTCATGCACTGTATTTCCTTCAGGAAATGCTTTTCTAGTTATTATTTAACATCTTTCTTCCGCCATTGGAGTCTATGGCAGCCCATAGAACCGTCTGGTGAAAAGTTGTGAAATTTGGCACACTGATTGAGGACAGTCTCATGGTCAATTTCACCAAGTTTCATGTTGGCACCTTGACCGCTCTAGCGCCACCAACAGGCCAAAGTTGGACGTGCGTTCACGCACGTAACTTCTGACCCGTATGACCGATTGTCAAAAATGAGGTATCGTTGGATTCCTTGGGCCAAGACGAGTTCAACGCACCCTATGACGTCATTTTCCGCCATGATGGATTTTCCGCCATTTTGGATTTTATCAAAAACACTAAAACGGCTTCTCTGGTCACAAATTTTGTCCAATCGACACCAAACTTCACACACATCATCTACAGAACACGCTACTTTAGCGCATTACTTTTTGTCTTCGGAAATAAAACCGTTCGCCCGTAACAGCCAATCAAATTTTGTGGCGAAGCCGCCAAACAGGAAGTGAACTCATATCTCAGCAACCCTTTCATGTATCATAACCAAACGTAGTATATAGACTACTGACCCCATCAAGAGGACGCTCAAAAATTTTGGTAACCTTTGACCTCTAGGGGGCGCTGCAATTAAGACACATGCCTTTTGGCCTTTAGCTGCTGTTGTGCTTAGAATTAAAATGCACTAGTGGTATCTGACAATACTGTGGAAGGTCCTTAGGTCAACAGAGGACAACTTGTGACATCAACATAATTGATTTGGCCGCCATATTGGATTTAATCAAAAACATGAATAAGTATTCGCAAGTCACAAATTTCAGCTGATCCTCGCCAAAATTGGCAGAGATCATCTTCAGACCATGCCTTATCAGTGTATTTTTTTCTGGAACAATTGACTGAAGCGTTCGCCTGTAACAGCCAATCGAAATTTGCGGCGAAGCCGCCAAACAGGAAGTGAGCTCATATCTCAGCAACGCTTTCATGTATCAAAAACAAAACTTAGTACATGGTCCTCAGGACCCACCAGGAGGACGCTCAAGAAATTTGGTGACCTTTGACCTCTAGGGGGCTCTGTAATTTTATTTTTGATGTGAAACTGATGACACCGAGTTCCATCAAGTTCATTCTAATGCGTGCGTGCAAGGGTGGGGCGGGGTGGGACGGGCAGTGGCGGTGGGTTGGCTGGGTGAGGGGGCGGCGACTCTCAGCCCTGGTTCAGCCCCACAAAATCAGTTATGTTTTGATGTGAAACTTGACCTTGTAACTCAGCCATTCTTGGGTTGTTTGACATGGAACTTGCTTTGACTGCTTAATGCTATATGCCTGATGCCACGGCATTGAGTTGCATGGCAAATCTGGCCTGCTGAACAGTCTGCTTGGCCCCCACATTGCTGCTTGCAGCTATATTATGTATTTTTATTTCATTTTTATTATGGTCACTTGAATTCTATTAACCAAACGTATTTCCAGAATCAATGAAAAAAAGCCCTTAAAATAACGTTGGCCTTGCTTTCGCCTGACTTAATTGTTTCCTTTGGCTGGGTCTGCCTACCACAGAGTAGTGGGGTATTCTAAGTGGCATGGGAAAACACATGAAGACATATTAGTCATGCGCCACAGGAAAAAAGTGCAACGTGAAGGAATCCACCGAGAAATGCCTCGCACTATCAGTGAGTCATAGAAGATATCATCGCAATATTCTACACACACTGATTATGTATTGCTCCCTCTCTTATAATCCTCTGAGCATTTTACAGCAACATTACACAAATGAATCATAGGTATGACTTCTCCGACAACAGCATGCTGAGAGATGTTCTGTTAAATGAGCCTGGGAGGACAAAGAGATGTAGCAGATTTCATACGATATCAACACTATAATCTTTAAAGGCCACTATTTGTTACTCTCCGTTGTGATGTGAGCAAGTATGACTGTGTGCTGTTTTGACTCACTAACTTGACTAACTTGTGCATTTTTATCATTCAGTCTATTAGTCAGAATTTTAACATTTCCTAAACTTACTGAGTATAATTATAGTACTAATTTATAATGTAATTATGACCATGATGCAGTTTTCATACCACAATTTATCTTTGTAATACATCTGAATCAGCCCCATGCCTGCACTTGACGTGTGCATGTGTATGCACGTACGCACTCAACCTCTTTACCAGCCCAGTTTACCCTCATACTTTATTACTGACTTAGTGCATTAACAAATAGGAAGCATAGAATACATATGTGTGTGTACACACACACACACAAAATCATGCTACACATTGTGTAAGAGTACATTTCTAGTACTCTTACACAAACACTATTGTTCTCAAGATGCACAGCTCTGTAAAATGAACAAACAGTGCCAAAAAGCAGGTGATGTTCTGCCAATGTAATCTTGTGCAAGGCTATCTGTCATAACACATTCCTGTTGCAAGGTCTTCATGTGGCTGTGAAACCCCACGGCTTGGACAATCGTTTTTGTAGTGCTTCCTTCCTCATCAGTCCGGAGATAAAGCGAGGGAGGGAAGAGGATCGAGAGAGGTAGAGAGAGAGGTGATAGATATCCGCATCTCCCCCTCCATATTGTACGTGTGGAACCGAGCCATCTCCATTCTGCTGATTGGGGGCATGTTGCTGGCTTCAGGAAAAGGAAAACACCTCTCTTTAACTGTGCTCAATTACAGTGCTCATTACTGCAGTCAAGCATGCTGCACTGGAGGTCAGAAGGGCTTCTTGGGAAAGCCAGGGGCTGATCCCCTCACCCACGGCATATGGAAGTCTGAGCCAGGAGATGTTATCTGGTTTACCATAATGGTCTATGCACATGTGAGTGGAGAAAAGGCAGGAATTTGCCTAATGGAGGGCTTTTTCTTGATTGTAGAGGGCTGCATGTGTCTGTCAAGACTGGGCCTGTTTACATTCAGACAACTTGCAGAGGAGGGAAGCACTAGGAGCACTAGAGGAATTAAACAACTTCAAAGATGATGAATGTTTTTATGAATCACCAAGCAAAACAAAATGCACCCAACACACTGTGCTGTGTTGTTTCTGGCCCCCTTCCTGTTTTAAACCAATGAATCCTGGTTGGCATTCGCCTGAACGGTCATAAGCACTGTGGGCTCGAGTCCTGCATGATCGCTAATAACAGAGAGGAAGACAGATTTGCGGTGAGCAAATCCACAGGTGACACCAACTATCTTTACTGTGGAAAATGCTGTTTTTTAAAAATTTTTAGATCTTTCCAAGAGCCAGCCTTAAGGACTATATTCCCAGAACTCGGAGCATCAGTGCTACCTCAGTGTGAATTAGGGCAGCTTTCTTTGTTTACCGTTTATTTTCAGTGATGGACTGTCTACCTTTAATGAGTCTTATCTGAGAGCTTTGTCTAATGGCAAGAGAAGCACACCCTCACACTTATCATTTTTCAAAGCAGGTCTTCCATTTGTACCCAAAATGAGGAAATAGCATCTAAATGTTTGCTTTCATCTTAGCTGCCTTTCATTTCCTAATATAGTCCTTTAGTGAATTAACACAACAACTACCGATACCCATTATGTAACCACTATGTTTAGGCTACCTCGTACTTATAGTGCAAAAACAACAGCTACATTTATCCATGATACTGTACATTGAATTCATATATTCCCATACAACTAAAAACAAATGAGCTAAGTAGAACAATTTGATTACATTACATCTTTCATGCAACTATTCCTTTCACAATGTAATGGTGTGTGTGTGTGTGTGTGTGTTTGTATGTGTGTGTGTGTGTGTGTGTGTGTGTGTGTGTGTGTGTGTGTGTGTGTGTGTGTGTGTGTGTGTGTGTGTGTGTGTGTGTGTGTGTGTGTTAGGGGGAGGGGGGTTGTTGCATATCTAAATTGGCCCTCTCAAAGAATTAAATGCCTTAAATTCTCAGCCCTGCAACTCCATTAGCCAATGTATATGACGCTTCACACACAGCAAAGCCCACCTGTGTTAATTAGCTCTGATTGGAGAGTGTGTTTGGGCTTGTTTTGAGTGCTCCAGCTGTGAACATTGGCCAAATGTCAGTCTAGACAGACAGCATACTCTGAAGGGTTGAATATGATTATGGGTGAATGCAATAGAGGACTTGAGATCGCTTACGGTAATCTTTAAGCTCTAGGGGTGCCGTTACAACTGTGTTCACCAAAGGAAATATCTGTTATGGCAGGAGCCTATTGACATATTTCAGCATGGAAGAAAAAAAGAGGGGTGGTGATTATGAAAATACTTTTACAGGCATATACACTTGTTGTGCTCATTATAGACACCTGAATATAATGTTATAATGTTGAATTAATTTGGGCCGATATTAGATTTTAGTGCTATTTTAAGAAGCCATCATACTGTAGATCAAAAAGCACATGCTCTCACTCAATGACAGTGATGAATACCAAGAGCCTTAGATTTCAGCAGTGTTTAAGTCAGGCTGGGGTTTAGGGTTATCATTAGTCAGTTAAGAGTTAGTTTAGAATAGTTATGATTAAACATTTAAACTTTGTTGAATATTTGATAAGAAGCTACTGACATTTTTGTCACAAAATACATTTTGTTTGACACGTTTGTTTGATTGATTTTAGATGGAATTTCATATCTTATACTGATTTTGCATACTGTAACAACTAAAAGCTAATCTACTTTATATGTAACTGTCTGAGGAAATGGTGTTTTATTTTTGTGTTATTTTGACCAGGGGTGGAAATGTTGATGATGTTATTAAATTATAAATCAAGGTGTAGGCTTACTTCTTCATGCATTTACAACCTTGTTAGCCCTACATCTGCATGACATTTAGCCATCAACCAATGTCACCTCATGATGCTTCTATAGCTAGTTGTGTGAAGCACAACATTGCCTTGTTTATGTTTATGTCCTTTGCTTCATGCTGGTGATTTACACTATAGGGCAACTTTGCACTGGATTGTGTATGCAAAGCACAAGTATGATGGATGAAGAAATGTAAAATAATCAGAATCCATAACTACCAAATAGCATCTGTATTCACATATTCATTCTATCACTTTTAATATGAACCACACATAAAATATGCCATTCCTGGATCATCATCAATTTCTCCCAGGAAATGTGGTTGCGCAGTAGTCCATTATTGGTCAGTGCAGTGTCCTGTACTGCACATTTATTAACAATCACTACAGTTGGCAACTATTAAACCAGTTAAATTATAGTACTGTGATAGCTGGCATTATATTTTACCAGTCAGATTTCAGTGATGAGAAAGGCTTTTCAAACCTGTTGTAGAAAGCTATATAAACTAGGTTGGAAATAACACAGAACATTTTACACATGCTTGCACCAAGAGTGAAATCAATCATTAGCCTATTTGCATTTTTAGTTTATTGTCACACCATACTACATTTTAGCAACAGTTATCTTTAAATCGAGGAACCCTAAATGAAAGAATATGATGCATCTGTCATGGCTTGCATGAGCTCACGTGTTTGAAACTTCAGATCAGATCAGAAAATCAGGATGAAAACTTACCAACGGGTAAAACGAAGAAGAATGGCAGCCAACAGAGGATGAACATCCCAACCACAATGGCCAGAGTTTTAGCAGCCTTTTTCTCCCTGGAAAACTTCATCAACCGCACGGAGAGTGAACTTCGGAACGGGTGGTTTTTACCCTTTGCGCTCGTGACAGGGTCCTCCGGCACACTCCGACAGTGTATTCGTAACACCACTTCCATCGATTTATTTCTTTCCCGTTTTACGCCCGCTTCCAAACTTTTGGTTGTCCTGCGGGCTACTATATACACCCTGAAATACATGACCAGGATGACCATGAGCGGGAGGTAGAACGAAAACAAAGAGGAAAAGATGGCATAGCCCGGCTCCTCAGTAATTTTGCAGATGCTCTCGTCCAAAGGTGGCGGTTCCTTCCATCCCAGGAGTGGACCGATCGAAATGACCATAGATGACACCCATACCACTATTAGTATCACTCCAGCTTTTCTCTCTGTCATAATGGTCGGATACTTCAGACAGTGCTTCACACCAATGTATCGATCTATAGAAATGATGCAAAGGCTTAAAATGGATGCGGTGCAGCACAACACGTCCACGGCTGCCCAGATGTTGCAGAAAACCCGGCCGAAGACCCAGCATCCCAAGATCTCCAAGGATGCAGAGAAAGGCAACACAATAATGCTGAGGAGTAAGTCCGCAATGGCTAAGTTTACTATGAAGAAGTTTGTGACAGTCTGCAAGTGTCTATTGCAAAGAACTGAAAGAATGACCAATATGTTTCCAATAATTGCCACCAAAATGAATACTGCCAGAAAGACACCAACACCGATAACATCCAGGGTAACGTTCTCCAGGGTAACGTTCTTACAGGTACTGTTGCTGGTGTTATTATAGAAGTGGTCCAAAATGGTTGCGTTGCCCGCTTCCACTGAGTAAATTTCTTCATTGCTGGCGTTCCGTAACTTAGAATGTGTCATTTTGAAACTCCATACAGAAAACTTTAAAGGTGTGTTCCAGCATAAAATATTGGCCAGTTCATGACATCCTTAACATATACTTGCGTATTTATACATATAAAAATGTGCAGTCACTGACGTCCTCTTACAGTAGGCTAAATATTTGTAATAAGCAATTCCTTCGCAGTTTGGCAAGAACATTGTGCGTCGTCAAAATATTAATGAAAAAAAAAACTGTTTCAAGATCTTCGCTGACAATTGATGAACATTCTTATTCATTTTAAAAGGTAATTTCTTGGCATACCTTTATCAGTGTTGCTCTGTCATTTGAGGTAGTCACAATCCTCGTAATTCAAGCTTTAGGAGTTGTATAGCTCATTTAAAGCCCACCGCAACGCAAGATTGTTGATACTCCACTGGTGGCATCTTCAGTGATTTTACGAGAAACTGGATTAGAAAGTCTTTGTTTGGAGTCTGACTGAGTAAGGTCCCCTCCTCTGCTGCAAGTGAATTCGATGACGCGTGGTGTAATTATTGTCATTCCAACAATGTCCACAGGAGAGAGCTGTGTTTCTTGTTCTGTATTGTATGGCGAAGTGGCTTTGTAGGTACGCGTTTTCAGGATACATTTTCGAGAGTTTTGAATATTATTGAATCTTATTTAGTTGTCATTTAATTTCGTGTTGATGAGGGAAATCTGTATAGCCTAATAGTTGCTTCCATGTAGCCTACAAATGATCTGTTGCAGTGAGGACAGCAGCATGGTGCGCCAAGGTTTTGGAACGCAGAAGTATTAATTATTATGAAGAATTGTTCAGTAGATGTTCTATAGCATTACTTCGCCAAATATTTAGTTTACATGAATGATCGTCATACCATATACAGTATTCACTCTGCATAGGCCGTTTTCCAGTGCTTCAATGATTGACAGTCCTGTTGAAGAAATCTGTTTTACCGCAAAAAACAGCGCAATTGATGAAGAGACCTCGATGGACAGAGAGAGTTAATGTTCGAGACAAGTGCAACACTCACGGATGACCTCAGTGGAGGGGAGAGGTGAGCGTTACCAGATAAAAAGGATTTCTGTGATCGTGAATGGATTTCTGGGACCATGAATGATAAATATGTTCAGGGAAAGTCTTTAAAAAGGATGACACTTGGTAGATAACTCTAGTAGCCTAGGCCCACCCATAGTTCGAATTACGGGGGGTCTGACCCCTCTGGACCCCCTAAAAGTGATAAAAACAACAGTCTGGTGGGAATGCACTATTCAATATGTTCTTTTGTAATATACATTGCATTTCTGTTCCTCCCAAACTGCGTTAAAATGGTGTGTTTAGCAGCTAATATGTACATGCAATTTTGTCAGTAAAAATGCCTACTGTTGGCTACTCATTCTCTATTAATAATCATGCTTACTTGAGTGTGTGTTGATGCAGCATACCTTAGTTAGACTCATGGTGTTCGCTACATTTAATACAAGTGTATTACACTGCTGACATTTAAGTTGAAAAAGAACACTGCTTTTTAATACACACATCCAGCCCCCCTGATTGTCTTAGTGTAATTTGAACTCTGGGTCCATCACTAACAAAACACATCTCAGAAATAATATGTACTTGTTTAAGAACATCAAGTTGCATAGGATAATAAATCTGTCAGAATCAGAACAATCAAACGTCCCATCAGTTTCATTTTACTTCTGACATTTCCCTCGATCACATTGCCTTTAGTCAATTGAGGAAGGGCTAAATAATATAAGAAATTATTTCCACAAGAGACATTCAGCATAGCCTACAATATACTGTATGTGGCCTTATAGGGACATTCATTGCAATTACATTTATTGTAACTACCAAACAATATGATAAACTCTGGAAAGTCAAAGCAGTACTTGATGAACCATGTAAGGCAATAAAAAAGTACACTGTGAAAAGCATATTTCAGTAATTACTGATCAGCACTCTTGTGTGAACATGTGGTCTTGCAGCGGTCATTACACACATTTCTGCTGCAGAACCGAGTTCCATCAACAAAGGAGGATCAAACCCAAGAGTTTCAGACCCCCTGTGGAAATGAGTTCTTGAGTTGTTACATAAGGCCCCTTTGGTCACTCATATGTTGCTCTCCCCTAAAGACGCACATCAGACTAACTGGACACGAAAGAGCTCAGTGCACAAAAGAGAGGCTGATGGTAGGACTAACTGGGCCTGATTCATCCTGACATTGCCATTTGGAGTCCAATCTGTTTGAGGATAGTCAGCTGTGTAGGCCAGGGGTGAGTGTGAAGTGGGTCCATATGACCCATGGGTCAGACCTTACCAAGAAGTTGTATATGGGAAACATATAAAATGCCTTTCACCATCTGGTGGAATATAGTGTGTTGACCTTGAGAGCGGCTTGACATTTCCCATATATTATAGCTCTTGATGCACACTCTCAGTGGACAGTCTTTATTGATCTTCTATTGTGTGGTTGTTGTGACCATTATTCCATGCCCAACGAAACCTCTCAGTTTGATTTATCAATATTAGTTAATGTATGATTTATGTGGAGACTAACTCAATTCCTTATATTTGGTTTTCACTGTTTTATGACATTTTCTTATTTTCAAAATTATGTTTGATTTCATTCAGGTTTGTTGTAATGCATGACTTGAAAGGGACTGGTATATATGTCTACATCAACTGTAATGTTTTTATTTGTCATTCAATTACCTAACAGTCCCCTTCTCCCGACACACACACACACAGCCTTCACGCTCCACAACCACCACCACAAGCAAATCTCTCCATAGTTATTTATTTTGACTGTGATTTTCTGCTGCAGTAGCAGCAGACACGGACAATCTAAAACAGATGATACAAAGATGCCCTCAAATGTTTCCCGCGCTAATCATTCAGTTATTGCATTTCTATTTGAAAAGCCTTAAGGGGTATCCCCTAAAATCAGTTAAATCTGTGACAGCAGTGTGGGGAGATGAGCTATATTTTTGGCCTTTTCTAAACCAGTTTTCTCTGCCTGCCCTCTGTATTCTCCAAAGCCTGGCGCATTACGGGGCCAAGGAAGCCTCTGCTACAAATCCACAATCGCTGCTTCCTGATCTTATCTAGTTTCCCATGACAGAGCCCTAATATTGTAGACATATATATTGGGTAATTCGGCCTCTGTGTGCATACCTGAGATCGTTGTGACAGTGAGAGTGTTTGCTCAGACACCGTGGAGATAGATGTTCCATTAGCCACACTTTGGGGGATGCTGTGAAGTTAGTTTGCAGAATAGTAGATTGCTGCCACGGCCATGGCGTCTAAATATTGATGGGTCTGGTTACATTTTCTTTCAAAGTAATGGCGTGGAAGATTTTATATGCATGCCCCTTGGCGTCAATATTCAACGCCATTTAGCGCAAAGATGGTTCCTACCAGTTTGTTATGATTTTGATTGCACACTGACTTATAATAGGGAGAACAATACACTATATAGACAAAGGTTTTGAGAAGCTTGCCATTGCACCCACAGGAACTTCAGTGATATCCCATTTAAGGTCCATAAAGACATTGTTGGGTGGGTTTGGTGTGGAAGAATGTGCCTGGCCCACTGAGAACAGGTTTCTATATGCCTTCAAACACCTTTGGGATGAACTACAAGAGAAATTGTTAGCCAGGCCTTCTTATTAACATCAGTGCCTGACCTCACAAATATTCTTTAGAATGAATGTGCAAAAAATTCCATAGACACTCTAAAATCCTGTGGAAATCCTTCCCAAAAGAGTGGAAGCTGCTACAGCTACAATGTAGCAGGGCAGTCCAATATACTTTAATGGAACCCTGCACATTGGAAATTAATGCCAAAGGGGTAAATGCCAATTCTTACAACATGTTGCTTTAAGACATCCTGCTCTGGCATGGCACAAGTTCAAGTACGGTGGTTATCTGTACCTGCTCTGTACTCCTGCATGTATTCATGGATCAAAGAACTTCTCAGTTTTTAAGGCCTACTGTATTTAGAGCACAAGTGACTATCCTGTAGGTGAGGCTGATTTATATGCAAATTACAGACATGCCTTCGACACATCCAGTCGAGTTTCCTGGATTCTTCTTCACTGACTCCCTGCGGCCCACTGTGGGTGTCCTTGTGTGAGTAATTCCTGGCATTTCCTTTCTGATAGATGATCTGTGTCTTTTGGGGGCTTAGACAAGATCCCAGGCACATTCTCAGCTACGCTCAGTACAAGTGCAGCATCCTGCCTCTTGATGTTTACAATTGCCAACGGCCCCTCTGGTTCTCCAGATGCAGGCGATCTAAGCACGTACACTAGATGTTTATTGTTTTTTATCTATTATTTGTTTAATGATTTGGGATTTGAAAAACAGCCAGAGAAAATTAGCTCACTTTTATTATGAGACACGGCATGAATCTTGTCAGCAGAGTTCCTTGTCAGCAGAGTTGAGCTGAACACTTGGCACTGAATGCTGCGTTTCAGGATCAGTCTATTATACCTGATCATAAGTCTGCAGTCAGTGGCATAAACAAATGGACCAGTGAGGCTAAAATGTCATAAAACTACATGCTTCTAGGTGTGACCATTTTACTGTCATTTGCATCATCAAAGTTATCCTTTGGGTTGTACCTAGACTGTGTAGTATACTGTGTGACTTACTTGTCTGCCCTACTTTCACAGTTCAGTGCAAGTCTCTGGCTGATCATCCCAGACATCCAGTAGGTCAGGCCCCTATCAGTGCTGCAGCAGCAAACTGTCAAAATTAGGCCCCACAGAACCTCCAGTTGTATGCAACACTCGGCAAGCTGCAGTGGCCACCTCAACCCTCCACCCAGCTGAGCTTTCATTTCAGCTCCTTGTAGAGTGACAGAACGTTTTTTGTTTTTTATTTTAACAGAAAAAGCGTGCTAGGAACACAAGCTGAAATAAACAGATAGCAATCAAAGTTGACATCACATGTAATCACATTTTGTGGAATTAGCAGATAATGTATGCACTTTCACCATGGAGACTTATTTGTTATCAAAACATATTGGAGGAGCATCAAAGGTCAAAATCCCTGTGCACAGCCCTTCTTGCTCCAGGTGCTGATGGTGTGCAGTATAAGTATGGAAAAGTCAAAAGAGTAGTATACATCGCACACTGGAGGGTATATTTTGCTGACTTTATTTGGCGTGACCCTCCAGTGTGCGATGTATACTACTCTTTTGACTTTTCCATATTGAAGGAGCATGTTCGAAAATCCCTAGACGTGTGTCATGTGATGTCATCCCCAGCGCCGAAATGTCGTCAGATGTGCAGCTGGGTCCCGCTCGCTGGGTCACCAGTGGTCCAGAGCAGCCCTCTGTGGGACGCTGTGGTCCACAGGGTCACACGTTTCACAGATCCCTCTCTGCAGGCAACATCCGCTTCCACTGAGTGTGTACAAATCATCACATGCTGGGATAGCAGATGTCACACCTCATTCAGGCCCACACAGACACACACACAAATAAACAAGTATACTTATACATGTTCATATAGAAAATAACAGTGTTTCCCACAGAATTGAATTCCATTTGTGGTGGTTGGTTTGCAGAATTAACTTGAATACAATAGTTTTTAACAAATTAGCACAGTGAGGTGATGATGCTAACCAGATTTAAGCACAATTTAGTACAACCTGGAAAATCATTGTGTGGTGGTCAATGTTGATATTGTGGTGGGCCGCCACAAATAAGTCAGTGTATGGGAAACACTGTGTTAGATAGACTAACATGCAGGACAGGGTGCTAAGCACTAATCCTATACCAAGTAAGAGAAGTAAACTAACTAATACATAATATCAAATCTAAATCAGCAGGCAGAGTAGAGAGCAGTGTGCGCTTATTTAATGCTGAGAGGTGATTGGGACCCCACACCAGACACACTGCACTCTTCATCTCTTCTTCCACTGAGAGAGTGAAGGAGGCCAGGGGGCCTTCCAGCCTGCTCTTGTCTTCAAGGCTTCATGGCCTTATCCATGTGAAAATGGTGTGTGTGTGTGTGTGTGTGTGTGCGTGTGTGTGCGTGTGTGTGTGTGTGTGTGTGTGTGTCTGTCTTACATTCCGCATTTGCATGCCATTGATGCGAATGAAAATGGAGGTTGCAGGTGGACTGCAAATGACATGGGGTTACATAAGACCTCTCTGCCCTTGTGCCATTAGGATGCCAGCTATTGTCTGTGTGCACGCTGACCTGAATGCAGCCAATTTAATTGACAGAGGGTGGTTGATGTGGAGAAAATTGCACCTTAGGCTAAATAAATGTTATTTTCTGCAAATAACCAAGTGTCTGTGGCATTTGCCTCCGAGGCAGTTGTTGTTAAGTTTTACACAGCATTGTCTGTGGTGTGGAGATTTATGTATGGCATTATGGTGTTTATTTTGTTGATTTTATGTTAGACAGAAAATGAGTGTGAGAGGGAGATCTTAAATCACAAGGTGCCTCAAGCTGTTCTGCCTGTTTAGTAGTCACTGCTGTTTATTATTTGTTTCTTAACCAGATCAAGTTTGACATGCTGCACTGGTAGAGAGGTGGAAACGGCCCTCATGCGCTCTCTTTGCTTTGCTGTGTATCTAAGACGCAATAGTTTAGGCATTAATGCAAATGACAAATTAATTAGGTGTTAGAGTAGAAGCTCACATTAATTGACAATGACCCTTGTGGTTAAAACCAGTAAAAGTGCCATCCATCACTGTAGTGCAAAGGAAGGGTGTATACATCTTAATTTGTGTTCAGCGGTCTTGATAGATTGTTCTTGTCACCCTGAGAGGGTTAGTGACGTCCAAGGAGAGGACATGGAGAATCATCGATCTGAACTCAGAAGGAAGTTCATAATGCTGATATGGACAGTATAAACTCATTAGGGCCTAGGGCTTGTCAGAGCAAGGCCACTTGTTTAAGGAACTTAGCATGTTTATTTTACTTGTTACATATTTGTGGTAATCCGCAATTTTGATGGATTTCCTCCCGCCAAAATATTTGAATTGGCAGTGCAGTACGTTCCTTTTGCTATTGTACATTCCTTGCAGGAACTCTGATTTTGACTCTGATTCTGAGTAATACAAGAGAAATAACTGTGAGGGTAAACTAAATGTATCTTGTGTCAACTATTCTGTTCCACTCTGGCATAATTGTGGTTGTGTTTTTTCAAGGTGGAAGCAAGTGATATACAGATATAAGGAGAGAACAAACTCACAAAGTATATCACAAATACACCATTCTTAGCCCATGGATTTGTAGAAGAAGAAGAAGCCGAGGAGAGAGAGAGAGAGAGAGAGAGAGATGGCATTGTTTGGGCATCTTTGGACATTGTCCATAGTTGAGTGTTTTAGGCCAGTAGCCACGTTGGCATCTCCCTGCTGGATTATCTTCCCTGCTGTTCAAACCCCTCCTTCCTTAGACATGCAGAGGCACACAAAGACGGACAAATGAACATGTCCCCAAAACACAAACAAACTGAGCCAAAGTAATTTAGACAAATCAGCTTCTGAAGACACATGTGTGCCATTGTCTCAGAGAGACACTGTTTGTTTGCTTGTTTGTCTGTTTTATTCTTATGAACCTTCACACATTCAAGCTGGCTGTGAGGACCAGGCATAAATATAATGAATTTGTGGAGAGCAACAGCAGCAGTGGGGCGAAATCAGTCCTGAGGTGTAAGTTTACTGGGCTCTGTTCCAACTGACACCAACAGATAATGAATGTGCCAACAACTAATACTACAAGCCCCCAAAAAAACACCAGATTATTGTGGTTAAAAACAACCATGCTCACGTCTTTTTTCCTTAACATGTTTAAGCCTTTCCTCTCTGATGGACCGGAGATATAGATTCCATTTTTTAGCACAAGTGCTTGCATCTTGAAGCCTCAGTTGGGACATGGTTGTATTACTCTGCACTGACCGTATTTGTCATTGATCATGTAAGAACCAAGGTCCATTTTGAGGTTTTACCGCTGGGGATATTAGGATCATTTTAGCCATGGAGTATTTTTGTGTCTGGATCAAATCTGACATAAGGCAACTGAAACTGGTGTCTTTAAGCTTTCTCATTGAATTAATGAAATATAATTTGAATTAGGATACAGTAATGCAACAGACATGGAAATGTGACATGGTCTATATAATGCACAAAATAAATGTATGCAAGTCTTAAATTCTCACTCTCCTGCCCAGAGATGAGAAAGTAAACCTCTCTGTTCATCTGCCTGAGTCCATACATTTGCCTGAATTTGGCTTCTGGTTGGAAGGTAGACACTCACAAAGAAAGTTGATGTATGAACATTGGTATCTTTGAAAGTGTATCTGCATTAAGATATTTTAAGCACATACAGTATGACTCATAAAGTATGAGTGGATATATCAGGATATCATTGCTGTGCAGCGAGATTTTTTGTCAGACACCCTTCTATTTTTGTCTGTTTCTATTTTCTTTCTGTTGCTTTTGCTTCTATTTTGAACGAGAAATATGACGCAATAGACTGGCATATTTAACAGATTCAGTGTGGATATAGAGCGTTCAGCAAGCAGTTAGGATTAGCTGTTAGACCACTGAGCAGTGCACTCTGCATGACTATAGCAATCTCTTTATGCTCCCTAGTACCCTCATGAAAATAACTGTGAATTGTACCAGGTGAGGTGATGTTCATGAAACGTACTTTATATGGGAAATTACATGTGAACCGTGTCGAAGATCTTATCCCAGTGCATAAACGTTCCTCTCAGGAGCAGGGATATGAAACACATGTGGCTTTGCACACAACACACCTCCATCGACGTGTCTAGATTTCAGGGTGTCTGGGGTAGCTAAAGCTCCCTATGTGACCCGTGAATGTCAACAGGATTGACTCCTGCTCCATCAGACAGGAAGGTATGAGATTTTCCATCAAGATTAAGGGAAATGCCAAGAGCTATGATTTTTTTTGCATGAGGTTATGAGAAGTGTATGAATGCAGAGTTAATCTGGGTGTCTGTTTGGGGAAAACATGCAGGCAGCAATGAGACCCTGACAACCTCAGGAATCACCACTTTTCATCACTTGGGGTCTATCAATTTTATTCTGGTAAAACTAATGCTTTGACGAACCATGAGAATGTATTTGGTATTTCTTCCAGCTATAAATATATATTAATTTGATATTTATCCATCTTGGAGCTGGTACTATAGTGTTTTGTTCTCTTAGAGTGACTGACATTGTTGACATAAAGTATGGGATGTTTGTAATCTTCTGTCAGAGTAAGATTATCTGATTATTGTTGTGTTGAAACACACACACACACACACACACACACACACACACACACACACACACACACAAAATTCCATTCACACACACATACTTAACCACTGCACACACACACAGGCGCACACACAAACAAAGAGAGACACACATGTGCATCCTCTTGGCCTCTGGTTGACACTGTGTATAAATCCCAGTTGATTACTAAACAGGCAAATTTACATAGAGAAGTCCCTGGGGGCCAGCTCCCACTGTCCCCTCTCTCCGCAGAGGGCTCGGTCAGCAGAACTGTCTGTTCTCAGGCTGACTGGAGTGTGGACGCAGGAGTCACAGCCACAGACTTTGGACGGGTGTCCCTGTGTGAAGAGCCAGCCCCCAGTAGCGAGCAGAGGGACATGCCATCTCCAGTGTCTTGAGCTGAAAAGGCAAAAATGGCATCTGTTTATTGTATTAGTCATGAGTTTTGGTTCAATTAGAAAGAGTCTTAACAGTACACTCTGAGATTCTTGGAAAACTGGAAAGTGTTGATATTTTAGGTCAACAGTCAATGAATATAATTCACTTATAAACAGCATGGCCTTAACAACTCACCTGCTCTTCATGGCCAAGTGTCTCTCTGGAAATCTAATTCATCACTGGATCATTTGTTTTGTTCTCACATATGTTTGAGTAATGTGTATTTGTGGGCTCCTTCCAGGGGCGCTGCTAGAAAATTTGAGCCCTATGCCAGACAATAATTCTGCCCCCCCGATAATATATGATAATATATATATATTTACTTATCTGAGAGCCACCTGAGAAATGTGTGCACATGGATCTTACCACAAGGACACACAATTAGGAGGGAACGCTTCCATTCCCCTAATGTCCTCCCAAATCGATGGCTGCCACTTTACACTTTACATCGAACATTTTAACGTAATGTGCAGCAAGGTGCATTTAAAAATTAAATCATGGCGGTGGCGTCCATTAGGGCATTATTTCTGAATGTCCAAGGTGAAAGCGGAGTCACTTAAGAGACTGTCCAGTCAGTCCTGGTCCCCGTAGATTGCATATAAGCTCAGTAATGCAGTCACATTAAGTGCGCTGACCTTAATGGCCTGCAGACAGACAGAAAGAGAGCGATGGAGAGGGGAGGCTGATGGGAAGGTGAGGGAAACAGTCAGGGATGGAGCAGTGATGCAGAGATGCTGATGGAGGGACCGCAGAGACAGCAGAGTAGAGAGGAGAGGACAAACAGAGAATGGAGAGTGAGTTCAGAGGTGAGGAGTTGTGAACTGATGAATTAAGGAACTTGCTTTAAATGAATTAGACTACAAGTATATTGTGGATTCCAGAGTATTTCAATGTTTTACTTAGATGGCGCATTCTTTAAATCAGGTAAAAATGCCCCATTTTTTCTATCTGTTGTCCCACAATGTATTTAGCAATTCATTTGAATGACTTTCCACTCTGTAGCGAGCAATAAAAACATGCTTAATATATAAAAAATAAAGTAAAGTCTGACCCTCTGACATGTGTATTTATATTTCCCGAGGTGGGTAATTTTCTGTGATTTCTCACAAGCTAATATGTTTAAAATAGCAAAGAGACATTTCTCTTGTTTGTTTAAGTTTACATTCAAGTGTCTTGCTCTCCCAGTCAGGTTATAGAAGGGACTTTCATCATGTCGGAAGCGCTAACCAGTAGGCCACGGCTGCCCCAAATTAGAGCCCTAAGACTTACTTTCAACCTCACAAAACCTCACAGTCATAGAAATCACTCTGGCATCCAATTTGATGAAAATTTTTGGAGATATGCCCATACATGGTCTCTGTGTTTTCTTCCCTTTTAGCGTCTGTCTGTGGAGCAGCCAAGGGACGTTCAGTTCTTCCCAGACTCCGCAGGTTTGTAAGCTGTTGCATAATAAACCTGACTCTTTTAATCAGACTGGTCTATAGAAACCCTTAGCATTGAAATGCTCTCATTGGTCAAGAATATGTTGCGATATCAGACACCAATAACTTTGACTTTAAAATTGGGACTATTAAATTCATACATTTTCCAAGGGCTCATTATATGTTACCCAGTAATGTTGCATTTGGGTTAAGATTTACAAAAATTAGGAGAGTGACTAGCACAGGACAATTATTGCAATTATGGGTCATATCACATGTTTCAAGAAAGGAAGTATCTCTAAATGAATGACCACTAAAAGATTAGAACTGAATAACTATAAGTAAGCATTACTCTCCTGCATTTTAAGGTTTGTTTAAATTGTTCAGTATGTTCAGAATTTCATCATGTCCTATTCAGTTGAAAGTCCTACAAAGAGGGTTTTTTTTCCCACAAATACCATGGTGTTGGGCTTCTGCAATAAAATGTGAATGTTGATCAGCAGATCTCTCCAAAGGTCAGTGTTCAGCCTTACTAAGCTTCTCACTCCCTTTTTTGTTTAAACTCCCATTACTTAGATAAATAAAAAACAAACTTTCCTAAAAGTCTGTTTCTGTGTGTCCTCATGTCCAAACATCCCATACACATTTTTTCTCCCCATAGCACATAATTCCCAACAGGCCTCTCTGGTGGTCCGCAGCCCAACCAGGCACGGCCCCTAATTAGAATAACAGAACACCACATTTTGCCGTAATTACTGATCCAACTCTGCCAGATTCACGCTTGTGGGCATTAGTGACCTGTGCTGCATGAAAATGAGATATTAAGAAATGGAAGAAACTGGCCAAAAAGAATTCTTTGTTCCTTGCAAATGGCCAGAAACCACAGCCGAGTCTGTAAGTTAGCAAGCTGCTGGCATGCACCGTCATCCTGTGAAAATGCAAATTACAGCTTGTTTATTAAGTGGTTTTATAGTAATTCACTGTATTAGGTTTTCGTAAGTATTTTTTTGTCCTCCAGGTTGTTAAAATATTCTTAACACTAGTACGGTGACTCTCAGAGTCCAGGTTACTGTATGAACTTGGAAGTGTTACTGAGCACCAACGGCGGCCTCCATCAGCCCTTTAGATCTGGTGTTTGTACTCATTTGGTGTTTATACCCATGCCAACCTGTCTGCGCAGCTGGGATTAGCGGTGAATCCTTCCAACCAGCTTGATAAAGTTCAAAGTCAAAGAGCATTCTAAATGCAAATCTTACCCTTGACCTTTGGTAAAGAGACCACACTACAAACGACATTTTGTAAAATGGGCATGAACAAAATTAAAAGCAGCAGTGCTTAAAAGCTTTGCATGGCCCAGGGCTTTACATAAGGTCTGACTATAACAAAACAGACGTATGGAAGGGATTTGCAGTCTCTCTGTTTCAGCTTTATAGTCTGAATTCACTTTCTTGGCTAATCCCTCCACAGCTAACTTACCTGCTGGTTTAGTTTAACCAACACTCTCTAGGGAAGCGCTATTTCACAGTCTCCAATGGCATACAGCATTTTCTTACGTACATAAGGGCATGAGCGAGGAGGAAATATAAAAGTGTTTCCACTAAAGGTGGTTGATATCTCATTGAGTTGATTGGTGGTTGAGTTCAACAGCCAGTGAAATTATTATGGGGAATGAAGTGAAACATGATGCTTTCATTTATTACAGGACACGATAATGCATTTTTTAATGAACATGTTAAAATTGTTTCCAGAAAATGTTAAAGAGAGCACATTCTTTCATGCACAAAAAAACAAAATGGATTATTTATGTTATTGTTGATCATTTTAATTTTTGAGTTGATCATTTTGAGGACAAATGGTGAAATGTAAATCTATCACCTTATGGCCAAAAGATCCTTATTGAAAAGACAGAGGTAAATTCTGCTGTTGGGGTACTCTGGAAAAGAAGGTTTTATTCAGGCCTGATTAACCTAGAGGGAGGTGAATTAGCTCGCCTACACGGCCACTTAAGGGGTGCTGTCCATGTAAACAGTGCTGAAATATCCCCTAATTTTGTTATATCGACTTCAAGATGAAAAATAAGTGGTCTTATTGTCATATTGTCTTAGAACAGCCTAATCCAGATGTTCAACATAATGCTTGCTTTTTGCCACATGCAAGCTTGTCCTAGTGTGTGTGGAGTGGTCTCTGAGGAGTAGTGTTTTGGGGCATCCTTGAAGAAAGAATTTCAAGATGAGGAAGATGTTAAGTGAGAAAGTGAGGAAATGACTGGCCTAATATTGTAGGAATATGTCTAATGTTGACACAGCACAATTAGGCTAGAGCGTGTTTATTTGTTATTAAAACAATTTCGCCATTTTCTAATTTCATAACATTACCAAATACCTCACATTTTTATGAGCATGAAATGGCTTTTCCACCAAAAAAGCTGAAAGATGATTCACTACAAGTAAATGTGATAAAGAACGGGAAAGTAGCTTTGATAAACTTACTCTGAGTCATGTCTGTGTGTGTCCTGCTGATGACCCCAGTGAAACATTCCAGTTAAGGAGCTCTGGCATCTAAAACTACTGTGGAGTACATGTAAATCTCTCAGTCATCTAAAACTACTGTGGAGCACATGTAAATCTCTCAGCCATTTATGACTACTGTGGATCACATGTAAATCTCTCAGTCATCTATGACTACTGTGGAGCACATGTACAGTAAATCTCTCAGCCATTTATGACTACTGTGGAGCACATGTACAGTAAATCTCTCAGCCATTTATGACTACTGTGGAGCACATGTAAATCTCTCAGTCATCTATGGGCCTGTCCACACGGAGACGCTTTTTAGGTTAAACGCAGAGGTTTTGCTTCATCTTGGCCGAGCGTCCAAACGAATCCTGTAAACGCACTGCCCGAAACAGCACTTTTTTGAAACCTGGTCCCAGAGTGGAAAAATCTGAAACCGTAGCCCGTTTGAATTCGTTTAGACAGCGAAACCGCACATCCTGCTTGCTTATCGATGATGTCGTCGCCACACCTCAGCTGCCCTGGACTTGCACTTATAGTATTGCCTAACAATACTAGTTTTCATACATGACATTACCTACGATTACACTCCGTAAGATAAATATCACAACTGGTGCTGCGCAGCGCCGATAGCTTATGACCTGGTGGACTGAACACTGTTTTTCCCGGTGTTTTTTTTATGCATTCTAGCTACTGTCAGTGACGCGAGAGAACTTAAGTTATTAGGAAAGTGCGGTGTAAGTTTAGGCTACATTAATTTGTGCGTAGTGCCAGTGTCATTCATTTATTTTACATGTCTTACAACATACATGCATTCACAGTCGAGTGAAATCAGATATAAGCATACAAAGACGCTTAGAACTCACGTTAAGCCGATGGTAGCACACTGAATGCAAATGCGCGATTTGATGCAGGCAAAAGTATTGACTGTTACTAATGAAGGTTTTATAGCAATATTATAAATGTGGCGACGGAATAGCCTAGAACTTGGGTACGCCTATCTTTGCACTTGCGGTGATAACCAAAACTAATGTGAATCGCGGACTATCCTACAACCAAAGAAAGTAAAGGAGATTATTTTTACCTGCGTTAGCCAAATGAAGGACGGGACTGCACCCTTCACAAACCGTAAAAATTAAGTTTATTAGTTTTACAGTTGACTACAGTTGACAGTTCACTATAAGTCCACACAAACAAGCAATTCTGGTTTCCTTGCACTAGCCAGTTTTGTCGTAGCCTACTCTGTTGTATGGCCTACACAGCGTGCAAGCTTTGGTCAATTTCTGTAAGAAACAGTGACACCTATAGGCCTGGGATATGAAGTAATGTGTTGAGTCGTGTTGAGATGGATCCTTTTAGACGCAAATATTCTTGATACGGTTCGAGGGAAGACGGAGGAAAAAAAGGTCGGTTTGGTACGTGTGGCCGTCTATGACGGTGGAGCACATGGAAAGCTACCAGTGTTTCCTGTACAAAACAACGGGCTCTCTTGTATTTCATGTTTGTGTTTTTGCTATGGACAAAATGCTATACATTATGGCTTTATGTGGTTTTGTAATCAGTATGCATTTCATGGTCTGTCCATGAAAAAAGGTCTGTTATACTTTGCGCTACATAAATTGCAACACTGTCCTCTACGCTGCTGAGTGTTAAGAGTCACTGTGCTCGTGTCCCATTAGAGCCTGGACTAAGTGCAGAGAGCAGAGTGGTTTTGGGAACATGCTCTGAATAGACAGCTGAAGGACCATGAGGAACAGTTCACTGAATTTGACAAAAAATGCATTGTATTAGAATCACTCTGACAGGGGAATAAATGGAATCTTGGTCCATTTAATTGGCCCTTTTTTACAATAATTTACTAAAATCCCCTTGTCAATATCAATAGCAAATGAGCATAGAGCATAGAGCGGTATAGACTGTACATATAATGCAATTTGATTTAATTTCATGATTTTTAAAAATTTGAATCCTTTGTCGTACAGACAAGTGCCTAGTCTCATTGGAAAGCCCCACTTCTGCTCTGTAGCTGCTGCGCTGTGGCGAATAGTTATGGAGCAATTTACAGTAAGAGAGAAGAATTGGTGTGTTTTGATGCACTTTGCATCAATCAAAAGTAAAATTGCAGTATCCAGATGTGCGAGCCTAATTGAGACCCATCAACACAGACTCCATACTTTAAGTGCAGCCAAAGGTGCATCTACTCAATGCTGACTTGAAGGGGGTGAATATGTATGCGATTTGCATTATTAATTAACACTATTTTGTAGAAATCTGCTTTAACTTTGACAATAAACAGGGTTTTTTTATATAAATTATTGTAAAAAAAAAGGCCAACAGCCAATCTAATTATCCACCTCATTGCTCCACCCGCTTTGATTCTATCTTAATGATTGAAATGTGCCCCAGCTGTTAACATTAATACAGTACCTTCCAACACACAGCAGGTTACTTAATTGAGCTGGTCTCTTGACGACTGCAAATGAAGGCTATTCCCAAATGAATGCCGATGCTGGCTTATGGCTAAATGCTTCAATAAAATGACTCATCATAGCTCCTCTCCTGTGGTATCTGACTGCAAGAGGCCCAGGGGGAGAAACAGAATGGACAGAGAGGTAGAGGGTCAGAACTGACCAAGCTAATGAACCTTACGGAGCGGAAATGAAAGGGGAGGAGAGGAGAGGAGAGGAAAGGGGACTGAGAGATTGGAGAATAGGTCTATCCATCCACAGCTTGCTACTGATAAGAGAAAACTCCTGATGTGAGAATAATGTGGTATGGCACAACGAAAGAGGGGAGAAAAGAACCGAGCAGGGAGGGTATAAGAAGAACTCACACGTGCTTGATGTGTATGTGAGGAAAAGGAAAGGTGTTTTTGGTGGGAAAGTGTGAAGTGTCCATGGAAAGGTGTGTGTGTGTGGTGTGTGTGTATGTGTGTGTGTGTGTGTGTAAAAAAGAGAGGATGTGCTCTTTCATAGAAGTTTTAAGTTTTGAAGGGACTCAGATCAAAACACTGCCATAAGCGATAAGTGTGTTCTCTGGAGTCTGGGGCATTTGAAAGCTGTGGGATTTGAACGTAATTGTGGGCTTACGCTGAAGAAGCTTGTTATCTGATGGAAGGCCTGTGTGTGGGGACAGGTCTGAGAGCAGGGTGGTGATGCAGGAGAGGGTTTGAAGACAGAGGAAATTTGAACAGATCTCAGACCTGAATGTGGTCAGTCTAAGTCTTATTTCACATGTCTCCACATGTGCACATTGTGAGCAGTAGTTAAACAAGCCTTGTTTTATGCATCGGGAGAACCTATTTTTTTATGTCACATTAACCTTGTGAAAGAAGCCATTAACTTCAACTGCTGACATACAGTGATCTTTAATTTATGCCAGATTGATGGTACTGTGATGCCCTCTCTAGTAAGGGTTACTGTAGTTCAGTGACATAATGTAATTACTACATAAATGACTGCCTGTCAGTGGGAAATGCTGACACAACAGCACTTGATTTGTTTTAAGACTGTGAAACACATACTGTATGTACAATATTGTCATATGTTTATCATCAGCCAGACAAGCCACATGCATTAGTAATGTTTAAATAATTTTATTCATCACATTAGCCTTCAGTATTCAGTTGACGGAAATTAATTTTGTCATTAGGTACTTAATCACTGAAAATTGAAGTCTTTGTAAAAAAAAAAGACAAGCCTTTCAGATAACAGATTACAGATAACTACCTCTGATGGAGACAAAGTATTTTTCTAAAAAGTGTGATAGATTTGCAATAGATGCAATAGATGGAAAAGTGCACATTTAAAGGAGAATTCCGGTGTGATATTGACCTAAAGTGTGTTGAAACATGATACCGAGTGTGAACTTATGCCTCATAGCTCACCTCGGCTTGTCCCCTGCACACAGAAATCTGGCGCTAGTTAGCCAATGCTACCAACAGTTTTTCGTTGCGGTGCCTCGGGCTTCGGCATAGCCATGCAAATAAATCACTGTTTTACACCATTTACGAGGCTCAAAGTAGCTCAATACTTCATTGGTAGACTTCTGAGGGCCTTGACATTTATAACGAGACATGGAGAACTTTGAAAAAGCACTGGTAGTTTATTTACAAGACGATTTATACAGACAGTACCTTAAAACCCTTTAATGCCGTGCGTATCATATTTCAGACATGCATTTCTGAGACCCATTGCATCACCATGAGATATAAACTTTGCATAAAACCCTGTTGTATACAATCTAATACTTGTCCTCTGCCCCCTGTTGGATACCTTTTGCACTACAACAATTCTGACATGTAGTTTGTTAAAATTCAAAATTGTGGAATCTCATTAGTACCCTGCCGATTATGTAAAGGTCAAGGATATTGGTAATTTGATAATTTTATGGTGAGATTTACTTTTACATATTTATCAATATTTTAAGATTAAAAATTACTTTGTTCAAAAAACTTAAAATTTCCAAAAATTGTAAAATGTAGTTGGGTGTAAAATCGAGCAGAAAATGTTTGTATCACAATTGATACAGCAGGTATTTAGTGGTAAATCTTTCAATGGGCATAGTTATTTTTTTCTGGATGTTATATGTATATTATGTCTTCCATAGTCCATAATACAGTGTTTTAATGAATCAATTACACAATTTACAGATTGAAATGTGATATTCACAACACATAATTAATAACTCTTATTCATAATTCATAAATATCTATGGCTAATTTATAGATGACTAAAAGGCTAAAAGGAAGTTCTCTACTGAATATGTCCTGAATTTCCTTGATGGCAATTTGAGCGACATACAGGGCCTTGTAGAGACAGATGATGAAGTGGAAGATATAAATTGGACTTTTGGACATCACTCCCCAAGGTCAGGTGAAACACTGGGATCGGAAGACGTATACGTTATGGTTCCCAGAACAGCCATTGTGGAGACCTACAACAAATTTATGGGTGGTGTTTTTGGATATGCTCTCTGTCCTGTAAAAATACAGTTTGAAAACCAGGAGATGGTACTTGGTAGGCCACTGTCCTCTCCATCACATTCCCCTTCGCCACACTCCTCACCATCACAAACACATACCCCACCACAGAAGAGGCCACTATGCAGTGTTCCTCCAGATGTTAGGAGAGATGGGGTTGACCACTTCCCTTCCTGGGCACGACAAAGGTGCAAGCACTGCAAAGAAACTCCTCACTTCTCCTATGTGTTCGGTATAAAATGCAATGTCCACCTCTGCCTAAACAAATACAGGAACTGTTTCCTTGCTTACCATTTGGCAAAGTAAAGGAAAGAAAAGACTGTCGTTTCAACGTTCAAAGATCCAGATGTTATACAAAGAAAGAGTTTTTGAAGTTCAAAATGAAAGAAAAGGATGGAAAAAGCCAGCTGTTTAAAGAAAAAAAAGATTTGAATGTTATGGATATCCAAAGATCTTACAGATTGCAAAGTTCTTGTTATTGCCCAAATTGTGTGTAATGCCCAAAGTATCAAATATGATACAAACAAAAATTGTGTGTAATGCCCAAAGTATCAAATATGATACAAACAAAAAAACACACTTGCAAATGATTTTTGTTATTTAGTTTTTTATATTTTGTTAAAGGGCCTAATTGAGACTTCAGATTTAAAAAAAAAAAGAATTTTCTGTCCATTATTTCTTGGTTTAGGCATTAAAGGGAATTTTACCGTTCGACGCCATCTTGAATTTAGTCACGATAAGTCGAGCACGAACGAACAGGTATGATAAGGGATCAGATTCCAAAAATAATTCTGTGGAAATGCATGGATTCAGTTGCTTCCAGTAGCTAGGCCGATGCCCGAGGCACCCCCAACAAAAAAACTGTTGGTAGCATTGGCTAACTAGCGCCAGATTTCTGAGGGCAGGGGACAAGCCGAGATGAGCTATGAGACATACGTTCACACTCGGGGCCAGATGTACGTACATTTGCGAACGTAATGTTATCAGCGCCATGGACAAACCGCAGACTGCGAACGCTGACAGACCCAAGTTTCCGTTGTAGCCTATTTATCAATCGTTCAATCCTTGGTGTAAACTGCGCCTTTCTCTGCCTCTCTCCGCCCATAAACGCAATTTACCAACGTCCACAACTGAATGGCAGAGCCTACAAGCGCAGTTGAATGAAGTTAACTGATGACAACATTAAAAAGAATCAAACGTTTAGCGATCATGAAATAATACCATAGATGATAAGATGTCAACGAGCAGGGAGATAATGAAGATCAGTAGTTCTACTCAAACTACTTGTGAACGTAGGCTATGGAAGATTGGTCAAATCTAGCAAGTAGGAAAGTTTAAGTGAATGACGTGAAAGTGAAAGTAAGACATTCGAAAGGCCAACGAAAGTTAATGTTGCTTTTGATAGTAGCCTACAAATACTTGCAAAACTGGTGCTCTAAATAGCGATTCTGTTGTCTTTGAAAGGTTCTCTTATTGAAACATTGAACTTCAATTTGGATTAACACCTGCTTTTACAAGTATTTAGGCGCAGAATAGACGTGGGCTTTCAGGAGCAGTCTTTGTACATACCGCGGAATACATAATTAGGCGCTCTTTACTCTTCCCCTCCCATCTTTTAACGCTAAACTCCCACTTTCCCCTGGATCCTCCCATGAATGCATATGCATGACATGACAATCGCAATCTGCCACTTTCAGCTCCCGCGACAGGCAGTTTGCGCTTTTACATCATTGCGGCCTGTTTGTACATACCTCGCAATGATTTTACACGCACGTTGCGAAACAAATACGCCTGAAGTGGGCGCAAAAGCGTTAGTACATCTGGCCCTCGGTATCATATAAACAATGAAGGACTCCACCAGGAGGGAGATGTGGCCACATCCATACCACACGCAGGTCCAGTAGCCATGAGGACGCAGGCTCAGGTCTGGCCTGAGGTCATCTCTCAATCCCATGCTCCTTCGCCCTCCCACTCATTTCCTGTCTGCTCTTCACTGTCTTAACAATAAAGACTCCAAAAACCCATAAATAAATCTTTATAAAAAGAATGTTTAACTGGCATCAACCAGTGGCTCAATTGTTTTGCACATAATGATAAATTCCTATCTCAGTCTTACATGTAAGGAATTTTAACATGACAAAATTGCACGCTGTGAAGCATAAATCAAGTTATTTTAGAATGTGTTTCATTGTGGAAGAGGGAGAGAAATTCAAGCTATCAGAAGCCTTTAGATTTCAGTCTCTTTCAACAACCAGGCTGGACACCCTTTCTGTTTTTTTAATAAGAGAAAGAAAAAAAAACATCTGGGTCCTTTCAGTCCTTTTCTCAGCTTTCCTTTCATCGACTGCACAACATCAGCAACACGCAACACCAAAACACACAACATCAACAACACACAACACCAAAACACACAAATTCTGTCCCCTGACCTCCGCCAGTCTTTTCCTAAACAGCTCGAACTTCAGATCCATCTCTTTGTTGTTCCAGTGCTTCTGAGTAATGTTTTTTTCAGTAGGTCAGTTCACATAACCCTCCGTTCCAAAAGCAAACAGAAATCAAAGTGAAATGAAAGCTGCCTGCTCTGTGCATCCCACATTTGTCCACATGTTGTTTTTGTCATTAATCACCCAGCATTCCTCTCTGGCATGTTGGCGGATCGAAGAGAAGCCTGCAGGTGCTGTGTTTGTGGTGTCCCGTCTGTCTGTCTTAGAGAAGAGAGAAGATAGAGGGAAAGGTTTTTAATGTGCTTAATTAATCAAGCGGCATCGTGGGTAATGCAGTGCACTTGGAGGAGGCTCTCCATTGTAGTGTCTAAAAGCCCACAGAGTGCCAGGATGTTGAACTGAGAATGCTCACTGTTGAAGTGAGATGAAGAACAGTTTAAAAGATGTGGTGATAATAACCCCCCCCCCCACCCACCTCACAGAGCTTCATGCTTCTAAACATGTTTCAAGTAAATTCTTCAGAAAGCCATCAACCTGTTTCATGGTCCTCTTTTTTTTTTATGAATTATTCATTAGCCGAGACAACAATTTTAACCATGTACATTAATTTCAAGCATTTTCTCTAGTCTTGATCTATCTTAAATCTGAGCATGGCATTGAATTCCCTATATGTGAAAAGCTATAAAAGCACATTACATTCAGGTTTTTACCTAGTACAGTCAGAGAATTTCTAATGAGGAGACACAGCACTCAAAAAATCCTCCATAGAAATGCATGGGCTTAGTTTGTAACCCCAATATGGCAGCGGTCTACGCATATCACGCCCCTTCCACGGCAAAACGTCGACATGTGAATACATTGAGCCAATCATGTGCTGTGTTGTGATATATTGAGCCAATAATGTGGTGTGTTGTGAAGACATTGTGCCAATCATGTGTTGTGATCTCGCCGCTGGAGCAAGATTGGTGTCGTGAAGCCTTGCGCACGCGCATTTCTGCCGAAATGGATGCCCGATGAGTGCCCAAAAAGCGTTACAATATGGCCGCCGAGTGGAGGGGCTTGCCTAAAAGGACTTTGGTACAGTCCAAAAGATAAGTGATTAATTAGATTTTGACCTGGCAACGGCGGCCATATTGGATTTCTCCATTTTGAGGCATTATGGGACATTTTTGAGCCTACTGTGGCTCACTATGTCAGAAAAATGAGGCAAGTCAGGGTGACATACTGTAATCCAGGTTTGCAGATGAATGTGGTTGGTTCCAGGCTCCACTGTGGCATACAGAGCAAAATAAAAAGGGAAAGACACCATCACAAAATCTGCCTCTGTTTACAGTAATGGCAAAGGAAGATCTGTTCATAGTGTTGAGTCCCACAGAGAGACCAAGTCCAACTGTGCTCGGTTAGTGCCCAAATGCCAAACAATAGTTATAATGCTTTTACATGTCTATCGGCTGTAATGCTTTCAGGTGAATCAGAGGTTATTTAGCTGGGCAGACAATTTAATCAGTGAAAGACACTAAATTAAATTATGCCTCTAAAAATATCCATAGTTGTCCTCTTGCATTTCACCTCACTAATTACTAATTGTGATTTTAATTATGTGCCATAAACATTGGAACAAAATGCAAGGCTTCTATGCTAGTAGTGTTATGCCGTATCCACAGGGGGGAAAGGGAGGGCAAATGCTTTCCTATATTTTGATTTACATAATTTATCTGCCTGCTATGATTGCAAAATATGCAAATGTTCTTACATCAATTTTCTTTTATGAGTTCCTAACATCAGGAAATAATGAAAGCAGAAAATAATGCATAGGGAAAAAACAGACATATATAGTATATAAATATGACTAAGATCTGACAAGGGGAAAATCCTTTGCTAATGTTCCTCTTTCTTTGAAAGAAAAGTGAAGCTTGGTGTGAGGAACAATTTTGTGGAAAAGTTGCTGAAAATAGGCACTGAATGAATCAATGAATCAGCTACTTGCTCTAATGCCATGGCCTTTCTGAAGGGTCTAACAGTGAGGGGCACTGAGTCCAAACCAATAATTAGTTCAGTGGAGATCAGAGAGAGCCAATCAGCAGTGGCCTTCTAGTGCTGGGGAACTGACTGCTATCAGTGATGAGGTGTCAGCAGGAGGGGGCTTGTAATGGGGAGATGAGAATGGATTACACAACTCTCTTCCCTTAACCGTCATAGTTGAGTCACCACAACTCTCGGGGTTCTCTAACACATCAGTGATGAAAAAAGTTTTACTATATCAGTATTTCAACACAGTATTGTGATGTGTGTATATATATATACTGTGGATTATACATTTGTTTTCAAGATGTCATGTCATGAATGTCTTGTTAATTCAGGGTGTTACTCTGTCTCACCTGAAAATACTGTATCTCATTGTTAAGACTCATTGTTTTATCACTTGAACACACTCTTTTATGTGTGGCCGTTGACTCCAGCTGCTACCCATAGTGTTGTGATGTGCGATGTGCAGTCCCACCTGCATGGTTCCATTCTCCTTGCTATTTATACCACCCCCTGAGGCCCGGTTATCTGCTCGTGGCCTCCTTCACCACTGCTATGCTGGTAATACCCACGTCTACTTGCTATTCCCCGCTATTGACTACACACTCTTGGTGTTTCTCAAGACATTTACACAAGCATTAAGGAAAGGCACCCAAGGATCCTGGCTAATCCCCCCTGCCAACGCCTCAGCATACAGACAACCTCCTCATCTGTCACACCAATCAAAGTTGTGGAAAACATGGGCACCTGAGCATCTTCTGAGCATTTTTCTTCCATTTGCACTCTACTTTCCACTCTACTACTCTACACTGCGCAACACATCTGGTCCTGTGTGCTGCTTGTGTCCTTGTACAGGCTCCAGTCATCTCACACCTGGGTTACTGTCTTCTCACATCTCTGTGTAGGTCTCCCAGCATACACTGCCAAACCCCTTAAAGAGATAAAAAGGGCACCTTCAGTTGGCCCTTACAATTTACCTTTAACGCACAGTTTTGATACAACAAGGAATCAGTTTGTCCTCAACGGTGACCACACTTTTACTCCTTCATGAAATGAATTGCACATCATCAAACCCTTACTGTAGGCCCCTTAAATCAATAAGACAAGCTGTATTGATTGGTTGGTTTGGATGGTCTCTCTTGGTTAATTTGGATGGTATCTCTTTTACAGACATAGGACAGTTCAGTGAAACTGCTCTTTCCTCTTTTAGTGTTTACAAAGCCTCTGAACTCCGGCAGAGCTTCGCCATTTCCCATTCTGTAGATTGCCTTTCGCAAGCACAGGGCTGTAGACACACTAATTTCATCCCTCGTAGTGCAGAACGAAACAAAGAGAAGAAATTCTGTCACCTTCTCAGCTAAATTCATTGAAGAGATGTTGTTCTATAAACACATGCCTGAATGGTCTGGATATTGGGTAGTGTTTTATGCTCCTGTCAGGATAAAACAAGTTTTTTTTTCTCTTCAGACATATTTTATACCAAAGACTTTTGCTTTTAGTCTCAGCCATTAAAATGCATGATAATGCATTCCATCTCGGTAATGAAGACTCATGGCGTCCTTATGAGGTGCAGCCTCAGGCTGCCGTCACAAATATGTTGCTTGTCTCTTTGTCATCTTCCTGACATGCATAATGACAGACAAAAACATTCTGGGAAAGCTCCCCAGAGATACCTTGTGTCATCCCTCACCTGTTCCCTGATAAAATTTCAATCCATCAGTGTCATGTTGCAACTCCTCTGTGGGTTGAATGAAGATTTGGACTGGGGTGTTGAAGTAAGGAGGCTGGAACAGGATGTCTGTCTGGCAGCCACCCATGTGCGGTCGCTAAGACTGTGACACTGTGGGCAGCATAAGGCTTTACATGTGATACCTCACTATATATTCATCTAGATGAGACATGTTTGCATAGTATTTTTTTCATGAGTTGGATCAAGATATCAAATGTGTGGCCAAAGGGGAAAAAAAACACCACTCTGTCCTTAGCTATTCAGTGATTCATACAGATGCACTCAAGATGCCAAGATACAAATGCTGTTGGCTAGATACCATTTCTTCTTAGAAGTTCAATTCATGCATCATTGTCAGTGTTGTCTCAGCACCTCCTGAAGGTGTACATTTATGCTGCGATCATGCTCTGTCAGCAGAGCAACTGCCCTTTGGAAAAAGATTATTATCTGACCACACACAACCTATGGATGGAGGTGATTAGTCATGGCAGCTTGACATTTTTTTTATTCGCTCTCCAAGAATTCAGCAGTTTAAACTGTGTTAGGGGAATACTTCCAACACCCTGACAGAATGTTTTTCTTTGGAAAACCTACCAGTAATTTCCCATCTATTAATCAAGGTTTATATATTCATTTTGCCAAATTTGCGCGAATCTCTGCGAGACACCCTGGCAAAGAGCAATGATGCACATTACTTTTACCCCAACATTCCGGGGAACCAGCTAAACTGATGAAGACAGCGCTGCAACGTTGGAGGACAGTACACATTGGTCGTAGTGTTATCCGATTGCGTCGAAGTCCGAAATCATTCAGAGTAAACATGGTCTAGTGTTATCCAATTGCGTGCAGTGAGATTTTTAAATGCATGCTTGTTGCCGCCCCTCGAGTTGGGCCATTACATTGTTCTTGTTTCCTTAATCTTTCTAGATTATCAGGGTCTGGATTTTCCAGGCTATGGCGGGCTATACATGGGAATACTTTTCTTTTTTAAAAGAAATGACTGTAGTTAACAGTGCTTATCTCTCCAGGAGGTGGACACCCCACCTGCTGTTTGTCAATGTTCTCAAGCATCAGGCAGTATCTGTGACAAGCACCTGGTGCAAGTGAATATGCATTATACTTGTAATACACATTGATCTATTACATTTATAATATATAATGTGTCAATGAGAAATAGTTGTATATTTGACACAGCTGAATCACAGTATCCTTTGCTTGGTGTGCAGTTACAGAATAATGACAATAGTCTGCCTTCTCATAACTTTTCACAACAAACAGACAGCTTTTGGGATCTATTTATTTGTTGTATGTTTGTCTTATATTTATGCTTTCCCAAATCAATGGTATTAAAATGCCTCTAAATAACTTAATGTGCTGAACTCCGTGGGTAATATTCTGAGATTATTCATTTATGCAATGGCTGCAGGGCTACTTTAGACTGCAAACCCAGCAAGGTATCATTGGTGAAAGAGTCTTTAATTAGGGCCGAGCACTGAAGGTGCAAAGCCCTATTGTGTCTGTAAGGATCATTATTATTATAGATGATGTTAGCCTGCACCTTTTTGAGGTGGTCCCCTGAGTGAAAACTGAGTGAAAATTGACACACAACAGGTGTCAGATAAAGCTGTCATGGACAAAGACTCAAACCTCACATAAATTACTATGGTAATGATGATGACGATGACGATGATATTCACTTGGCCACAAACAATAACCTTATACACTCGTTGCCTTCAAAATTTACCCCGTGTCACTATCAAAGATGTACATGTCTTATTAAGGCCTACTCAACTACATCAGTTGTAGGCAGTGATGTAGTGGTAAAATAAGAGGTGGGTAAACTATCATTTCTGTGATCACGGTGAGGTGGACTGCACCATGCGCTTTTAAAAAGGCATTCAGAACATGTTTGATGATGGTGGAGGCTATTGTCCAATGTTTATAACAATATCAGTGGTATTAAATGGTTCCTAGAGTGTACATATTGTGAATGTGGATAACCCGACAAACACAGGACGTCCCCCGGACCTTATGCCGACATTCACGACGTCCCCGATTGGTCCCGAACGTCATGTTCTCTAGCGCACGTTCCGGTGACCTTATTGACGTCCGGAGCAAGTTATAGTTTGGTTATTGCGTGACGTCCGGTGCAGGACTTTCTGGGGACGTCACCGTCAGGTCCCTCGGATGACATTTGCATTTGGTCATTTCAAATACCTCCTAAGGACCCGACAATAACGTTATACCGGGGACATGGGGGGGACGTTTGTTTATCCACACATGGCAGCGGAGTTGAGAGCGATCTGGCTACCGCCTGCAGGACGGAGACATCACATCCATGCACGACTTCACGTTACACGTCTGGGGATGACTAAAGTATCTATCTATCTAGTCTCTAGCAGTAGCTGCATTAGCCTACCGTAGTCTAAGGCAACATATCATACAGTTTATGAAGTTGTGCGTCTATGAGCAAAGTAGAACCATATGTCTACTTTGCTCATAGATGCACAACTTCATAAACTGGGAAAAGGTTTGTTAACGTTAAACTCAAAATGTATGAGCTACATAATTCAGCATGCATGCATGCATGCTGAATTATGTAGCATGAATTATGAATTTTGAGTTTAACGTTAATGTATAACGTTACAAACTAGGGAAGGGATTTTATCAAATTCATGTTAGCTGATGTGATGCTTGGTGTAACGTAGCAAAGTCACTGTTCTTAGCTTCTAGCTTAGCCTACAATGCGCATTTCTTCAGATAACTGTCATTACGTGATGCATGTAACATGCTCTAAATAGGCAGTGGTTTATTTAAAGGGAAACTTGGCAGGATTTCCCCCTCTGCTGGAGAAATTGTGCATTATGCTATTTCAAACTGTGGAAAAAGGTAACTATAAAGCACATGGATTTGTTTACAAGCTAGCAAAACAGTTAGCATAAGTTTGGCAGACAATGTGGATGTTACAAGGTAAGAAACACGATTTAAAACTAGTTTCTTGTTTCTCACTTATCTTTTCGGGACGGTAGTCTCAATGTTGCAAGGTTGTTTTTCCGCCTGGGGACGCTAGGGGCAGCGGGAAAAGTCACCATTTTCACCGGAACAGGTCATTTAACCATCCAAATGATTTCTAAACGGGTTTATTACGTTGAAATAGTTGCCAAGTTCCCCTTTTATTTAACGTAGTCACGTACTTATCTGTTTTATTTTCAGAAACCCACACACGGCCGATTGGGACTGAACCGACTTTTGGAGCTGAATACGATGCAATAAAACTAGAGAAATGTTAAAAATAGACCACGTAGCATTTGTTTAGGGTTGTCTAGCAACAGAAGTGACTACTTAACTTGTAAAGCAAAACGATCTAGCTCTCCATTGCAGAAGAATTAAGGATACCGCTTCTTCATGACTTGTTTAAATGTCATTGTAATGTATTTGACGCATGCTCGCGTTGCGGGTCGTGTTCATTATCGCGGCAAAGCCCACCGCGCCGCACATAGCCCATTAATTTCCTATGGAGAGCGGCAAGGCGGGGTTTACGCTTCCGCAATGCACCTTGGGAAGAAGTGAAGTGGCGCGTCAAGAAGTTGGGCTCGGCTGAACTTTATGCAAATGAGAGCGGCTAACGCGAGGCGGTTAGCCAATGAAAAGTACATCTTCGGTAAACAAGTTCTGTCCTTTGCTCTAGTCTTCCGGTCCGGAACAACAGCCTGCCAGAAATATTTGTTCCGCCTGATAATCGTGTAGGTTTTATGAAAATATATTAAGCTATCTAGTGGTGAAGAAGTTAAGTTTAGAGCAAGTTCGCCACTGCACCCTATCAAAAAGACCTTGTTGGCGACTTGAACCAAGACAGAATGTGCTTTGGAGGAACATGTCAGTGATATTTGTGAGTGTTTCAATAAAATATGTTAACAGTAGTAGGCGACCTCCACTTTAGTAGCCTACGTTAGCTGGCATTGTGTAATTATAAAAAATAAAACGTTACACCATACACTTTAGCCTATACACGCCCACAAGCGGCGACGAGAGAGAGGGCTAGGCGTCTGCAAGCGTCTACGTGCCGCAATAATGGACACGAGCCGTAAAAGCCATACCAAATCGCGATTCATGTTTTTTTTTTTTTTTACCATCGCGGAAATATAAACGTTGCGCGCATAACGTCGTGGTAACCATTACAGGACGTCCTCTCAAAGTCTCGTGGACGTCCTTTAGACCTCCCGAACAGAGGTCCGCGGGACGTAAAGGGAACCCTACACAATGTCGAGGAGGTGACGTTCGCCAGGGGACCTTTAGGGGACGTCGCCAGGACTTTATTTTGTTTACTGGGAATACAGTGTGGTTTTTGAGAGTAATTGCAATTGGTGAATACATTCTTTTGAGAGGTGGATGAACTCTAACTAGATGTACCGCAGAGCGGTACAAAATATGACCGCCGCCCAGTCCAGCACATGTTTTCCACAAAAATAAGTCACGCTGAAAGGCATATATGATTCTAACTGTCTCACTGAATTGCATTATACACACTCAATTTTCACTGGTATCTGCTAGACAACAAGTACCAAAACATAATTAGTTCATAGATTTCACATGTAATATACATTTTATACAACCCCAACCCCATCTTGCCTGTTCATAATTCTGAAAAATTCTTGAATTGTGTGCATGTGTGCGTGTACATGTTTATGTGTGTGTGGGTGTGTGGGTGGGTGTGTGTGCGTGCATGTGCTTGTGTGTTTGCCTGTTTATGTGCCTGTGTGTGTGCATGTGCATGCATGCGTATATATGTCTACTGTGTGAGTATGTGTCATGCGTAGGATGAATGTATGTGTGTGCATGTGTATCTGTTTATGCACATGTGTGCATATGGAATGGGTTTACATGACCCCTGGAGGCAAACATATGCAAAAAATTGGTCATCCAAGGCCCTACGGTTCTCAAGATATTCACAGAAAACTGTGTCTGCCCTACCCTCCTTTCAGGGGGTCCAGTCCAGCGGGGGGGATACAGATCAAAACGAAAAGCGATGGTTCCATGCTATCCATGTGGGGTTACATGCCCACCAAGTTTCGTGTACCCCGGTCTTTCAGTGTCCCAGGAATCCTTGTTGGTGTACGGTCACTAAATGTACACATAAATTATTTTATTGTAAGGCCCCCCATGAACGAAAGTCCACGAAACTTGGCATGCATTCGGAGGGTGTCATAATGATCCTACACTTTCAATTTCGTGCAGTTTTGACCATGTCAGCCAGAGATGAAAACAGTGATGAAAACACCTAATGTTTTGCTTTTTAATTTTTAACTAGGTGGCGCTATACCTGAAATAAGTGGTAATGGGATAGGTTGACATGCCCCCTTAAGACCAACATACAAAAAAAGGTGGACCTCTTAGGCCCTACGGTTCTCGAGATATTTACAGAAAACTGTCTCCGGCCACCTACAGGCCAGTTGGTGTATAGTAACATAAATTAATTTATTGTGTGGCCCCCCATGAACGGAATTCCACGAAACTTGGCGTGCATTCAGAGGGTGTCATAATGATCCTACACTTCCAATTTCGTGCAGTTTTGACTATGTTAGGTCACAGATACCTGCGATTACAACACCTCATTTTTACTTTTTTGTGTTTAACTAGGTGGCGCTATACATGAAATGAGTGGTTATGGAATGGGTTGACATGGCCCTTTGAGATCAACATACAAAAAAATGGTCCTCCTAAACCCTACGGTTCTCGAGATATTCACAGAAAACTCTGTCTGCCCTACCCTCCTTTCGGGGGTCCAGTCCAGCGGGGGGGCTACAGATCAAAAAAAAAAAAACAAGAAAAAAAAAAAAATCTGACTAGATAGTGGATAGTACACTATTGCTGAAATTGCAGAGGTGGATAAACTGCGTTTACTTGCGTTTAGCCTCCACTACTACATCCCTAGTTGTAGGCTTCAGTATAGCATAGCTCAGGCGCAGTACTGACTGGAGTACAAAGACTGTGGAATAGTGATGGAGATAATATGATTACTTGTAGCCTACTGTTGTGTTTTGTTTTGCTCATTGGATTGACATTAATTCAACCAAAACCTCATCATTTTTCATTTCTCATCATGTTTTTGATAAATGTCCTATCTCAACTATTTAGTTACCAGGGCAACAAATCATTCCCTGAGAGAGTTTGAGTGTTCCTGTTCATTTACTATTCATGATAAATTATCCTAGTTTATGTTATCATTTTCACAAAAGCTGGGCAACTGAAAAGCAGATTTTAATTACATTACATGAGAGACTTTTGCTTAGCTATCTCTTGACAGAAAGAACATTACCATTTACCATTAAGATTGCTTGGAATACAAATCCATTTGCATCCGTTAATACAAGGTTTGCTTTGTCTCCCATTCACTTCTAAAAACTTATTTGCCTTAAAAGTTTAGATAAAAGTTGACATTCCTTAGAACTCTATAAGAGGGGGGCAATCTTTTATCTTCTCCACTCCCACACAGTAGTCTAACACCCTCTCTCCCAGTAATTGGAATCACTTTGAGGCATAATGAATGAACTTTTTTAGATTACACACACACACACACACAAGCACACAAACACACACACATTCTCTAACTGATTACATTGTGTTGTGGTGAGGTGAGGGGGATCCTCAGTCGATAAAAATGAAAGCAGGAGGTCTAGACTGCTGCTGTAAGCTTGATATCACCCAGCATGTGGTTAACAAGACCGCATCAACAGCTGCGAGCAAGCAGGTATAATGACGAATTTATTGGTGGGAGGTTGACCAACCATGATTCAAACGTTCAAATCCATTGCAGGCCTAGTATTTCTGTTTGTAAAACAGTCACCTCTAGCCTTCTGTAAATCACAAGCCATTTATTAGGTATGGATAGATATAATTGATCATTATTATCGGCATGAAACGCCACACACAATAAATTATAAACAGGAGCTGTTTTTGGTCCGGGAGTTATTATTTTTTCTGATACCCCATTTGACAAGAAATACAAATTTTCTGATTGGCTGACACGGGGCTATTCATCTTTTGCATTGGGACGCCAATGAGATAGATCTGGTAAAAACATTTAATCACTTTAGTCATCATTCCATATCAATGCTCTTTTTGTAACCAAAGTAAAGAACTGTGTGTGTGTGTGTGTGTGTGTGTGTGTGTGTGTGTGTGTCACGTAATGGAGTTCTTTGCCTCCATCTTGTTAATTAATTTTGTAAATCAGGACACCATGGTGGCTGTTATCGCTTGCATCATTTAAACTCTGATCCTATCTACAAATCCAATAGCAAAACCCTAAGTGACAGTTTGTGCCATGTTCTTTGCTTGAGTGTCAAAGATTTGTTTGAAAACTTTTTTACTTACAGTACACAGGACAATCCAAACACAAAGCCAAATGTGTGACTCAGAGGAACATCCATCACAATTGTCCTTTGTATGAGAAGGCACAAGGGACCTATTTGCCTCCAAAGAAAAGGCTGCGAGCTCCAAGGTTCGGGCTTAAAACGCTGGCCTCAGCTCAACAGATTTATGTTGGTGATTTGTACCTTGCCAGCTGGACACTTTCATATTCCATACGTATGAACTTTCATAATTAAAGAAAGCAGTAGCTCTTCTCTTTGCTGCAAGAACAGATAGCGATCAAAGCTGCATTCGCCTGCCTGTAGAGGAATGAGAGAGTGAACCTCTGATCCTCCCGGACATAAAAATAAAATGAGTGTTAACTTAGTGATGTTATGTGTTTTGATGTGTGATGTAAATGTTATTTCTATCACAGTTTGATATCAATCCTGTCTCTTGCATGTGTGTGATGTATGGGTTTTCAAAGAATTTTCCCTCTGAGCACAAAACAAATGGTCTTTCATCAAATACAGGAATGCATAAGTTTACACACATTCAAAAATCAAAATTATATTGTAGCACGCAGTTGACTTTTCCACCCAAGCCTGCTGAAACATTAAATGAACATGCAATGAATCACATACACATGAGAGAAATAAATTAGCTGCCGTGCAGCTGGGAGTAAATCTGGTGTGTAATTGCATGAAAGACTCATAATTCATAAGCATGATTAAGTGTAATTATGATCACTGTGATCATTTCGTTATCCAGATAAGAGTAACACTAGAAGCTTGAAGCTCTGCACCTTCTAGTACATGGGTTTCCAGACATCTGGACTCCAGAGCCAATGCAAGAACAGATACCAGAGACAGAAAGACAGATGTGAGAATTGCTGTTCATGTTATTGCGTTCATTTACCAACTGGAACACTGAAACCACAGCCAGTGAGTAAGCACTTAGAGAGAACATTTAGACTACAGTACAAACTGCTATTGAGGACTCAAAACTTCACTTAAGGACATTACAAGACTTTGACTGGCAACATATCAATACGAAGGACATATGAGATGAATGAAAAGGATTGTGATGTAGGTCACATCTCTTAAAAATGGCTTTCAGTTATTACAGAGAGGTTCAACTGAGGATGACAAAGGAAAAGCAGTGAAGAAGGAACAGCTCTAAAGTCATGACAAATGGCCTTGTCTGCTGTAAACAAAGACGGATGAAACTAGTTGTTAGTTTTTACTGAGTTGTTAGTCTGTGTATCCTATTTCTTGTGTCTATACTGTACTGTATATCATCCATGCTTACTAAGACATGATACATGTTGTATGTTAGATGTGGGATTGGTAAGGATGTACCCACGGCTGTGGTTCGGCCACATGAGGTAATGGTTACATCACAGATGACATTACAGGTAAGACAAGCTTTATACTTTATACTAAATTGATACATAGCTGTAAATACTTAGGCTATGGTGTCAGGCATACAGAGGGAGTAAACAGAAACGGTAAACAGAAACGGAATAAAACGGAGAAAACAGAAAAATAGGAAGACAGAAAGGTGATCCCGACAATGACCAGCTTAAAGCATTTCTGGTATCAGGGTTAGTCATTCCGTCTGTAACAACTCGTGTCCTCTATCACTGTAATAGTGTAAGAATGCTCAGGATCGGGCACCATTCAAACGCTACATTCTCGGCTATCACCACACGGGGACATTCTCTTTGAGCACTGATCCTTGGCAGTGTGTGAATAAAATAAAATAAAATATTCTTCACATCTTTTATTCAAGTTCATCTAAAGCCACTCTTCTGAGCCTGGGGATGCATGCCAACACTGACCAGAAAGCCTCTTGTTAAACCAAAAATATATGACAAAAATAAAAGAGACCAAGGGATGCTAAACAGACACACATTTCTGAAATGCTAATGCACTGAGAGAAATGAGCTGATCTATGTTTGGGAATCACTGCTTTCATCACACGTCATGATGGTGAAGTTGTTATGTCAATAACTGTAACCCGAACAAGACAACATAAAATCACGGTGGGCTTGATTAGCCATTAGTGAAGAAGCTGGAATGCTGCAGCTTGGCACCAGTCTCTCGTTTCCATTTTCCCTCGGTGGCGTCAGGCTATTTGTGGTCTAATCATACTGTACGATTCCCCCTGAAGAGAATGTAGAGTTGCACAGGATAAATTAATAATATATATGCAGTTTGCTTTTAATTCAGCAAAACTGACACCCTCACATATACTTTCTATTCTCAAAATGCTATTTGTTTGTGTGTGTGTGTGTGTGTGTGCATGTGTGTGTGCGCGTATGTGTGTGTGTGTGTGTGTGTGTGTGTATTTGTATGACTGTTTGGTGTAGTCAGACATTATTCTAAGTTATTGTATTGACAATGAAAAACATTTTTTTATATTAAATTAAACTGACACAGGTAATATGGACCACACTGACAATATAGTGTTTTTATGTAACTGAATAACTTAGTTATATCCAGGAGACATTGCCTGGCCTTTTCACCAGTTGTTTATTCTAAAAACTTCAAAACAGTTTACAACACTATATCTATATTTCCCTGTCAAAAGGTAAGAAAGGTTTTCATTCTTTGATGTAAAATTTAGAATAAAGGAAGGGTTACTGACCAGACCTGTGATTAAGTTGTGGGGTGGTAGGAAAATGTGAATGAATAGGACATTCATAACATGGGAAATTAAGTTAGAGTAGGTTTAGGGATCATGAATTTCTGAACTGAGAGAATAAACTTGCTAATGCATGTTTGCATGCCTGCCCTTGAAGGTCAGAGGACATCAAAGTCTTCTTATCTTGGCTTCTTAAATCCAGCCAAGTTCTTTCAGGCCAGCTGGAAATGTGTTAGGACATTACTTTGAACTAAGGCATAGACAAAATCTTTAGTGGAAAATTGATATGCTTTCATTTCATCAGTGGATTTTTCTGTTTTGCCTCCTGTCTCTGTGTGTATGCAGGTGTGTGTGTGTGTGTGTGTGTGTGTGGAGGGGGATAATCCGGCACAAAGAGGGTCTGACAGGTCAAGTAGATCCTGTCAGAAAGGAAATCTGGCTCAAAACTAGATGTACCGCATAGCATCCCCCACTCTTGAAAATTTTTGTGTATGCTTGTTTGGAATGTGTGTGTGCGGGCCGAACACAAAGTCGCCTACTGGCAATGCAAAGGTGAATACATTTGTAGGACTTGCCAAAAAATTTGTAGCATTGTTATAAAACTTTTAAAATGTCTAAACAATCACAAGTAGGGCAGTTCATCACAGTCCATCCATTGCAACTGGACTGATGAAAGGTACACCTGTAGGCTACATTGTATTTGGGAAAAGCAGAAGGTAGCAGCATAATGTATTTATTTATTTATTTATTATTAAACAAAACAATCCCTGTCAGTTCCATGCAGTTTTCAACAGCTATTAAGAAGAGAGGTCATGTCATGGATTTTTGTGAATGTTTCTTCTTCTACATGCATAGGTTTAGTCATCTAGTTCATATGATATTCAGCTTTATTGTCAATGCACAAATTAAATACCAGTAGTCTAAAACAAAATGTAGTTTTACCCAGTGGTGCAAATAACTGACATGTCCAAAAGGGCCTTCATGAAATGCGTTGCTAGACTGTTCATACACATTTTAACGGGCCAAGTTGAAGAGCTACCGTCCGTTATTGTTCGTGCAAATAATAGGCTGATTCATGTTCCCTTGCAATTTGCAACTATGAGGTCCATGGTTAGTCTGGCTTTCGCCAGACCAAGCTCAATCTTTTAAGAAATCGAAAAAGAAATAGCCGGCAGATCTGGCTGAGTTCACCCAGCCTAAAGTCCATGGTAGGCACCCGATAGAAATATTATTTAATTTTGCGATTGAGATATCCACGCACTGGCGCCCCCCCCTGCGACGTGTTCGCCCCCCGGTTTCAGAGCTATTCTAAATGCAAAAATGCAAAGAGGAGTTATGACAAAACCGTGACTGTTGGGTCCTTATGTTAAGAATAAAACCCTTGGAGTCCAACGTATGGTGAACACTGTGTATGTGACTTTTATTGTCTCCCGAACTTGTGCACTGACACCAGAATCAGCCTTACATATCAATCCCTGATACAGCCTCTAGGTGCCAACTAATCAATACACGATCTACAGATCATTCCTACAATATACTACATCCTCCCTTTTTAAGCATGAGAGTCATCTTTGACTTAATAACTGAACCTGAACTGACATCTATATAGACAGTTAAATGATCTCCTTACATTGCTCAAAACATATCCTTTTAAACAAATTACATCATTCCAATCTCACCTTCTCCACAGCTGTCATTCTGTTGAATATCAAAACAAAGTCAAACACAACTCAGAAAACTCCCACACATATACACACAGAGCCTGAACTTGACTCATCAGTGGGCTAAACTTCAGCTTTAGCTCAACTCGAAGTCTCTGAACTTTGTAGGAAGCTTTACGTGTCTCCCACTTCTGGTGCTGCAGATGGGAGTAGCTGAAGTAGGACTGTTGTCTTCACAGGCGGGTGTGCCCTGGTCTTGCATGGCCTGTGACCCGGAATCCTCTTTTTGTGAATTCACTGGTTCCTCCAGCAGCTCAGCATTATCTTCTCTCCGCAGACTGGGGTGGATTCTCCTCAGATGACGTCTGTTTCTCCTGAAAGTGACACCACTGTGAGTTTGTACATCATATGCACGTGGTTCCACTCTTTTGCTTAAGACTGTAGCTGGTTCCCATTCACGCCGTGTTGCCATGTGAACGGTGGTACCAGGAGCGAACTCAGGCAAAGGCTTTGAGTTGTAGTTATAGTAGTGCTCTTGTCTGGCTTGTAGATGTTTTAGCCTGGAGTGAAATCCATCTGGGATAGCCGGTTGTAGGACAGCTGTAGAGCTCGGCAAGGTGCTTCGTAGTACTCTTCCCATCAGAACTTGTGCTGGTGAAAACTCTGTGCCAGTCACTGGGGTGTTTCTTAGTGATAGGAGAGCTAAGTGTGGGTCTGTACCCAACTGTGTTGCCTTCTTAAGTGTGTGCTTTACCATCTTCACCATCCTCTCTGCGAGGCCATTTGATTGTGGATATCCAGGACTAGAGTGGATAAGCTTTATGCCCCATGAAACTGCAAACTCTTGCATCTCACAGCTCGCAAATGGAACATGGTCGCTTACCAGCTCTTTCGGAATTCCGTGTCTGGCGAAGACTGCTTTCATCTTGCGTATTGCGTAGGCAGTTTTGTCAGGTAGGTGGAGCACCTCTGGGTATTTCGACAAACAATCCACCATCACAAGGTATGACTGTCCATGAAGCTCCAAGATATCAGCCCCAATTTTCAGCCATGGCAACTCAGGTACCTCATGTGAAATTAGAGGCTCTTTATGATTATGTGGCTGGAGCTGTTGACATGGAGCACAGCTTTCCACCATGTGCTCAATATCATGTGTCATCCCTGGCCAGTACATCACTTTTCTTGCCTGCGCTTTCATCCGCTGGATCCCTTGATGTGCAAGGTGCAGTCTGTCAAGCATCATCTGCCTCGCACTCTGAGGAATCACAATCCTATCACCAGTCATCAGTATGCCATCCCTGATGCTGATGAAATTTTGCATAGGCCAGTACTGGTGTAGATTGGTGGCGATACTGCTTCGTCTTCTAGGCCAGCCTTTGTGGTGCATTTCCAGTACCTGTTGCAGTACATTGTCTCTAGATGTGGCTTCCTTCAGCATTGTGAAAGTGTCTGTGTCCAATGCAGCTGTGGCTTCCATTGTGTGGACCACTCTCTCCTCAAACAGATCCTCTTTCGCGTCATCTTTACAGTCAGACACAACAGCACGGGACAAGGTATCAGCAACGTGCATGTCCTTGCCTGAAGTGTAGGTTATCTTCAGATCATAGCGTTGGAGCTGCAATAACATGCGCTGTAGCCGTGCTGGTGCCTTGCTCAGATGCTTCTTGAAAATTACTTCAAGCGGTTTGTGATCTGATTGGACAGTCACTGTGTTGCCATAAACATACTGGTGGAAGCGTTTCGTTGCAAAAGCTATTGCCAGCAGCTCTTTCTCTATCTGAGCATAATTCTTCTCAGATTCTGTAAGTGCTCGTGAAGCATAAGACAGCGGCCTACCTTCCTGAAGAAGACAGGCGCCAAGCCCATCTTTTGATGCATCGCATTGTATGGTAAGTGGCTTGGTCTGATCATAGAACCGGAGCACTGGGGCCTGCATGAGAGCGGATTTAAGCTTGTCCAGTGCAGCATTGTGTTCATGATCCCAGTGCCAAGCAGCATCCTTTCTCAACAACTGCCTGAGTGGGCTGGTTATGATGGCTTCGTTTCGGATATACTGGGAGAGATACCTTGTCATTCCCAGTAACCTCTGCAGCCCTTTCTTGTCCTCAGGCTGTGGCATGTTCTTGATGGCCAACACCTTGGATTCGTCAGGTTTCACACCTTTGGCAGTGACGACATGCCCCATGTATCTGACTGAGTCCACCTTGTACTGAATCTTTTTTTGGTTGAATTTGATATTCGCTCTTTGTGCAGTGTCCATGACTTTCCATAGGGTATCGTCATGCTCTTCCTCAGACGCAGCGGCGATTATCATATCGTCTGCAATTATATGCACTCCATCGATATTTCCAAATGTCTCACAATTTTTCTGTTGGAAAACCTCGCTGCCAAAGGGAAGTCTCTTAAAACGAAACCTGCCCCATGGTGTACTGAATGTGCACAACATTGATGACGGCTTGTCAAGTCTCACTTGCCAATATCCATCCTTTTCATCTAAGATGGTGAAAATGGATTTCCCTAACAACCAGTACAGGACCTCTTCTCGGGTGGGTATTGAGAAGTGCTGCCTCTTAATTGCCTCGTTCAGATCACGAGGGTCCAGACACACCCTCAGAGACCCGTTTTTCTTCTCTGTGATGATGACAAGGCTATTTACCCACTCTGTGGGCTCTGTCACAGGTTCTATGACTTCTCTGTCAATAAGGTCTGTGCAGTGTTGTTTTCAATCTGTCCATGACAGCAATGGGAATTCTTCTACAGCCATGTACAACTGGGGTCACATCGGGGTCAGTGTGAATGTGATGCACCCCTGGAAACTGGCCCAGGCCACTGAAGACGGACGGATAGGCCTCCACCAACTCCTCTTTCGTGGCTGGTGCCTTCACTGCAATCATCTCCATTCTCTTTACCAGTCGCAGCTTCTCGCATGCTTCTCTGCCTAGGATCGGAGTGGAGGAGTGCTTGGTGACAAAGAACTGTAGATTTGACTTTGTCCTGGCCGTTTCACAGGTGAAACTCACAGTACCTTCTGGTTTCAGGCGTGTTCCTCCATAAGCTACGAGAACTACTTGGGTGGGCTTCAGATGCTTGGGACCTGGAATCTTCTGAAACATGTTCAGCGGTAGCACATTTGCATCAGCACCAGTGTCCAGTTTAAACTTAACAACAGTGATTTTTATGTTGGCTGTGGTATACCATGCATTGTCACCAGTGGCGTAACATGCCAATGGTGGGCCCAGGTGCGAGAGCGCGCTACGCGGGCCCCATATCGACGAACTTTGGCCCAGGATGAATTAGCTCTGATACATGCAATACACATTAAGGGTGACTTCAATTGTTTATGCAAAGGGCCTGAGGCACCGAAGTAGTTTAGTAGTTACATATTACAATTTCAAATAAGAAACACACGACTACATATCCATTACATGTGAAAACATTAAAAAATAATTGTATTAACAGCCTGCAGGCCAGGGTAATCTAATATTACTGCATTAACATCAACTCGCATGGAATTATGGGAACACTCAATGCGCCTCTTCAACCCTCTGCTAAAACTGCAAGCGTAAATTGCTTGCTTATAAACTCGCACTGCGCAGAAACAAAACTTAATGTAACCTACCGTATTTAACCGTCCAGAAACCAAATAAAATCATTCATATGCATACAATCCCCAATATGCGTGAATTAGGCCATTAGAAGAAAGCCATCTTACGAGCCTTTCGTTGTGCAAAATCGTCAACGATGTTCCCAATATTTAATCCTCTGGCTCTCGTATTTTCAATGGACAGGATAGCTAACCCACGGAGCCTCTCCTTCCCCATGCTGCTCCTTAGGTATAGGTCTTAATAAATTGGAGTTTGGAAAAAGATCGCTTAGCTGTTGCCACAGTCACAGGCATTGTCAGAAACAACATGAGTACACACTTCCCCGAATGTGGATGTTACACTGTCATAATCTACCACCAGCATTTTGGCAAGTTGAAAAATAGATGACTTCTGTGAAATCTCTGCTTTAAAGCAAGACCTGAATGAGAGGAGTTGTGTTGGGAATGTCGGTGCAATCACCTGCGAGTTGAAGGGTCATAGGATGTAAAGACTCAAACACATGACAAGTTTCCGCATACTTGCAAATCTTTGGGAGAGCTGACTGATTATGATGTCCAGAGTTGCATTAAATACCTGCACTTTGAAGTATCTCTCTGCATCGGTTAAGCGCTCATCTTCCGATAGATCGTCAAAGTGATGCTTCACTCTCCGTGCTCTAACATTCTAAAGTTCTAAAAAAAAAAAGGAGGCAGGGCGGGGGTAGCGACGGGCCCCGGGAGGTCACGGGCCCTGGTGCGACTGCACTTGCTGCACCTACTATAGTTACGCCACTGATTGTCACCCAGCTGAGCCGTGTGGTTTGATCCTACACAGGACATAGTGCCTATGAAAAGAGATTCAACCTCTCTGTCAAGGTCATTCACACCTCTCACAGCGCCTGACTTGTCTTGAGATGAGGTACACACTTTGGCGAAGTGATTTCTTCTGCTACAATTATGGCATATGACGCCAAAAGCTGGGCATTGTCGTGGTTTATGTGTCCCGCCGCAATTCCTGCATGCATTTGGACTGGCTGCTTGTGCTTGTACTTTATCCGGTGGTCTTGACTTTCCGTTTATGTATGCTTTCTTTCTCTCAGAGCTAGCCATCACCTTGCGTAGTGCCTCCACTGATGCTTCTGGCTGCGCTGTTCCCATTACACGCATTTGAGATTTAGCAGCTTCTGCTGCTCTGCTCTGCTCAACTGCTTTATCTAAAGTCAAGTCCATTTCTCTTAACATTCTCTCCTTCACGCGAGCATCAGGCACGGTAAACACAAGCTTATCTCTTATCATTTCGTTTTCACTCGCTCCAAACTCACAATTTTTACATTTCTGGCGAAGTTCGGTCACAAACTTGTCAACGGTGACTCCTTCAGGCATGGGTTGCGACCAAAACTGATGGCGCTCAAACACAATGTTTTTCTTTGGTATGCAATATTTTCTGAATGCATCCAAAATCTCTTCTAACGTAGCTTGTGCTGCAGCAGACTCAACGGTGAGGGTGTTGTATACCTCTAGAGCATCCTCTCCAACCGTGTGCAGCATGATGGCAACCTTCACCGGTTCATTATTGTCATCCGCTCCTGTGGCTGTCATGTACAGCTTAAAACGCTGCTCCCAGCGTCGCCAATTCTCACTTAAATTGCCGGTGAGCACGAGCAGTGCAGGGGGCTTGAACTGTTCCATGCCAACTTCGGTTCGTTCGACGCAAACTCAACAGTACTTTTCTCCTTTCCACAGCAGTTACAGCGTAGAGCAACGTTGTCTCGCGTCTCACGTGGATGAAGAAAACACCACTTCTGACACCATGTTGTGTCCTTATGTTAAGAATAAAACCCTTGGAGTCCAACGTATGGTGAACACTGTGTATGTGACTTTTATTGTCTCCCGAACTTGTGCACTGACACCAGAACCTGCCTTACATATCAATCCCTGATACAGCTTCTAGGTGCCAACTAATCGATACACGATCTACAGATCATTCCTACAATATACTACAGTGACTGTTAACAAACTATATAAGGTAGGCCCTATGCTAGGCCTATTACACAACATAAATGGTCACTACGCTATACTGGCGACCCAAATAAAATCTCCTTTGGGAACCAATGGCTTACAGTATCAAGCGGACTTAAGGATACTTCACACACACGTGTTTTTTAATCGCATAGACTACAACTACCAAGCTGGAATCAAAGCACATCGACTCCCCTCTCACACCCTAAACATGCACTTCGAACAAACGAAAAGCATCTCAGTCTCGAGGTAGCCATAGGCAAAACTGTATCGGACCGGTGTAACGTTGGTACGTTGGTACGCCGTAACGTTGGTCGCAAAGAATGATTTTTGTAGCACGTGCAACAAATATGTGTAGGTACAGCCCTGCCCTGGATACATCTCTCAACGTGCGCTCTAAAACATTTGGTTTAAATGGAGATGTAGATCATCACAGGTGCGTTAATAAATCTACATTGCGGCAAGTTGACACAAATGATTCACTTTGACGAATTTATGTAGTTTCCGTCCTAGTTACTTTACTTTGGGCCATGCTCTTCCTTACTTGAATCACCTTTGAAAGTAGAGTAGGCTAGCCTATATATGGGTGTTTGGGAATGAACATTGACTGCTTTTTGAGACTTTGAGCAGAAATGTCCCAGCCCGGTGTTTAGGATGCATCATAGACAGGTTATCTTTCAGGTAGCCTATATATTTTCCATTAAAAAACCATCACGTAGCTAACTCACTTAGCTCCTGTTAGTAGCAGGGGCGGAGCCAGACATTTGAAACATTGGGGGCTTAGCCCAGTGTCACACACAGGAAGGCTAGGGGGGTCCGAGGGCATGCACCCCCGGCAGAAAATTTTGAAATTTTGAAATAATGACTTCTAATGAATTCTGTGTAAACGAATGGACACATTGAGACTTTAAAAATGTGAGACTCAAGGTATATCTGACTGGCACTTTGGGTCTTTCAAGAGGGGTCTATAGGCATAGCCTATCTGATCAACAGGCACTTAGTTAATTAAGCGTTTTTTATGAGTTATGGTTTGTATATTATAGGCTAGTACAGGGATTCCCAAACTGTGGTACGCGTACCCCCGGTGGTACGCGAGCTGCCACTAGGGGGTACGCGAGATGAAAAGGGCAATGGCGGAAAGGAGTTAAAAATGATGAATTAATTAATAATCTAATTAATTCATAAATAATACATAATTTCGAATCGGGTAATAATGATATGGAAACGTGAAATTAAAGGAAATCATTTGTAAACTCTATAATAGGCTATGTTTTCACAGTTTCGTTGAAGTATAGGCTAGGTAGAAGGCTGCGTAAACATGGAAAACTGGCTAAAAACAGGGACACTGTCCAAAAGGCCTAATTAAAGCGGTCGAAGAGGAGAAGCGAGAGACAAGCAGGACACAAGTAATGATGGAATGGGATGGGGGGCAGACTAAGGTGGATATGGAGCACAGGGGATAAAGGAAAAAACGAGACAGAAAACGAAAGTATGATGAGGCATATAGCCCTCGGCTTCACATGGATTGGGAGACAGACTGCCCAAAGCCACAGTGCGTGGTCTGCAGTGAGATGCTATCTAACCATTCTAATGTGGTTCTCCACACTGTTTTTTTAGTGTGAGAGCTCATAGACCAGTTGCACATTTTGATTTTGTTATCATGTAGGGCGGCTAATTAAACATGATGCCTGGAATGCGTCAATAGAATGTGTTACTTTTTTATGTGCTGGATGGTGGGGGTACGCGAGTCGAGTCAGGATGTAGAAGGTGGTCCGCGGGGAAAAAAGTTTGGGAACCGCTGGGCTAGTATACATGCTGAGATAACCCTGATGGGATGCTACCTTGTCTCAATACATTGTTACTTTGAACTCTGGCCAAAGTAGCCTTATGGTCAGGTTTAGCACATGCCCACACATTGTGAACCCACTTGTTATAATAGTGGAACACATGAAGCTAAGTTTAATCCAGGGCTTAAAATTCATTTTTCAAAAGGGGGGGAATTCCCCCCTTCAGTGCTTCACATAGGGGGACTAATTCAGTTGGGGAGGGGGGGGGGGGATACATTTTACAAACTGAAATCACATTTTCCTTATAGGCCTACAGGCATCAATGAGAGAACACTTACACTTACATGATTTTGGTTTCGATTTTCTAATTGGAGTAAGTCTTTGTGACAACACATCATGATACATTTGATAATGTTTGATCGTTGTTTTGGTATGAAGCATCTTTTACGTAATTAATGCGCACTCTAGAAAGTGAAAGTATAGCCTAACCTAGGCCTATACGCTCTGTATCTGTGCACGTCCGTATCTGTGCAATTGATTATGTTCTTCAAATGGAGAACACATCAATCCCATGGTATTGTTTGCCCTAAAATGCATGAAACATGCACGTTCAAAATCCCGCCGGTAGCCACGTTACATCTCCGTTTCATATTTGCCTAGGCTAGGCTACTACCATAAATTAATTGAACGAACTCAACTGACAACAGGCAAATCTACTGATTCGGTCATTGAGACTCTATGAATACAGTAGGCCTACAACAAACTTTCTGTCTTTCTGAAGTTTATTTTTGTATTCCGGGGTACAGTAGCCTAATTGCCTAATGTCTTGACAATAGCTTTTCTTACCGGCTTGCTGTTTAAACTGACTGCGCCGCTCTGAACTTTCCTGCCAGGTTTATGACGTAGCCTAAACCGCTACATCTCGGCTCTGGCATTGCCCATTGATTATCTGTCAATATTGGGCTTTGAAAATAAGGCATAGCCTATTTGCTCAGTAATAGTAGCCTACATTTTGTAACATTTATAGAGAAACCAAGGGGAAGTTAGAAATTAGAATCGTTGGAAATTGAAAACACATACAAAAAAAGATTCAGGGCTTGAGCCCCCGAAGCCACCCCCTCGCTCCGCCAATGGTTAGTAGTCTAGGTCATAAGCAAATGAGATGACAGTCGAAAGATACAATTAGTGCTGCTATCAATTTGCTTGGTATAACCGCATAGTTTTCTACAAATGCAATCAAATTGGCCTCCATCACTCAACCAATGCTAACGGTAACATTATTGTACCTAGGTCCTATAGCTATTGATATTATAAGATTAACGTACCTGCAGTAAAAACCAAGCATGTCCGATAAACATTCTCAGATTTATTTCGGCTTCAAGAAGAAATGGGAATTACATTTCATGTGAAAATCGTCCTATCGTCCTATCCTTCTATAGACATTCTCTGCGGTAAACAACAGTCCTTGTAGGACGCATCCATTGTTTTTCCGACCCACTTTAGATTAACTTCCAACAAAATTACGCCTCACTGCAACGATGCGCCATCTGGTGGACAAACGACTACGTATCGCCAATACTGGAAATGCAGCCATGATGATGAATATTTGGTTTTCCTTTAATCCTACTGAATTTGTAATTATGTATCAGCCGTTCTAATTGCCGATGCCGATAGTATGTGCGTGTCTGTGTGTATGTGTGCGTGTGTATATGTGTGCACCACCATCTACAGGCCAATGAGTGTACAGTCACTAAATGTAAACATAACTTAAATTTTTTAGACCCCCCCCCCCCATGGATGAAATTCTACGAAACTTGGCATACCCCCAGAGAATGCCAGGTTAATCATACACATAAAATTTGGTGCAGTTCTGAACATCTTAACTGAAGAGAGGGGCGATTAAAGCAGAATAATATTGAATTTTCATTTTTTACCGGGGGGGTGCAAATCACAAATTTGATTGATTGATGATTATGGGCTAGGTTGATGTGGGCCCTTGAGACGAACATACCATAAAAATTTCTTCATCCTCGGTGCCACGGTTCAGGTAGTTATTTAGGAAAAACTGCATTTTTTGGGTTTCGCTTCGCTTCGCTAGCGGCGGTCATAATAATGACTTTGTAGTTATATATATAAGGGTGTATATACATATACAGTACCAGTCAAAAGAGTTTGGACACACCAACTCTCAAATTTATTTATTTTTTTCTTTATCTTTATTTATCTGAGTAGGTGGTCAATATTATGAAATAGCCCACATGGATTAATGTTGTAAGCAAACAAACAGTAACTCAGCAAACTGAGTAATCCGGGACGAAGGGTCTTGGTCAGACATGTAACCAAGGACCCAATGGTCACTATGAATGACATCCACAGTTCCTTTGAGTGGATGAGAGAAGCGTAACACCTGCTTTTTTGTGGAGTAAGGGAAAAAAAATAATTGAATCCATTTTGAGATGAGTCTGAAACAAAACAAAATGTGGAAAACTTGAAACCTAGTAGTAGGCTAACAACAGTAAGTAGGCTTAGCTAACTGCCAGCAATCAGCATAGAAAAGTAGCTTATTTCACATGTTAGGCTTATGTAGGCTATAATATGATATAGCATTGACGGTCCTAAACCCTCCTAAAACCCATTGCGCTGTCGCGCTTGTCAAAGTTTGGCAGTGACGTCGGCGGCAGCGTTTGATTGATTGATTAGTTCACTTTTTCAACATTATTGGTTCCCTGGAGATGTGACAGGTCAGGACAGGTGTAACTTGAACTGTTTGAATATATTTTCATGATTTGATGTAGCTTAGGCTACCTAATATTTGAGGCATATTGAAACAATAATAGGTATAATAATGAAACAATAATAATATAATAGGTCTACTTGAAATACATTTATTTTTATTCGTATACATTTCATCTTATTCTATAAACCGTTCTGATGTAGGCTATGTGGCTTGAATGAATGCAATGTCTATTTGTTTGTTATAAATAAAACTCCAGCATAACTAGCCTATTGTAGCTTGTTTTAAAATGAAAACATGGGTAAATCATCATGAATTTCAATGATTTGGCTATGACTTGACTTGACTTGCTTGACCCCAAGCTATGACTTGACTTGACTTGCTTGACTGTCACAAAAAATGACTTGGACTTGCTTGAGACTTGAAGGTTAAGACTTGAGACTTGCTTGTGACTTGCACATGTGTGACTTACTCCCACCTCTGATAATAATACATAAACCTTGTTTACTGTCTTGTTCAGTCTTAGGCCTACTACAACCCATTTGTGGCCTGTACTTTGAGTTGGTGGTAAACAGGTCTTGATTTCTCAACAAATTACTCTGAGCTCTCTGACTGATCAAACAACATAGCTTTTGTTTATGCCATTGTAGACAGTTCAATGTCATTATGTGTCTCATACATTCAACCTCACCAACTTTGGCAGGTGTGTTAGGCGCAATGTTTGTTTCCGGGGGTGGGGGGTCATAATTTCATAACTGATTCACTAGAAAGAAAAACCACCAGCCGCCACTGTAACTAAGTATTTACTCTTTTGATCCCGTGAGGGAAATTTGGTCTCTGCATTTATCCCAATCCGTGAATGAGTGAAACATAGCACTCAGCACATAGTGAACACACATTGAGGTGAAGCACACACTAATCCCGGCGCAGTGAGCTGCCTGCAACAACAGCGGCGCTCGGGGAGCAGTGAGGGGTTAGGTGCCTTGCTCAAGGGCACTTCAGCCGTGCCTACTGGTCGGGGTTCGAACCGGCAACCCTCCGGTTACAAGTCCGAAGCGCTAACCAGTAGACCACAGCTGCAATTACTGCTAAGCTATATGCAACAGCATCTATAATAACAACTATATCCTTATTCGAAGATATCAAGAATTAAAAGGGAATGTGAAACCTATTTAGGGACAGCGCCAATATGTAGTTCCATGATGACTGCCTTATCAAACATTTCCAATTTTGAAGAGCTTTCCATGAAATCTGTGATGAATGGGGTCATCTTCACACATTTGCCCATGTCTTGAACATTTTCCAGGCATGTTTCCCTTCAGTGTGATTTAGGGAGGAGAGAGGGTGGAGTTTAGAGCTTGTGCATGTGTGCTTAATTTCACGTTAATTGAGATGTACAAAGAAAAGCTGCATGGAATTCTGCATATGCAGTTTCATACATCTTTGTACATGAGGCCCGTGGTCTCCAAGACACCATTGCATCAGCTATTGAAACATCGTCGGGGCATTGCACATGCCAAAGGGCATCCTCTTCAAACTCGTATAGGCCTAAGGCTGTCACAAAGGCAGTCTTTTCCTGGTCCCAAGAATCCACTTCGACTTGCCAATACCAACAAGCCAAGTCCAAGGTAGAGTACCAGATGGCAGAGGGAAATCCCTTATGCTTGAGCTGATTCAGTTTACGATAGTCAATGCAAAATCGGCAAAAGCGTCAAAAGCGTCATTACTCTGGTGCTAGCAAATAATTGAGCACATCGCACTGCTACCGTGACATTGGTGCAGGTGGAGAGAGGCCCCCCCCCCTCTGTCTTCTCTTCTAAAGTGTAACAAAATGTAACAAAATTAATAAATCCCAACTGGTGTACAGGAGCTAGAGGAGAGGCTGAGACTGACTGACAAACTGAACCACTCTGGAGATAACATGGGTAGGCTAGGTTAGAATGATATAACAAATGACGTGGATTCCTGTAACTGTCCATGAAAACAGAAGACATAGCAGGTAGCCAATGTTTGTGTCACAAGAGCTGCTTGTTCTGTAGGTTAAAGGTAGCCTATTTCTGCCCCCCCCCCAAACTACGTTAAAATGATGCGTTTAGCAGCTAGAATTTCAAAAAACTTCCCGGGAAGTAGCCTAGGCTACCACCCAACACACACACACTTTTCAAAAGTTTTAACACCCCTAGGACCTATGTGTAGCCCACCCATTAACTGTCTTTACAGCCAGTGTTATAAATTTAAATGCTTTATGTTTGTGCGGTAGCATTTAATAAACGATGTCATGGGTAGGCTGACATGATTAAGGAGGGCTTTCTGTTCCTGTTTATGTAAAGGTTTTACATAGGCTCAATAAGGATAGGCTACACTGTATGTTAGGCTACTAAAGCACACATTTTGTAAATAAGCGGTCGGATCATGGGTCAGGTATTTGCGGTTTGGGGAGGGAGGGGTGGGGCCTCAGAAACCTCCATAGCCCAGGGGCCTAGGGTGGTTTTAAAGAAGCCCTATGCAGGTCTGGTTATTCCTTCGCTGTTTCTGTGTTTTCGCCTGATTTGGGCTCGCATTTTTCACGACATAGCCCCCCCTGCAGCTTCGGTAGCAAGTGACTGCTACGCTAAACCCCAACTAGCTAGCGAGCTAGCCATCAAGAAACCAAGCTAAACACATACAGGGCTCACAATAAAACGGTCGAGCAAACACATTGTTCAAGAGACTATCAAACCACATTACAAAAACGAAGTTCCAAGGGTAGGCTACTTACAAACAGCAACAACCTATATAAAGGGGGAAGAGAGGGAATGATGAGTGCGGATTTAAGTATAAGTATATATACACTTTTTTGATCCCGTGAGGGAAATTTGGTCTCTGCATTTAACCCAATCAGTGAATTAGTGAAACACAAACAGCACACAGTGAACACACAGTGAGGTGAAGCACACACTAATCCCGGCGCAGTGAGCTGCCTACTACAATGGCAGCGCTCGGGGACCGTTAGGTGCCTTGCTCAAGGGCACTTCAGCCGCGGCCCACTGGTCGGGGCTCGAACCGGCAACCCTCCGGTTACAAGTCCAGAGTGTTAACCAGTGGGCCACGGCTGCCCCAGCTGGATTTAGCAGTTTACACAGCGGAATTGATTGCTGTGTGGCTAGCTTTGCTTTGGGTGGAGGTCAATAGGCCAAGGAAGGCAGTAATTGCTTCAGATTCTAGCTCAGCTTTGATCAGTATCAAAACGTTTCAGTCAAAGTCAAGGCAGGACATTGTGTATGACATACTGCAAGTTGCAAACAATCTGATAAAGTCAGGAATTATTATAACTCTGGTATGGGTACCAGCTCATATAGGAGTTGTAGGAAATGTGTTAGCAGATAAAAGTGCCAAGCAAGCAGCTGGAAATTCTAATATAGATATTGAAGTAAACTACAGCAAAGCAGAAATTAAAAGTATGGTCAAAAACATAGTTAAGGGTAAATGGCAAACATTATGGGACAGTGGGCAGACTGGAAGACAGTTCTATAATATTCAGAATAAAGTGGGAAAGGGCAGAAATACGAACAGAAGCAAGGAGGAGGAGGATGTATTTTCTAGAATGAGGTATGGACACACACGGCTAAATAAAACTTTGTTAATAATGAAGAAACATGCTGATGGCAACTGTGAATTCTGTGGTAGTCCAGAGAATATAGAGCATGTTATTTTACACTGTACTAAATATCAGGAAGAAAGACAAAGACTAATCTCACAATTGCAAGGAGAACGTTTGAGGCTAAATTTAGAAGAAATTCTACAAAGAAACACAGGTGAAATGTGTCTTAACCATGTAATTGGCTTCCTGAGGAATACAGGACTAATTAAAAGAATTTTGTTTGATCTTTTGTTTTGTTTTGTTTGTTTTGTTTTGCTTTATTTTGTTTTGTTTTGTTTGTTTGTTTATTTGTTTGATTCGTATTTGGAAAGATTAGACTCCAGTACCACACTCCAGTCCAGTTGGTGGCGGTAATGCACCATTAAAGTTAGTTGCCAACCGCTATTAAAACCGAAAGAAGAAGAAGAAGAATGATGAGTGCCACTGATTGTCAGCACCTGTGTGCTGCTGCTCCTCAGACCAAGCGTGCAACCAGCCAAAAGAGGTTGCTGGTTTTCTCCTTGCCTGGAGGTACTAGGTCTCTTTTTGTTCTCTGTTTGTGGAGAGGTTGTGAACTGTTTTTATAAGATGATTTATCTTGTAACAGATGTACTTTGTCCGGTGGTTTGTATGTGAGTAATTTCAGCGTCTGCAGGTAATGGAAATTTCTTATGTTTAGTTTCTGCATGTTGCTGACGTTACTTTTGTCTGTTGTAGAGACTACGGGGATCTTTGGCCATTGCTTCTGGGAGGATGGCAGCGTAGAGGCTTTGTTGTGGCAATCGCTGTTCCTCTTGTGTTCTTTTGTCTTTTCTTTTGGTTATATGTGATTGTGTATACATATGCTTGTGTTTTTCTTTCTGCTAGCCAGCAGTGGTGGTAATTGCTGATAGATGGATTAGCTTGTGTGAGTTACGTGAACTACTACGCTGGTTAGCAGGTTTATATTGTTTGTTTGTTTGTTTGTTTGTCTGTCAAACATTCCCTAAGTGTCTTTGTCTAACCCAGCGTCTATTGCATGTGGCTGTTGGGAGGTGGAGCGGGGTTTATGTTTGTGGCACGTTTGCTTGAGTTTGAGTCCTTTGTTTGGCACCTGTTGAGGCCCTGAGTGTATTTGATCTTTTGTTTGGTTGTTGAGTCCTTTTTCTTGGTTGTAACCCCCCTGCTCTGTCTCAGAAAGTGGATGATTAGAAGCTGTGGTTGATTTAGCTAACTGTGGGGAAGGCTTACTAAATGTTGCATGTGCTCTCAAACTGTTCTCCATGAAATACATGTGAAATAAATTGTATTTTATATATATATATATTTTTTTATATATTATTCTCAACTGTTATCTACTTCTTGGGTATCATTCCTAGAATTCTAGTAATTCCCATTTAACACTGGTCAGACTACACTATGTCCGGCATCTATTGTCTTTGTTAGTCTGTGTCAATGACAATGTCTTATATGTGAAGCGCTTTGGGTTGCACTCTGCATGTTAAATGCGCTATACAAATAAATCTGACTTGACTTGACACTACAATCTGACTACATTTTCGAGATGCGATTGGATACTTCCGCTGAGTCACATCCGGATTTGTTCGGGACGGGACCAGGAAGTTGCATATTTGTTTTTTCCGCGGAGAAGCACTAGGGGGAGACGAAGCACCCATCAAACGACCCAAAAAGTGTTGTAGAACCATCAGAACTTTTTTAAGAACTTGGCTAAAATTGTTGCATAGGGCTTCTGGTGTAATACGGTGCTAGTCTGGCCAAAGTCGTCCTCATGCGCAGCAAACACAGTGGACCGCTTCCACAGCAACGATGCAAGTTGGTCCACCCAAAACCGGGTGGTTCTCGTCTCCTCCCTCAATTACCCCAATTTTTATATGCTAACTAGTATAAGTAGGCCTGTGTAAATGGTTGCCTTAGCACCAGTGTTGGGGAGTAACGGAATACATGTACCGGCGTTACGTATTCAGAATACAAATTATGAGTAACTGTATTCCGATACAGTTACAAGTTAAATAGTTGGTATTTAGAATACAGTTACATTGTTGAAATCAATGGATTACATGATGATACTTCTCTGTTTCATAAGTTTGTTCACTCTCTAAATAAATTAAAGCAACTCCATTTCCCAGAAGCTCCTGAAAGCAATGAAATTGTTTACATGTTTAAATCTAAGCCCCGCCGTCTTGCACTAGCCTCAAAACGCAGCCAGCGCGCAGTATGGACACGTCATCGGAGACCCTGAAATGACTGTTTGCACAGCAAATTAGGAGTAAAGTAAGTGGAGGTAACTCCTGTTCCTCACTGATCGTGGTTCCTGATGTCTGTTCAAAGGATATTTTCCCAAGTATTAGCCTAGGCTACTTCGGCCAATCGGTTACAGTTTGCTAAGCAATAGGCCTAAGCAAAGCCTAGTTCAGACCTACAATAAAACCAATCTCTAAAATAGGCACTGCATTCTACGTTTTTTATTCTAACTTAAAATAGCTTTATGGATTATTATTTTTTCTAATTAGATCTACATTTACGTTTTAAAATGAATTATATGGTGCAGCCTCTGAAGAATTATTCTTGCGAGTAGGCCTAGCATATTTTAACGTGCGGTTTTTGATTGTCATTAGATCACGTTCATTTTGAGAGCGCTGATATACAGTAGCCCATGTTAACATTTACAGGTCATTGCGTTCCACCTGTCATTTGCGCCCCTCACTTGTACTGATGCCACCGAAAAATCTCACAGGCACACCTTAATTATAATTTCTGGCTACGCCCTTAAAGTAGCCTAGTTGCCTGCTGTAGTTTTAGTGGTCACCTTGCTATTTTAAAGTTGTATCAGGTAGCTTAGTTGACTTTACATTCTCCTATGTGGGCCTAACACTATTTGCGCCATTTGGAACAGAAGAACACACCAGAATAGGCCTGTTTAGTAGGCCTATAAGCAGGATTTGATGGCCGCATTCCTACACTTATAAAATGCAATTCAATGCGGAAGTAATCTAAGTATTCAGAATACGTTACTCAGATTGAGTAACGTAACGGAATACGTTACAGATTACATTTTTGGGCATGTATTCTGTATTCTGTAACGAAATACGTTTTGAAAGTAACCCTCCCAACACTGCTTAGCACACAACACTCTGGTCTTACATACATGCACGTCACACGCACAACACAAAGATTCACAAACAGTTAATTAAATTAATTTATTTTCTTAGTATTTACATTTTATAAAATGTTAAAGTAATAGCAAAGTTGTTTAAAAAGAAACAAATTGTTTTAAAACATTTTACCTTTCATTAGTTCATTTTCTTTCTGTCATTGTGAATACAATAAACCGAGATGTATCCAGACCACTAGAGGGTGCTCCCAGAGTGATGGGATTACGACGTGGGTAATGGCGTGATTGTAGAATAAACAGTTGTGAGAAGCCATTGACATGTGTTTTGTTGTACACTTTTCAATCCCATCACAGGTTGGTAAAAATGCATGTTTTATGTCAAATAACTTGTAGGTTAAGGTACAAACGATGTGTTTAGGAGTTTTTTAAGTATGTGTTAGTGCATTACATCATATCTTTTCTTTCACACAAAGTTTGTTATTAAAGCCTTCACAGTGTCAATGCTAGAGACTAGAGAGAGATGATTAGCTCTATAGACCTCTCCAGAATAAGTCCCGCCTCCGTAACTTCCGTATCCATCCAACTTCCTGCCGTCGATTGTCTATGGGAAATAACATGGCGTTTCGAAATATCATACCGGTAAAACATCTGTACAGTAGGTAGCGAAGTAGAAAAAGATGGTGGGCAGATTGGCCTACACACTTCTGCCATACTTTAAACGGCACGACAATCAAAAAATCCAGTGGAAACTAGATGGCAGAAGTGTGTAGGCCAATCTGCCCAGCAGCTTTTTCTACTTCGCTACCTACTGTACAGATGTTTTACCGGTATGATATTTCGAAACGCCATGTTATTTCCCATAGACATTTGACGACCGAAGGTTGGATGGATACGGAAGTTAGGAGGCGGGACTTATTTTGGAGAGGTCTATACACGAGTGCACATAGGCTACAAAAAACATGCGTGCATATCGTGGCAAAATTGATGTAATTATGAGATGCGTGTTCAGTTGTGTTTATAAAGTGGTGACTGAATTTTAACATACCTGATAGTGAGATAATGGTCATTAGAAAGTATTTGTTTAAAGTATATGGGTTTATGTTATGAGATGCATTTAAGAACATTCACTTAGAACAGGTTAAATATGAGTTCATGAAAGCTTCTAAGCTTCATAGTTAATGCTATGTGGATACTTATTTATAGTTTAATGCTATGTGAATACAAAGCCAATGTATTTTCTTTATGTTTTTTACTAAATCTGAAAATGCAGTTCAAGTGTACGTAAAAGTTAATGACCTATGGTGCTATGGTTAATGATTTCATGTAGCTGAATGAATGTCTGGAACAATGTATGCATGTGAAAATCCACATTTCTTGTAGAATAAACAGTCGTGAGAAGCCATTGACACGTGTTTTGTTGTACACTTTTCAATCCCATCACAGATTGGGATAAATGCTACAGAGCCACGCTCGCACCCGGGCGTGGTGGTAACACCTGCAGTAGCGCTGTCGGTAGTAAAATGCAAGCTATGCAGAAAATGGAGAAAGCAAAGCAAGAAATTTCACCGAGTGCGAAATAGAGGTGTTGCTGTCGGAGGTGGAGGCCAAAAAAAAAGTTTTATTGGTTCTCTGTCTTCCGGAATCAGCAATGAAACCAAAAAACTGGAGTGAGAGAGCGTGACCAAGGTGGTGAATGCGGTGGGCTCAGAAAACGGCACCATAAAAAAGAAATCTTGTATCAAAATAGTAGTGCCCCTACGATTCCCATTCAAAAGGCCATTTGACCCAAAAACGACTACACGGACAAGCTTAATAGAGGTGTTTCGGACGTAATTATGCTTTTAAACGAAAGTTTGACTCGGGTACGTTCACAAAAACACCCTAGGATGCATTTTGGCGAAAGTTACGCTTTAATTCCCTCCAGCTCAATGTTGAACACTGTACACCCAATAAATGGAATAGTGAGCCCATTTGCTGCCCTCAAAGTCAGCCACGGGACCTCATCTACCCCGTGGAGGAGCCCATCCCCAAAATGCCTTTTAAAAATGTGTGACTAAAAAGATTAATCTGTGAGCCTTTGTCCAGGATACATAGAACCCTTTTTCCCTGAACACCAACCTCCACCCGTGGACAATCACCCACCATGGAGGGCTCCGTCATATGGGGCTCGCCCCACCCCCCTTTTCTACTGAATGTAGGTACCCCCCCCCCCATGAACCAGGGCATTAAAACAGCATTAACTGTACTGGCATCCTCCCTATAGGCTGAGCCTCATCCATGTTGTAGGTGTGCATTGTGATACTGCCAAAAGGATGATAGAAGACATAAACTACTCGTGTTTTCTGTAAGCATGTGTATTTACCTTTTTATTAAAAAAAAATCAATGTCTTATTGAAAATAAATGTCTTATTAAAAATAAAAACAATTGTATTTCCACTTGTTGTCTGGGTCTGGGCTGAAACCCCTCCTACTAAAACCTGTCTCTTGATTGTTCTGAACCCACTGGGTACTTGTTAATTACGTCTGTGGTTGACTCACTGTGAGCATTGAGAATAGCCGGATAACTGAAATGTCTACTCTAGCTCCTTATTAAACTAGATGTACCGCATAGCGGTACAAAATATGACCGCCGCTCAGTCCTGTACATCCGAAAATAAAGCACACTTCAATTTGTCTCCATATTTTACTCCATCCCCCACTCTTGAAACTTTTGTGTATGCTTGTTTGGCATGCCTGAGTGTGTGTGTGCGGCTGCACAGAAAGTAGCCTACTGGTGCTGAAAAGGTGAATAGATTGTAGAATAGCCAAAGAAGATGTAGCATTGTTATAAAACCTTTAAAATCTCTAAACAATCACAAGTAGGGCAGTTCATCACAGTTCATCCATTGCAACTGGATTGATGAAAGGTCACTTACACCTGTAGGCTACATTGTATTTGGGAAAAGCAAAAGGTATCAGCATAATGTTATTTATTTATTTATTTGTTTATTTATTTATTTATTTACAAAAACATCTCAGCCGTTTTCAACAGCTATCAAAAACAAAGGTCATTTTTGGATGGATGGATTTTTTTGTGAATGTTTCTTCTTCTACATAAGATTTTAGTCATCTTTAGTTCATGTAATACTTTATTGTCAATGCACAAATTAAGTAACAGTAGTCTGAAACGTTATTGTTAATGCACAAATTAAGTAACAGTAGTCTGAAACGAAATGCTGTTTTACTAGTGGTGCAAATAACTGACATGTCCAAATGGGCCTTGATGAAATGCGTCGCTAGACTGTTCATACACATTTTAACGGGCCAAAGTTGAAGAGCTGTTGTCCGTTATTGTTCGTGCAAATATAGGCTGATTCATGTTCCCTTGCATTGTGTAACTGAGGTCCATGGCTAGTCTGGCTTTCACCAGACCAAGCTCAATCTTTTAAGAAATCAAAAAATAAATAGCGGGCAGATCAGGCTGGGTTCACCAAGCGAGCCTAGTCCATAGGCACCCGATATTGTTCACGCTCTGGCTATTCTAAATGCAAAAATGCATCAGGGAGTTATGACAAAACTGTAACTAACAAACTAGATCCTAATAGAAAGCTGTTAGCTTCCTTAAGCTACAGGTAGGCTTATAAGGTAGGCCTATTTACAACATAAATTGTCAATAAGCTATGCTGGCGACACAAATAAAATCTCCTTTGGAAACCAATGGCTTAAGCCTTACAGTATCAAGCGGACTTAAATTGCCATATCGTGGCGAAAAGTTGTAATAAAATTCACGCAGCTCCATGAGTCAAGGAAAGCGCGAATGAAGTAGCCACCTCTAAATGGGACCCACTAGCCTAAACAGTAGCTTATGGTGTGTTGCTAAAGCAGCCATAATGAAATGAAGGTGTCATTGTTTGGATACTTCACACACACGTGCTTTTTAATTTCACAGACTACAACAACCAAGCTGGAATCAAAGCACATCGATTCCCCTCTCAGACCCTGCACGCACTTCAAACAAAATAAACAGGCGTCTCAGTCTCACGCATGTAGGCAAAACTGTATCAGATCGGTGTAACGTTGGTAAATCTTCCATTGCACAGAATGATTTTTGTAGCACGTGCAACAAATGACAGTCGAAAGATACAATTACAGTGCTGTTATCAATTTGCTTGGTATAACCGCATTTATAGTTTTCTACAAATGCAATCAATCAAATTGGCCTCCATCACTCAACCAACGCTAACGGTAACATTGCCTAGGTCCTTATTGATATTATAAGATTAACGTACCTGCAGTAAAAACCAAGCATGTCCGATAAACATCCTCAGATTTATTTCGGCTTCAAGAAGAAATGGGAATTACATTTCATGTGAACATCATCCTATCCTTATTAGACGTTCTCTGCGGTAAACTATAGTCCTTGTAGGAAGCGGCCATTGTATTCCAACCCACGTTTAACTTCCAACAAAATTACGTCTCACTGCAACGATGCGCCATCTAGTGGACAAACGACTACTTATCGCCAATACTGGAAATGCAGCCATGATGATGATGATGATGAATATTTATTTTGGCTTTCTTTTAATCCTACTGAATTTGTAATTATGTATCAGCCGTTCTAATACCGATAGTATGTGGGTGCCTGTGTGTGTGTGCATGTGTATATGTGTGCACCGCCATCTACAGGCCAATGAGTGTACAGTCACTAAATGTACACATAATCTATTTTTTTAAAGACCCCCCCATGGATGAAATTCTACGAAACTTGGCATACCCCCAGAGAATGCCAGGTCAATCATACACATAAAATTTGGTGCAGTTCTGAACATCTTAACTGAAGATAGGGACGATTAAAGCAGAATAATATTGCATTTTCATTTTTTACCGGGGGGGTGCAAATCACAAATGAGTGATTATGGGCCAGATTGATGTGGGCCCTTGAGACCAACATACCATAAAAGATTCTTCATCCTCGGTGCCACGGTTCAGGTAGTTATTTAGGAAAAACTGCTTTTTTTGCGGTTCGGGGGGCCCAGCACGGGGGGGGAGTGGACCCCGGGGACGAAACGAAATTTTTCCGTAAAAGTCTAGTGGGGCTACATACCCACCAAATTTCATGTGCCCCGGTGGTTCGGTGTCCCGGGTATCGTTGACCAAAAATTCAGGAAGTAGATGACGGGAAAAAAAAAAAAAAAAAAAAAAAAAAAAAAAAAAAACTTTGACAATCCCTATATGACCGCTTCGCTAGCTTCGCTAGCGGCGGTCATAATAAGTTGCAAAGACTTTGTCTAGTCACCTTTTTCAGAGTGTGAACCACTTACAGCCTGATCCTGCCGACTACGCCAATAAAAGGTGTCACCAGTCGATGACCAGATGATCCCAGTTATACCACCACAACACAGTCAAGTTTATAAGAAAATTACAATCTTTATTTCTTACAAGTAAAATGTAGTTCAAATCTAGGCGAGGCAGGGGAACATGCTTACAGGGGCAAAGTTACCTAGGGTCAGTGAATCAAGCCCATTCGTGTACAAACCCACCCCTATCCAGACAGGGCAAAACACCATTCATAAACACAGCACACAAGGGCAACACATGTGTCACACATTTCATCCTTTAGTTTCATCACACTCTTACACTGAAAGCCACTAGACCATGGATAATCAAAGTGATGCACGCACAGCCATAGGACACTCAGGCTGCCAAAAATTGTCATTGACTGCATCTGCTGTCAAGGTCAGGCTTGAGTTATGATTGAGCTATCACTGCTGTTTGATAGGCAGCAGGATTTCATTAGTAGCGTAGAAACAACAGACAGTCTCCATCTCAGACACTCTAGTACTAGAGCGACTGTGTCGCCACAATTCTGTGCAGACTAACAGATCGGTTGCAGGTGTCAAGTTGGAGAGGGGGACTTTTTTCAGGATTTGCTGTGAAAATCCTTTTAGGGTGTTTAGCAGGGAGTGTGCAATAACAGAAGATAGATCTGGTGTAACTCTGCATAAAACTAAACTGTTGTTTAAACACGAACAGGAAAGCAGTCACAGTAGGGCTGCCTTTTGACACAAGCTCTAAATTAATTCCATTTGTCGTCAGCGTTTGGTAGAAGTATCACCATTCTCCTGCTTATCATGGTGTCTTGGTGTTTAGACGTATCCCGACACCAGAAACCAAACAGTTTCTTTTCTTTGTAACTAAGCACTCGCTGGTCGTCCTCACCTCGTTGCTTTCAGACTCGCTGGTGACTCATAGAGGGAACAAATTCTCAGGTCTTATATTTCTCTGCTTCTTTGTTTTCCGTAATCATTCAGCAGTGTGTGTGTGTCTGTGTGTGTGGGTATGGGTATGGGTGTGTGTGTGGGTATGGGTGTGTGTGTGGGTATGGGTGTTTTGATATCATATACAGGACAAATGATTTGCACCTTGAAAAACCTATTAAATCCAAAGGCGGCAGGCAATCATATTTGAGAGTCATTGAACCTATGGCATCACATGTAATGTGTCTTGAAATGCTAGTTCAGTTTTCCATAATCTTTTCTATCTACTTAGTTCAGTTCAATTTTGCAATACATATCTACCATCGCTTTCAGCCAACTGGTTGGCCATGTTGTGATAAGAATGAGAGGCTCAGAAGGTCATCCAATGCCATTTACATGAATTAGCCTCCGTTTGTTAGTTTCATACGTAACAAAACAGAAAAAAATGAGATCCCATTCTCAGGCACATGTTTGTCCCATGAGTAAGCAGGATGCCATGGCTTCTGTGAACCCTCGTGTCAGCAGCATTCTGAGAGCTAGCAGAGGGAGGAGGATGCTCGAGTCCGTCGCCGTAGCCACGGCCCAGCTCCTGGAGCTCAGACCAGCCATCTCATTCCTCCGGCCAGCCAGAGGGCTGCACATATTTGAACCCACTTTCAGGCAATCTCATTTTGACCCATTCATCTGAGAAAAGCTGTCTGAGCTTCTGTGTCCTGCAGAGGGTTGGAATACCGCTTTCATCTAAAATATACTTAAAAATAAATATATTTAGCAGGAGTGATACATTTTGAGAATGATTTCCTTTCTTAATACATTAATCTCTTAGTGTATTGACATTTTATTTGAATCCTAAATATAAATCTGTAGTACACATTCATGCATAGAAGATAAATGTACCATTAAGAAGTCATATCTCTGAACAGGGTTGTGTCATGGTGTCATATGTTCAAATACTAACTGGATTCTCAATTTTGGCTTATTGCCTTCAGATTCATTACCATATTGACCCAATTTGTTTTGTTTTATTAATCCTTTTGTAAATTCTGATGATAAATGGATGCCATTATCCGAAGTAAAATCTACAAGACAATCATTTGAGAACTGGCAGTCTGTTAAATGCGTCAGAGGCATGAGATAAGTGCTTGGTGTTGGTTTGAAAGTGTGTACTATGAAGGGCCTCACATGAATTCATTTGTTCAAGTGAGGAGCTGACGCTTTACAGGACGAACCAGAGACAGAAGAACTTATCCAGACATGGTCACAGAGCAGGGTGGAAGAGAGAGAGAGAGAGAGAGAGAGAGAGAGAGATGCTATGGAGGTTTTTGCCTCTACTGGATGGAAGGAAAGATTGCAATGAGGTCAGGAGGCTTCCCCTCTTCAGCTGTGGGAAAATACTTAAAATGTCATGAGTGCATAACCCCTCTCGCCGGCCTTCCAGAAACAGTGTTGGCCAAGACAGCAAACATCCTGCACTTTGGGCCCCTGCCTGCAGGGCTCAGGTTGGGGATCGACAGGAGCTCGGGCTTCCCCTCCCTGGCAAAAAGGAGGACTGCCAAGCCGGCACTGAGTGCCTGTCTGCAAGTGTAGCAGCTGTCAGTGGACAGCACACAGCAGACAGGACACAGACTGGCCTGGGCTCGCCACTCAGAGGGCAGTGACAGATTCCAGATCAGTGGTGCGGACGTGGGGGAGCCTGGCCCTCTCAGTGTCACCAATCAATCTGTGCTAATTAGCATGGGTGACGCTGCGTCTCCTCTTACTCCATGTGCTAGGTGTGTGAGCTTCTGACATTAATATCAAAGCCGCTCTTTTGGACTGTTTCAGCCCAAGTAAAACATTTTTGAGGAAATTAGTTTGCACTTGAGCGGTGACATTGAACTCCTTGTCAATGTATTTAATAATAATTTAAGAGACTTGCCCACCATTTGGTAATTTGAGTCTAATTTGACTCTGGGTATGAGCCGACAGTACAGAATTTCCAAGAGTTCCGTTTTCATGCTATGCTAGAAGATTGGGATGAGCTGCAGGGTGAAGTAAATATTGTCTTAAGAGGCCTCTGATTATTTAAGTCTAATGGTTACTTCCTCCTGTTTGTTTGTCTGGACATCTCCACTACCAACAGAATGTTGTTATACCAGCAAACCAAAGACAAGTCAGTGTTTGTCTAATAAATGCCCTGGCAGCTCACTGAAAAAGTCTCTCACAGCTGAGGATTGTTCTTGGAGTGATAACTGCAGCTAATGCAGCACAGTCAGGTTTCTCACATTTGTCTGGAGCCACATTGACACTGATGATTGCAATTCCGCGTTAGACTATGGCAGCTGACGCTCCAGTTTCATAATAAGCTCTCAGTCACACTGAGAGATGATACCCAAAATCCCTAAAAAGCAAGAGCCAGTGCCCTCCAAATCTCCAAAGACAGACAGGCTGTAACACAGGGGTTCACTGAGCAAGGCCATGTTATTCCGGTGTTAGTTGTTGTCATTCAGTAACATTCCTCTGGTATATTTTTAACTCACAAAATCAACACTGCACATTTGGCTCCATAATGGAAAACAGTCTTGTAAAGGTTTTGAATCCTATGAATCTGAGTGACTACTGGTGACTTTCAGAGTAATTGAAAACAATTGGCCTGACCACCAGTAATAAGTGGAGAAGTAGCTTTGCATAAACAGAGTGTCACTGCGACTGAAAAATAGTCTGAGCCATAGCGGAGACTAATGGATTACACTCACTTAATAATTTTGACTGTGGAGTACTGATTCTTAGTTTATGTTATTGCACTACTAGAATTTTACAGTTTTGACCCTTTGAATACTTTTCAGTCAACAGAACATTAGTTATACTTACTCATTATGTTTACTTTATAATGATCTTGTGCAGGGCTGTGTGTCTGTTTATTGAGCTTTAAGGAGAAGGGCCAGGTTTTCAAACATACTTGTAGAGGTTATTTTACTCCTTAAAAAAGGGTCCTGGTAGTAATGTGTAGGCAGTCCTGATGGGCCCCTATAATAAATAGAATAAAATATGTTCCAGACTTTTCAAGGGCCCTCCCTCCCCTTGGGGCCCTAGTAATCAGTACTGGTTTTACCCCCAAAACGACGCCCCTGAATATGTGGTCCAGAACCCCCGCTCACCTCCTTCAGCCCTTCACTGTAAAGATGGATGATAACAGCTAAGAGTTTAGTTAAAGGCTGAGAGAGTGTGAAGGTGATGGTTTTGTTAGTGTTTTGTTACTGATTGATAACCAATTTGAGCCTGTGCATATTCATGTTGTAGTTAAATTCAGTGGCACTCTATAAAACATGTTGTAATCTGGGGCGGGATTAGAGCGACATGCATGAATGCAAATATAGCGGATGTTTACCGCAGAGATGCTGAGCACTTGAGTGTTTTCTTTGGCTTCGCTTATGGAAATAACTTTGTGAATTGGGTCAAATGAGCGACCTCACCTCTACATTGAATCTGGGAATTAAAACTGGTGTGCACAAACTGTGCTCTTCCATATGTGGATGTATGCTAAGTGGGATGGAGAGGGCCAGCATGTTTCTCTTCTGTCTTGTTAGTGCTATGATGATCAATTACAAAATGCTACTTATTCTTTACACTTAACAAAACAAACCGGCATGTATTCACCAAAGATTTCTTGTGCTCCATCTGCCTTTAAATATACTGACTTTTCTAGTCCTGTAAGAGTCCTATTCTTCATAGGTAGGTCCAAGTTATTGAACCTCAAATTTGTTTGCATTTTGAAATGAAACATGGAAAGGATACCCGTGAGACGAAACAGAAACATAGACCAAGTTTACTGCCACAGGCAGAGTTCTGGGCTTCAGTGAATCCTTTTTTTCTATGTATCAGCAAGTCTGAAATTGCCTTCCTACAGAAGTGTGACGTTTAGATAAGGGAAAAATAATGAGTTTCATTAAGAGGAAGAGAAAGGCTTACCGAAATAAGGCTTTTGTTGTGTCACCTCACTTTTGAGCAACAGGACAGGACTCAGAGTAGCAGCACAGGAATGATGCAGCCCATTTGCATTCCATCTTGTCTTAGGTCTTCACTCTCACTCTAATTTTGCTAACGGTGGTAAGCTAATGCTGCTTGATGCTTTATTGTTGCCACATTGGCACATTTGATCTGATTAGATAAATGAGAGAGATTGATTCGTGCACATAATAACTGCATTGTGGTAGTTGAGCGTGTCTCTCCCACAGGTTACCCAGGCCTGGCCTGTGCCTCTTCTGCATTGGTCTTCAATTTCAGTGAATATTTTGTTGTGAATGTTACACGACATTTCCAAATGAAGTCTCTAAGAACACTGAGCCCTAATCCCACTATTTCCCTAGGCCGTTGCCACAGCAACACTTAAAAAAAAAAAAATACTTCTCATCAGACTGTCAGACACCTAAGCGGGAAGCACTTAAAATCTACAGAACATTGCCAGCATGAAAGATTAGATTGCTTTTGTGTTTGTGGTACCTCTTGCATCACCACATATGTATCTGATGAGCCTGGATCAACTTCACCTTAAAGGGGTGGTTCAGGATTTTGGACATAGGACCTCATTTCCAAGTTAGCAAGTGTGATATTTATCAGTGGAAACTGTTTTCAACACATTTCATCCAGTCCTTCTAGTTGCAGAGTTTGCAGGTGCTAGGCTAGCGCAAGTCATGTGTTAGCCTGCCACTAAAAACAGTCTTACCCACTCCACAGTACACCGTTTCTATACTGCCTTGTGTGCGTTTTTGAGCTATGTAAGTGTCATGTCTTTACTTTGATGGAATGTTGCTAATTTGATTGTATGTATTTGTAGTAATTAATTACGGGGCAGAGAAAATGATGTATTGACTTTGTGCGCTAGCTTATTTCCTGCATTCTGAGTTCCTAAAAGTAAATTTTTTGTCATTCAAATTAATTGTTGCCTTGTATCGTGGCTTTATGGAGCTGGTTGTATCCCATATCCTTTTCCCTCTTAGAAACCACAGCTGCTCTTATCTATCCACACACACACACACACACACACACACACACACACACGCACACACACACACACACACACACACACACACACACACACACAACCCTAACCACACTGGATGTTACTACAATAAAGAAAGGAATCATAGAATTAAAAGTGACTGGACTGAACTGTTCTCACCGGTGATCTCATAGACTTAGTCAGGGATATCATGCAGTGTTCAAGCTGTGCCACATTAACTTGCACCAAAACTTCACAGCATCACACAGTTCACTTTTGCTTTGGCTGAAGATGACTCATACATCACTGACTGCTGGGGATGTTGAGGACGTCATGTCATTAGAGAAGCAAAGGTTTCACTTGTCTCTGCTTACAGCTCAAAGGGCGGTGGGCTTAGTGCTGTCATTGAAAACAATCAGGCACTGATTATGTACGTCACTGATAAGAATTTATTTAGCAGATTTGCACATTTAAAATAATAGGAATGTGTACTGGAGGGTTTATCTTGTATTTTCCTGTGTCCTATAATAACCTGGATGGTGGAGACTTATTCACCTGAACATCACAAGCCAGAGCAATTTTTTTATTCTTTGTACACTACTGTCTGGTATGACATCGCATCTTCATCACACACATCCATATTCTGGATGTCTACAAGAGGAGATTCAAGAAAGCACAATATTTCATGCACAGAAAAAAAAAAAACAGGCGGTAACTGTTAACTTAAACTCAAGACCCATATGCACATTAAGAGGCTTATAAACTATTATATTATACTACCTCCGTGAAAGAAACAGTCACAGTCACTTGATTCCAAATGAATGCTATTTAGCAACTCTTTTTCAGTCTCTCTGCTTTTTGTGACATGCGAAAGAGTAACTGTATTTTGCATGTCCAGTATACTGGCCATCAGTTCCATCTGACATTGTGGTCGCACGCGTTGTTACAAGCAAAAGCAATGAAGAGTTGAAATGACTCATCCTCTCATAAAATATGACTGATAAAAATGAGACGCGTCTTGAATTTTGGTTTCAGTGAGGACCCAGCAGTGCTGCGTGAATGTGTTGTAATAGCTGGTTGCGGTGTCCCTGGACATAATGATTGATCATTACAGAGAGTAATTACTGGAAATGTGAGACATTGTGCTTTTTATGAAACTGATCCTATTTCCTTGCACAATCCATGCTCACTATCAGAGTGAACGTATTTGCATAAGTACTAAAAGTAATAAATGGTTTGTATAGTGCTCTTGCCAAAAATACTATTATTACTATGCTGCCAGGAAACTATGTCTGAAAGTATTACCTCGGAATGGCAGACTTTTCCTTGCCACATTAAATGCTGAGACATCATTGTCTTGCTGTATACGTAAGCAGGGACCTGAGTTCACCCAGTGAATTATTCAACAGGCTTTGCCTTGATTGCCTCAACAAAATGGCAAGCTTGAGCTCATGCCAAGTCCTTAATTAGGGAGCGGAACATCACATTAAAATGGCTTAGACATTTAAGCAAAGACATTCTAACCATGTGACGCTAAACTAAGTGCATTTAAAGGAACACATCAATGTTTTGGGAAATTAGCTTTTTTGTAACCAAGTCTGATAGCAGGAGTTGTACTTTTAAAGACATCTTCCATAGGATTGCATAAAATATGAACGCTACTAGATTAAATGTTCCATATGGATTTTTTTTATATATGTTTTATCCAATCAAATATAATATTGTTAACCTGATACCAAAACAGTTTCCTTTCTGTCTATTTTACAGAAAGACCCTCTGTGTCAAAGGATTATTTTCCTTTCATGAGCTTTCTTAGATATGGAAAAATGTATGGTTGTTTATTATGATATCTAAAGGTGGCATGAACAAAATAAATGAGCCACTGCAATGTACGTTTTGAGCCAGCAATAAGGTTTGATGAGAATGCAATTTCAGCTTTTCACATCACCTTGATACAGGCATATGAGCTGGCATTAAGAGCGTATTCAGAGCGTGTCCTCCTCACCTCCTGATGTGTGCTGTGAGCGTGTGGGAAGCCGAGCGAGGGCAGAGAGGGAGTGGGCGTGTTGGAGGGAGGAGGACGCTGCCATACCTCAACCCGTCACCCAAACCACCCAGCCAGAGAGAGACTAACGTCATAACGAGCTCCTCAGGACAACTGTCTTGACCACTGTGACATAGACAGAGTCATTTGGCTGATTTATTCAAAAGATATCAATTTCTGCCATCCAGTGATTGATACGTCTGTTCTTTCTTTTGTGCAGGAATCAATTGTGGGTGTAACACAGAAGACAGAGTGAGCACTTCTAGCTATGGCACACACATCAAGTGTGGGCATGTATTTGATAAAGCCTTAGATGGCAGAGGGTGGAGAACAAATCCATTATGTGTCCAACATTATGAAAAATGACTTTCAAAAGGATTTTCAAAAGGACCTGAGTGAAGGTTTTAGGAAAGGCTTTGTGCTCAGTAAATGTTTTGTTCTTGTATCTTGCCCTGCTGTTATGGTTAGTAATATAATATATTTTAGACACATCATACTCAATTTTTTTCTCTTTATCAAATTTATGACACCTAGTTACTTTACTTGAACACTGTGTCCAGAAAAAAATGTTCATCATTCACAAGTAATACAATAGTCATTTTTTTGTTTTTAATTATAGCAATAATAAACTTTTTAACCCTGCACTGATGATGTCAGTATTAAACCACACCATTGTGTATTTTCTTTGAAATTGAGTGAACAACTGCATTTAAAACTTTTGTTCAATAAGGTCAATCAATAAGATGTGTTGTACTTCTAAATGTATTCTGGAAGGATTTAATGTCCAATTTCACTGCTGGTTACGCCCCTTGGAAAGTGAACTGAGAGTGTCCACTGCCCAGAACAATATTTTAATTGAGAATTGGTTTTGTGTCAGCCAGGTTATAATTTCCCAACACCACAACTGCAAATGCTTGGCCAGTTTTGCTGCTTAGCAATAGTATATCTTGAGTCCCTCCAGTCCTGTGATACACGGATCCTGCTAAGATCAGCACACCAGCAAGGCTGCTGTTTAATTGCACTCCCCTGTACCCAAAGTGTCTGTGTCCAATAGACTGTCAGAATTGTCACCAGTGGTGTAATCTATGTTATACGCAGGACTACACAGTACCCACTTAAAAGCATCACCATCTCAGTATACCCACTTAAAAAACATCACCATCTCAGTATACCCACTTAAAAAGCATCACCATCTCAGTATACCCACTTAAAATAGGCAAGGATACGTATTAACATTTGGGGTTGATCACAGTATACCCACTACAGCTAACTACTACATCACAGTATATCCGCTACAGCTAGACTGCACCACTGATTGTCACATATGACATGGCTCTGATTAAAGTCAGCTCCTGCGACCATAACAACTCATAAGAGGATGAGGTACATAATGGGGGCTGATTGCTCACCATTTGCAGTAAATGGCCACAATTAGAGACAACAATGTACCTGCTCTCACCCCAAGGCGAAGACAGGACGTGATGACTCCAATACTGATTTATCTAATTGTTCTGCTCTTGTTGGATGCTAAAAAGTGTGTGTGTGTGTGTGTGTACATAATTGTTTTGAGAAATGATTAATTTGCTGATATGATTACAACATAGATTCTTAACAGCATGGCCTCCCAGATATGATTTATTGAGGGGAATTCTGAAGAGGCTAAAAGAAAATCTCGCCTGTTTTCCCTACAGATCTTGATTTCTTCAACTTAAACCACACTGAATTTCCTCGGTTCTCACAAAATGTTTCTCAGTAATTTCCCAGTTATTCCAACTCCTTTGTGAATTTCATCACTGTCATTAAATTAACTAACTGGACTGTGTACAGTACTTCTGTTCTTTCCACAGGCTAGTGCATCTGCCTGAGAAGCCAAGCTCATGACCACTTGGCGACAGTTCAGGCAATCTTCCACTGTAGGCACATTCCTGCCTAAAAGGATATAGGAAGAGGCGCACAACATGACTAGTGTCCCAGAGTGAACAGTGTTGCTGTCCCAGGGTGAACAGTGTTGTTGTCCCATGTCCCAGGGTAACAGTGTTGCTGTCCCAGGGTGAACAATGTTATTGTCCCAGGGTGAATAGTGTTGTTGTCCCAGGGTGAATCTTAAGAGCTCCTTCGCTCCCCATTGCATGCATGTGTTAATTTTAAAGAGTGGCTCTGGGATTGAGCTCATCCCTCGCCGCAGCTCCTCGGTGGCTAATGTGCTGCAGCTGCTGTTGTGGTTTTGGAGTTGACTAGCGTATTACTGAAGAGTACCGTACACTGCTGCCGCCGCTCCCTCGCGGCCCATTCATCATCATTTCTCCTGCAGGGAAACGGGGAATTCTTCAGACGCTCTTGGTCGTTGATTTGATTTTTATTTATTGTTCTGCGGACTGCTTTAATGTCTCAAATGGTAATTGGGGTCAGTTGCTTCCAGATTGCTGTGCTACCTACCACACATACATTGAAATACATTCTTTATTTGAACACTACTGTAATTTTGTTTTTGTTTGTTTTTTAGATTAGATTAGATTAGATTCAACTTTATTGTCATTTAGCAGAGTACAGGTACAGAGCCAATGAAATGCAGTTGACATCCAACCAGAAGTGCAAAGAAGCATTAAATACCAAGGGCAGAGTGTATAGTTGGATAAATACAGAGACAAATAGAGTATATGTTGAGTATAAATAGGCATTCTATATAACTAATATAACTAATATATATATATATATATATATATATATATATATAATATATTATGATATGATAATAAAAAACAAACAAAAACAATTAGTGTCATGCTGATATGATAGTATACTTCTCAACTACCGGTAGAGTCCATCATATTCTATTGTATCATTACAGCCAATCCAACAGTAGGCTGAAGCCAAACTGGGCTACATTTTGGGATGAGGATCTATGTTTTTAGAAACAACAATATCTCTTATAACAATGAAAATATTTGTCCGGGTTTTACAGAATTCTGTTTTTGTGTTAAAGGTAGGCCTACCTTGTTATTACAGATTGTATATCACATAGTTGTTTTATTTCTTAGAAAGCTGTTTGATTTTCCAGATGAGGGATCAGGGTCTGGATTCAGTCACAGCTCTCGGAGCTCTCTACTTCATTTCCCAATGTGTTTTCAAACCCAAGCAAAACACATTTAGGGGAAATATTGCATCTCTGCTAAGGCTATCATTGTCAAATCATACTGTGTATGTCATGTCCATCCTGATTCTGACATTTGTAAAATAACTTTGTCGTCTTAAATATTTGAACATGCTCATTTCGATACTTGCCTTTGAGTTGAGTCATTTTTTTGCAGTGCGGGGTGCAGTCAACTGAACTGAATACTGAGGATCACAAAAAAGCATTTGTATCCAGGGTCCATCTGCGTGAGCCCCGCTCTGAAATGTCCAGACAAATAGGACACAACAGACTGGGGATCCATGCCCCTTGACAGTCCTCATGTGTGGAAGATTGAAGATATATGGTCAAATAAAGTCAGGTTATGTGGTCCAGCCTAGGCCCGCCTCAATCACTAAATATGAATAATCACTAAAGCATGGAGCCCACTCGCATGTTACTTTGCGCCACAGTGTTGGCTTTGGGAGGAGACAACAGACTCGTTTTAGAACTTTGTCTAAGTTCTGTGTGTTCTTCTTAATTTGTCTTGGGTCTTCATCTGGTCACACAAACTATTACTGTCTAGAATCAAAACAGTGTCAGTAAGCTGATACTTTCCGTCTTTCTCTCTAAATATCAGTGGGATCATGTTCCACACGTGCATTCTGTGTAACGTAACAAAGGTGGCATGAAGACTTGCGCTGCTAACCACTGTAAACCGCAAATCACAGAAAAAGGTCCAAAGGCTGACAGCTTTCATGAGTAACAGGCTGCCGGAAAAGACTGTTCTCATGGCAACCGGTCTGAGAAGGTTGAGAGAGTGAGGCTGATAGTTCACAAAATGGCAGGTGAATTTACATTTCATCTGAGCATTGCATTGTCAAGGGGTGTTGAGTGTTGATTTAGGCGCTCACCTCTTGCCATTTTTCTGGTTACAGAGGAGAAATAAGTGCTGAATAGCTGAGAGGGTTTCATTATGCACTATTCATAGTCTTTCAATGCAGACCTATTCACCATAGCTATTGCAAACACGCAATCAACGGGCTGGCGCCTGTGTGAGTTAAAAAGTGGCTCCATTGTGGGGTTTTGAAAAGTCATCAATTACATAATTCTGCTCCCACAGACAGTCTATAATATCTCACCACCTCTCTCTTTGGTATCCACCTATCTGACATGTTCAGTGTTTTCACTAAGATGTAAATGTCTGTAAAATTCCAGTTTTATTCTCCCTCAAAAATACTTAAAGTAAACTTATCAAAGGTAATATTTCTGATAGCTTTAATAGGAAACATATGTGTCTGCTCCATAGAGGATCATTTGTCTTCCTTAGTCCCTCTTAAAAGAGAAAAGATAGTGTAAAAACAACACCTGAAAAGATTTAAAAGATGAAAATTCTTTGGCTAATATCCATTATCTACAGTATATGAAATGTCGACATGACCTGGCAGAGTTGACCACCAGCACCAAAGCAGAACAGTCCACTGGGAGACGCTATTAGAATGTGTGTTGAGGTTGGAAAGCATTGAGTATTGATCATTACTTTATGTCAGACACTATCAAAATACATATACACAGACTATAAAAGGAGAAGAAATGTGAACGCAGTCAAAGAACATGAAAAGGCATATACACATCAGCTGAAGGAGAATACAAGAGCGTGTAAATAGATACAGGGAGTGAGCTTGTTGTTCCACAGGAGTAGACTTTCCAATTCCCTGTCTTGCTCTCTCACATCTGCGCTGGGTCATTGACGTGGTAAATGTGGAGAGTTAAAAGCAAGGGACTAGAAATAGAATCCCATCTGAGGTCATCTGAGGATATGAGTCATCCTTTTCCGATGGCGAAAGCTGAGATACCTGTGCAGTGTCCATGACATCCTCCTCATCCCCATCAAAATTAATAGAGTTATGGAGTCATTTATTTGGGCAAGAAATTAATATGAGCTGCCACGTGTTACATAACTTGGTGTCTTGAACCTCGTAGGACTTTTTTGTCTCCATAAGTCATGTGAACAATTATACTTGTTTGTTTGGGTTGGCTACAAAGTTAGCAGCTCAGTGATGATATTGTACCTCCGTTTGCAAGTAATCTGTATTAATGTGCTTTGCTCCCATGTCTGGTGGATTTCTGGTGAGCGTCACGTTTTCAAGTTCTGCCGAGCGCATGGCACTCCACCAACGCTGTTTCATCAAAGCTATTGTGAAGGCATTGGAGTGTGTCCCTTGTTCATTTACAGCGACTTCAGCCAGATTCATCTGCTTGTGAAGTGAGGCTGAGTGGTGCCATTCAGTGCGACAGGATCATGATGCAGGCTGAATGAGACTTTGTGTAACTCTCCAGCCTCAGGTAGCCAAGTGCATCTTTAGGAGATTGTCATGAAGAGGAAGGTGGTGGAGGGGCTGGAGGAGAAAGATGCACAGATCAGAGACATGGTAGACAGCATGACAACCAGCAGCCTTCATGAGAGAGAGTGCTGTACCGCTACTGCACGCTCACAGATGTTGTTCATAAATATTGCTGATGTTGGAGGCCCAGGCATGTTTATGGGCACTTCCACCATGGACTTTGTGAGTGGGCGACACAGGCAGGGCTGCAACATATCTGCCCAGGTAATGGCGGATGAAGTCCTGCTCTTCTTGAGATTGAGCTGTCTGAACTCTCATCTCCAACCGTGATGAATTACCGTGGGCCTGAACGTTGTCATATTCTAGTGCTGCTCCTGGTGACAGGCAGATGGCATCTGTCTCTGAGGGCCTCTGAGTGCTGCCCCTTCAGTGCCTGATTAAAACTCTGATTTACATCCTTTACTGTTGGCAGAAGGAGTGAGGAGAATGACAGAGATCTCTTACCTCTGCACAGTGTGAGTGCCGTTGATTTAGAACCAACGCATGATGTTTTTTTTTTACAAAGAGGAATAGAGAAGCATTTAGGAATAGTACAAACACTTCAAACTTGTTTATCAAAGTCATGAAATTCATAAGAGTTGCAATGGTCTGAATGTCAAGGGAATAAAGTTATGATACAAGAACCCAAGAACCCTGTTAAAGAGAACCTTGTTATAGATTTCTTCATATTGAAAATGTGAACTTAGTTTGGATCTGTCATTCTAAAGCATGCAGAATTCCCTAAATCCCCGCCTGATCTGCAGGCAATGCCTGTCTACATCGATTTAATGCTCTTAAAGAATGACGTGCTAATGGAGGGACTTATTACAGGTCTGTGAGACGAACTTGGGAATTCTGGAGTTGGAGTGCCCCAACCTTTGATAAGCGCGTGGCTGACAGCAAGCTCATACTGTTTCATAAGCTGTCCCATGAGACATTCCCTTAATGAGAGGTATTTTAATACCATTTAATGCAATACAGATGTGGTAGGCTACATTTTACCCAAACAAAGAAGTGTCTTTACACCAAACTGAGCAAGAAACACATGTATCTTATCAGATGTGATAGCAGTACATTATCCTATATTAAAATATATGACTTTGGGGGAAAGATTGTGTTAAACACACCCCTCCCCCTGCCAGTTCTTCTTTCTAACCGTCTAGGAGATGAGGCTCTGTTTGTCCGGTGGGTTTGTCTGCAGAGACACACGCCAACCCTGTGGGCTGGGACAGATGAGTTGATGAAATATGGATGTCAGTGAAGCACTTTACAAGCAGACCAAGACCAGCCACCAGCAGCCTCAACTACACCGCTGCTCCCACACCTCTCCAGCTTCTCTTTTGCTCTGTCGGTCTGTCAGTAGTATTAACTACAATGTTCGAATAATATTAATAATAACATGGATTTAGATGTGACTATGCAGGAAGAGGGATTTGGAAATGGATGGTGTGTGTGTGTGGGGGGGGTCTTTATAGATCCACAGCGTTCTAAAGGGGTAAGTTTTGAGTTTTATGGATCGCAGAATCGCATTTAATTTTGGAAAATGCTGATGAGGCAAAAAGGTGAGGGCAGATAAGGGCATCGAAAGGAATAATCCAGCCATTGTGTTGTTAGAAAAATATACATGCCATAAGTCAAACTACAACAATAATGACTAGAGGTTTATGTTCAACCAATTTACATCCTTTCTGAGTAAGCATTTCATGGACTTGTTTATGACTCCTGATTGTCTTATTTACAACAATCTTTTCAACATGCTGCAAACCGGCCAAGACTGGCACAAGCAGGCAGTATTTTTATATGTAGACGCTCATACCCTTCCCTGAGTCATGTGTGGTCTGAGAGTGTATGTAAATAAGTCTGTTCAGGCTGTCAGGCTTTTTTCCACCCAAACGCTTTCTTCCACCTGATCACATGTCTTGTCTTACTGGACTTAATGTTTATGTCCACCTGATCACATGTCTTGTCTTACTGGACTTTGTGTATTTTCTTGCTCCAGACACAATGCTGCGACTTTCTCAGGGGTAACAGTCAGATCATAAACTCTTTTGATCGAGACTTCAGAGAGGCTGTTCTGATTGCGCAGACAGTGCCTTCATCAGGTGGCTGAATTCTCCTTTCTGCCCTGTGCCTTACACAGGGACACATGAATAGCTTTGATCACTCTGGTCATGAGCCATGGATACCAAAGTGATATTTTAGATTTTTTTTCTCAGATCCCTTTATTTTCCCAGACTGTAGGATAACAGCAGGGAGAGGCCAGCAGCGTCCAGCATGTCCACATCTGAAACTCTTAAAACTCTTAAAATGTATGTGCTCATCATCATCAGAGATTCAATCACCAAGCAGAGTCTGAGCTCTCATTCCCACCTCATGACAGCTCTGTTTAGGCTGCTTCACTCCTTTTATTGCACAAGAGTGAATATAAACCCACCAATGATTTAGAACACTACTCAATATGCACCACTCTACAATCATGCAATCCTTCTGTCTTAGTACGTCAGTACGTCAGTCAGTCAGTAAGCGTTTATTTATAGGGCAATTTTCATGAACACGTTAAATGCTCTACACCAAGAACATAAAAAGTCATGACAACAATTCTTTTTTTTTTATCCAGAAGATAAAACAGCTGAAATGTCCATTGGGCAATGATGGCATGAATATGAATTGTCATTGAACAGACCAACCCAGTAACCTTGGCTCTCTGGAGAGCTCTGGAAGCACAGATCAGTCTGAAGTGAAGTCAAGAGTGATATCTCTAAGTAGAAGCCGCACATTCTGATTGATTGGTGACAGTCAGATCTCTTATGGTTTGTTACCAGGAAGTGTGTGGTTTTTCTGTGGATCTGAATGCACAACTCCCAGCTTCTGTTCAAAATTCTGCATAAGCTCAATCACTGGACTAGCTTTGGTAAAAGCACTCACAAATTGGTGAGGCAAAACTTGATTAAGTTTCAGCATAGTCGAAACCCAGGGGTAAAAAAAAAACATTAATTTTTCTATGCATGTCTTCAAAAGTATGCCTTAGAGTTCCCCTTAGAGAAGCATTCCTACATTTCTGAAATGTATTGTAGTCATCATGTAGGAGGTGAGTAGGGTTGGAGTGCAGGCAGGGCCGTTTCAAGGCCCCAAGCAAAATGGACATGGAGGCCCACCGCACGCAAAGACTACAGGAACCACAGAATAGCCATACAGTTTAAGTTCACCCACACTTTATATAATTAAAAAATGTTGACAGTGCAAATACTGCTGTTGCATATATATACTGTGCATTAGTTTTGAACATTTTGAACATTTGAACATTTGCAAAAACACCACCGTACCATAAAATCCAATATCAGCTTCTTCCTCATGAATGGATGGTGTACCTGGGAAAATAATTTTAAAAAAATCTGAAATTACCTGTGAAATACGTTTGACCATTTCACTGTTAGCATATTGGAAAAGGTCATTAACAGCTCAGCTCAGTGAGAGAAATTTACTCTACCTTCATCAGTGGAGGTATCCTTAGGAAGAGCCTGAGGGCTGAGAAATTTAAGCAAAGCACCTTGAGGGAGAAAGAAAAGATATGTTAGCATTTCCATATTTTGATATTTAGAAGGGATGCAGCTGCTTTCACAACTACCAATGCTTACTGTAAAAACATCCCAAGCTAATGTTATACATTGACCTAGGCCTACTTGTAGCTTAACATAGCATTTAAGCGTTCTGCTGTTTGAGAATTAGACAGACGCACCTGGTGTAAACAGTTGGCGTGCATGAATACTACTAGACATGAATGTTCCAGTCTGCTTTGATGCACAGAATTTATCGTGTGGTTTTCCTAACCCCCATTTGGTAAATAGATTATCACGGTCGAATAGTTAGTATAGCAGAGAAGCTATGCCTCTTTCATCAAAACGTATTAGGCCTACAAAGCTATAGCAATGTTATGTCATTAAATACGATAAACAGTGATTCTGGAACATATCTGCGTCTTCCTTATCCTGTTAAAAACATATTACAATGTGTAACCATATTCCGTCCGTTCAGAAAAAAAAGTTGCACTAACTGTTCTAGTTTGTTACTTCAGCATGGGCCGTCAGGCAGGTAGTTAAAGAAGCCCTATGCAGGTCTGGTTATTCCTTCGCTGTTTCTGGGTTTTTCTCTGATTTGGGCTCGCATTTTTCACGACATAGCTCCCCCTGCAGCTTCGGTAGCAAGTGACTGATACGCTAAACCCCCCACTAGCTAGCGAGCTAGCCATCAAGAAACCAAGCTAAACACATACAGGGCTCACAATAAAACGGTCGAGCAAACACATTATTCAAGAGACTATCAAACCACATTACAAAAACAAAGTTCACCCAAAGGGAAGGCTACTTACAATTTCAACAGCAACAAAGCCAAGTCGGAGTCCGTTTTGCAGTCTTCTTAGAAACTACAATCTGACTACATTTTCGAGGCTCGATTGGATACTTCCGGATGTGTTCGGACCGCGACCAGAAAGTTGCATATTCGGTTTTTCCGCGGAGAAGCACTAGGGAGAGACAAAGCACCCACCAAACGACCCAAAAAGTGTTGTAGAACCATCAGAACGACTCTCAACCTGCATAATTAAGGTAATTTTTGCTAAAATTGTTGCATAGGGCTTCTTTAACATAAACATTTTTTGCTAGGCTAGCCTTCCTGCTGTGACATTACACCATTTGTACAAGACAAGTAGAGCTATTGTATCCAGTGTAATTTATCACTTACCACTATCTTGTTTTTTTCTTGTCATCCTCTTCCTTTCTCTTCTTTCTTTTCTGGCTTCCGGACGCATAACTTTTTCCGGCAGCAGAGATCACGAACCTGGCTGGCTGGCTGCTGTCAGCGACTACTGAGAGGGGCCCCCTTGAGGGGGATCCCGGTATTGCCGGTAACAGTGTCGTTGCACTTTACTGCATTGACTATCAAAGGGGCACTCACAGTTTGTCATTGCATTTTGTTCTTAACCAGCCGTTGTCTTGGGGCCCCTGGCCAGCTCGGGGCCCCAAGCAATTGCTTGGTTTGCTTGCCTTCTAGCAACGGGCCTGAGTGCAGGCAATCGTTATTACAGAGAACATCTACAATAAATGCCATGCAAGTCAAATTTAAAAAAGTTCCCAAAACAAAAACTAACCCTAACTTCTAAAACGGATAGTTCCGGTCCTTGATTTTGATTGGCTGAATCACGTTCGATGCCATTGTAAAATGCAGCATAAACATACACCTTGACCGCATTTCGTTCTATATTACTGCGCTACCACCACTTAATACAAAAGTTAAAGTAGCTGCGTCTCGACATTGTTAGGCAACCATTCAGATAGAGGAAATATATTTCTTGGCGGAAGAATGATTATCTAGGAATAACTCGTTATATTTCTAGTTGCTGTGACTTTACTTTGCCAGGTATTTATAGCAACAGTTTTAGAAAAGCAATAAGCCACTCGAAGTCCGTAGGTTACACTGATTCTACAACAGCTAAGGGGGGTTTTAGGCACAACGCCTCTTAGCTGTTGTAGAATCAGTGTAACCTACAGCCTCTCGGGGCTTATTGCTTAATGAAACTAAAACTGTTAATTGATTTATATTGACAGTTTTTTTTTTAATGAGGCACAAATGTAATGTAACTTGTATCCTTGGTGCAGATTGCAGTCAGTGCATATATTCAGGCACTAACACAACATTTTGTAGGCTCTAAAATAAAAAAAATAAAAAAAATAGAAAATAAAAAAGTAGTTAAATTATTGTTTATGTTGTTAAAGCGGTGAATTCAGGCAAAAACTTATAGCCAAACACAAATAAATTAAGGGCTTACGGCAAACATTTACTCAGAGTAATACTCTGCTTCCTCTGAACTGAGTTTAGATGACCGTGTATGAACCGCACAGTGAGTGAATGGTGTCTCTGATTGAGTGTTCTTCTGCAATCATGACATCTGTTCAGAGGGCAGTTTCTGATGCAGGTTGACTACATAATAGTGTTCGGCGCGCAGGCCCAGATGGCAGTGCTTAAGGCCCTCTCTCTGCCCCCTCAGAGATAGAATTAATAATGAGGAGCATGTGGTACATGTAAGCTTATAGATTATTAGAGTGTGGCTCCGCAGGACTGTGGGTGGTGTGTGCATTCCTCTGCTAAACACAGCATGACTAACTGTGCTCTACCGTGTAGAAACTCACCTCTCTGAGAAAACTGTGGCTATATTGTTGCACGATATAGATAGATACTCAATCTCCATTAGGCATATAGTATAAGATGTACAAAGGTGCAGGGGATCCTCTGATAAAAATCCAAATCAGCATCTGCTGTGAGCTTTGCAAATGAATTCACAGACTTGAGTCAAATCAGCACAGAGGTGGCTGAACCCTCTTGATGGCCCTTAGAGAGCAGATCACAAGGGGGTGAAGTCCTGGTGTGAACCTGATATGAATAGAGAATGTAATATCATCTCATCAAGACTTACCACTGCAGATTTAGCATGAAAAGTGTTTAATCTGACAGGTAGCAGTGAGGCCCAGGGCCACTGCTGGGTTTGGGTAGGTCAGGGAGTCAGTTTCCATTTTAGAACTACAGTTTCTAAAACTGATAGTTCCGGTCCTTGATTGTGATTGGCTGAATCACGTTCGATGCTGTTGTAAAATGTAGCATAAACATACACCTTGGCCGCATTTCGTCGTTATTATTTTTACAATACAATTTGTTCAGTTGTGGTTTGAAAATATACATGGCTTTAGGCAGTGTGGCCCTAAATTTTCCAGGTCCTCCCAGCATTGGACTCTCTCTCATAAAACAAATTGAGGAGCATAAATGAATGCAAAGCATTTTCATCTAGAAATAACTATTTGTCAGTGAAAAGAGATGATGCTTGGAGGAAATAAAACCATATAATAAAAATGAGCCCTAAAAATAGATTGATGCTGGGTATATTTTCTCTGAGGTTGATGGCTTGACTCTTTGCTTTGTTGGTTTTTGGGCCAAACATGCAACTTTTACACAACATTTGTTGTGAGAGCTTTCTTCTTCTCCATTGTTGCTGTGATTGTCTGTGTTTTTGATTGATTGATTGTGTTTTTACACTGAATCTCTGGGTGATGGGATGGGAATGTGTTTTTCACTCTGCTGACTAAGCTTTCAGTTAGCCCCTCTGCCCCCAGCTTCTGTGCCTATTGTGGAGATCTTTCCAATTTGCCATCAGCTTGTCGATAGAAAGGACATCGCAAAGAGCAGACTATTAGTGCAAATGAATAAGGTCTTTGATTGTGCATGAAGCTTCAAGGTTCAATCAGTTTCAAGGCTAGTTGGGGGCCAAGCAGCGAAGCTGTTTAATTTCACAAAGTTTCATGTCTGCACTTCGAGTGCTCTAGCGCCACCAACGTTTCAATTTTTTTTTATTACATCTATGCACTTTTTGAACATTAAGGTATATTTGGAATCCTTGGATGAGACCAAACTCAACGCACCCCATTATGTCAATATCCGCCATGTTTGACGTTCCGCCATATTGAATTTCATCAAAACCAAAATCAGTGCATGGGGTCAGGACCCAATAAGGAGGATAATCAATAAATTTGATGACTTTTGACCTATAGGTGGCGCTATAATAAGCAGAATTACGTTTTTGGCCTGTAACAGGTGATGTGTTTGAAATTAAAACTTAACAGTGGTGTCTGTTAATACTGTGGGAGGTCCTAAGGCAGACAGATGTGAATTTGTGACATCATCGTAATTGATCCGGACGCCATATTGGATTTATCAAAAACACCTAAAAGTTTTCAAAGGTCACAAAGTTTATCTGATTTTCACAAAACTTGACGCAGATGATCGTCAGACCATGCCTCACAAATGCATTGCTTTTTGAAGCCATATTCAAAACCCGTCACCCGTCGTGACCAATCAAGTTTGGCGGCAAAGACAAGAAGGGAAGTGATATCTCAGCAAGACTTTTGCATATCAACACCAAACTCAGGACATGGTCTCAGGACGCAATTAGGAGGAGGCTCAAGAAATTTGGTGCATTTTGACCACTGTGTGGCACTATAATCACAGGAAGTATAGTCATATTTCAGCAACGCTTTGACATATAAAAACCAAAGTCAGTACATGGGGTCAGGACCCAATAAGGAGGAGGCTCAATACATTTAATGACCTTTGACCACTAGGGGGGCGCTATAATCACAGGATGCTCATATTTCAGCAATGCTTTCACGTATCGAGACCAAACTTAGTATATGGACTTGGGACGTTATCCTGAGGACACAAAATAAATTTGGCGACCGTCAACCACTAGGGCGGCGCTAGAGTAACAAAAGTTTAGGTCATATCTCAGCAATGCTTTCACGTATCAAAACCAAACTTGGTTCATGGACTCAAGACCACATCCTGAGGACACACAATAATTTTAGCAACCTTTGACCACTAGGGGTGCTATAATTTGCAACACTTTCTCGTATCGACACCAAACCTGGTACGTGGACTCGGGACCACATACTGAAGACGCTCAATGTATTTAGTGACCTTTGAACACTAGGGGCGCTATAATTATCAACACTTTCTCGTATCGACACCAAACTTGGTATGTGGACTCGTGACTACAACCTTAGGACGCACAATACATTTGGTGATGTTTGAGGCGTATGTGTGAGGAGCTATTAGGGTGTGTGGGAGAGGAGGGTTATCTGTGTATATGTGTGTGTGTGGGACAGGGGGGTTAATTGGGTGTGTGTATAAGGTAACAACATTGGGTTGCCATGACAACTCCTGCTCAACTGCTTGGCCCCCTTGCTGCTTGCAGCTATATTTATGAATGGCTTTCTATTTCATTGTGACCAGTAAATGGCCTTAAAGGGTTTTTTTTTTTCTTCATTTAGATCAGTTTAGTGTCACTGGAAAAAATAGACATAGAATTCAAAAACATTTCCGAACAGCAGTTCAATGGGCAGGCCTTGAGTTCCTTGCTTGTGATATTTCACTCTGAAAAGACATTCAAGTGTCCTCTGTATTATTATGTCTTATTATTTTCTTCCGGATTTTTTGATTTTTTTTTTCTTAAGTAATTTTGTGTCAATGATTCCCAGGACACTGAAAGGCCGGGGTGCTTGAAAGTTGGTTTGGTATGTAGTACCACAAGGATGACACGGAACCATTGTTTTTCGCTTTGATCCGCCGAAAAAGCAAAAATTAGGTGTTGTAATCGCAAGTATCTCTGGCTGACATGGTCAAAACTGCACGAAATTGGAGGTGTAGGATCATTATGACACCCTTTGAATGTATGCCAAGTTTTATGGAATTCTTTTCATGGGGGGCCATAAAATAAATTCATTTATTTGTACATTTAGTGACTGTACACCAGCTGGCCTGTAGATGGCCGGACACAGTTTTCTGTGAATATCTCAATAAACGTAGGGCCTAGGATGACCCATTTTTTTGTACAGTACAGGCCATTGAGGGTTGAACAAATTACAACCATAACCACAACCATAACCATAACTAGAATCATATCTGTGCACTGGTATAGAAAAATAAGTCCAGTCATTGTGGCCAAAGTAGCAAATATTCAAAAACCTCGTGGCATTCAGAGTAGCCTAAAGAGAAATGGGGGAAAGGGGGCATGATGGTAAAACAGTGATTTATTTGCATGGCTAGGCCGATGCCCGAGGCACCCTCTTTGCTGTTGGTAGCATTGGCTAACTAGAGCCAGATTTCGGAGTGCAGGGGTCAATATCACACCGGAATTCTCCTTTAATGACTTGGCAGAATGAGGCCCGTTTCACACTAGGTGCGTGGTGTGAGCGTGTCAGCTGCGTGGCGTGTCCGTTTTTATTTCGGCTCCCATGTTAACAGGTTAGACCTTGCACACCGCCTGTGTGACACGCACGTCTCAGGTGCGGCGAAAACGCGTGCGTGCTAGGAATAGGACTCACGCTTATTTTTCATGCCACACTCAAGCATGTTGGAAGTCTGCCCCTGTGCCCTGTTGAACTTTCTATTTTCTCTGTTTTTCTGTCTTTTCACCTTCCTCTTCTCTCTTTGTCTCAGTCTATCTGTTTCCATATAGAAATGTGTTTGATGATAAGCATTTCTCATTATAATTTGGGTGATGTTTTCGCCCTCTGAAGCAAGTGGTTTCATTATCTTCTCAATCCCTGTCACTATCCAGCTTGACTTGATTGCACATGTGAGGTGTGCCGGCTTACACCAGTGTGAAATGCAGCAAACATTATTCCAGTCACACTCACACATTTTTAAGTATATTTTTTTGGCCTTTTTATGCCTTTAATGATAGTGACAGTGGAGAGTGGAAGGAAGTGAGTGGGAGAGAGAGCAGGGGTGGGATCCGGAAAGGACCACGGGGCGGGAATCGAACCCGGGTCGCCGGCGTACGGTGCAGGTGCCCCAGCCAGTTGCGCCACAGCTGGGGCCTCTCACACAAACTTGTTGACATCAGAATGGCTGCTTGGTATAGAAGCCTACCCCGCTGAGGATGTTTCTCATTGGAGGGGGCAAAGGGCTGCTGGGAGACCTACTTTGTAGTGTCAAAGCAAATTAAGGCGTTACACATCAAGCGTAGAGAGCCAGCTTCAACTTTCCCTTGTAGACCCTGGAGCACAGAGTTTATCTGGGTTGGAATCAGACAACGCCCCTCTTTGGCAACTACTACATCTCTGAGAAAATTGCCAAAATTAGGTCAGTCAGTGCAACTTGTTTTTAACTACAAAGCAATGACAATTATCTCCCAAGGCTTAGGAATGTGAGAAACTGAGCGAAGAAACAAAAACAGAGACCATTGGCTCTGTTTTAAAGAAATAGAGTAAACTATGTGTACTGTGATAGTGTGTTTAATGCATTTGTTTGTTTGTTTATAACTATCTTCGTCTCTTGTCTTTTGTTTTTAGACTTTCATTTTAGCTTTTTGGTATGCACAGGACCAAACAGGACATTGCTAATACACAAAGAATTCAGAGTGAATCATCTAAAAGCTAAAAATTACCAGAGTGTCAGTGATATTAAATTCATCTATCTTGGCCAAGTCCAGAGATGGAGAAGTGCATTGCTGAGAGGCACACATAATTCCAAGCCCATAAGCCTGTGTGGAGAGACGCTGATATGCAGTTGGGTAGGCCTGTGCAGCATTCGGAGGCTTATGAGATGGTGTTACAGTGACAGTGTGGCAGCAGATTAATGAAGCCGTGGCTGAGGATTTGCTCCCGGCTGGTCTGGGTTCACACTTAACTTCTCCTGGATGTCTGATGTCCTCTGAAAAGACTGATGTCTTCACGAAGACTGGGTCTGACTATGTGATTTTGGAAGATCCCTATGAATTTCATACTATTCCACATCAAACTTGCATCTTGTTCAAGCTACAGCCCTAGATTTGGCAGAGGGCATTGGAAAAAGTGTGCTGCAGGGTTGTAATTCTTTGCACGTTTTGTCTCCTTGTAGTCAAAAAGCAATATGAGATATCCATCTCCCCCATCACCACCAGCGAAATTCCACACTCCCTCCTGCACATCAATTCTGATTCTCAGAGTAAAGGCCCACCCAACCACATACCTATTAATAGCAGGCCACACAAATGCCCTGTCTCCCAATGCTTGCAGTGGAATCTTCTCAATGGTGCAAGAAACCACATAATGTGCTGTGGGCATGGCTATCTCCCTGTTGTCTTCCTCCCTCCAACCAAGTGCCTGCTGCTTAAGGTCGACCCATATATGAACTTTACTCCTTACAAGATGGGTGACAAGAATCAAAAGTCAATCACAAGCATGTCACAACTTTACGATTTTGCATTAACAAGGGTGCACCTGCTTCATTCAGTTTACTTCAAAAAGAACAGAGAAAACTGCTGCCCTGAAATATTTTATGTTTTTTACTAAACATATTCATTAGCATGCCATAAAATACTGTATTTTATAAGTACTAAAGTCTCTGGTTCTTTTACCTTAAACAAACGGCTTCAGGGACTCTTGATATTGCACTATGGAATGCCGTTGGTCATAGCGTCCTAGCACTAAATTGCTAGGGGCATATAAATTCTTTCAGTGTAAATTATGTAATAAAAACACTCATTCTATAATTTGAATAAACAGGACTTTAGTGAGGATAAGTGACCACTGACACCACCAACCAACCAGCACTATGCCCAAAACAAAGAGCTCAGAACAAGGATTGATTGTGAGAACAGCACAGTGTCTGTGCAATTTGATATGCAAGACCAGCTTGAATTCAGCTTGAATATATCTGAAAAGTAACTGAAGGAATTAATGGGAAACATATTGTATGTGACAGTGAAGTGGCACCTCAAACAAGGATTAAGTGAGCCATTACAATCCCCAACATTTATTTGGACTTAAAATCAGTTAATACTGACTGCAACTCATGTAAATACTGTAGATTCATCATGATTAAATTGGGTATTAGGTTTCCCTTTGATGAGGCCACCCCTCATTAGAGCAAGACCACATGATTAATTTGATACTAACCTTACACCACTTAATGATTACAAAATAGATTTTCTGTGACCCTGCCTAGTTTGGTGCTTGTGTCCAAACTACAGAAAGCTGGTAGCAATTGAGTTTGGAAACCAAGTGAGCTTCATTAGACCATCAGCTGAGCGGTCTGGCTCTGCCCAGCAGGAATCCTGCTTTAGCCTGTACACCTGCAAAATGAATGACTCTCAAGCCCTATAGCCCTCCATTAGATGTGAATTAGCATCACATGACAAGTCAACTAATTGATTACTCTGTGGCAGGGAGGGTGGATGTTATGTCATCTTTTACAATAATTTTTTTAATACATTAAATAGGTATTTGTTTGATTTGCAGTGTGGTTTTGTTGCTTAAAACCATTTCTTCCTGTGGTTTAATTTGTAGTGTTTAGTGTTATCTGCAGTGGCTCTGCCCTCATTAACCTATGTAATGTTACTGTTCATAAGAGTAGATTAGAATACAAGAATTATGGCATGTTGAAAAATAAATATTAGTGAAAAGTCAGGAGCCCAAACTATGTGGACATACTGTCTTAGAGAATAGGGAAACTTGGTAAATGCAATATATGTGTAGGGTTTCCCAATGTAGAAAGGACAAGGAAACATTAATTGCTCATTTTTAAATAAAAATTATAATACAAAATCTTTTAAAAATAACCCATAAAGATTTCCATACTATCTTGTGTATCAGCCGTATCACTGAGGCAATCTGTGTGGTTAGAGAAGGTAACCTGCACGGGCCTAATTGACCTGAATGATTACAGTCATTATTTTGGATTGTCATTCATTTGTACTCAGCAGGTATACCACACTAGCTGTCCCACATTAGCGTCACATATTCAGTACAATCTAATTTTGTCATACACGCAGAAAGGGAATGAAGAGTCAGTCAAAGCATTAACAGTCAATTCAGCATAAAAAGACAATGATGATAACACTGATGTTATGACCTTTAAGTCATCCTCTCCTCCACTGAAAACATTGGCTGCAGACAACAGGCAGCTAGCCAGTGAAAAGAACAAACACACTTGCATTCACAGTAAACAACCTTTTATCTGGCAGAATGTATCCAACTTGCCTCTGAACTGTGGCACAACATGCCTCCTTCATATGGCGCGGTGCTGTTCGCATTCATCCTGAGTAGAGTATGGGGAGGAGGAGACGCAGGCCAGGGCTGAGGATGGCTCTGTTTGTGTTCGCTGTGCCCAGAGCCTTGCATCGCATCGCATCCACACAACAGCCTGAGCTCCAGGATTGATGGCTTATCTCTCTGCACATATGGTGATAACCTCTGGCAGAGCATTCTTCACCTGCGGTACGGAGATCAGAGGCAGTGCCGGTCAGACGCTGAGGTGAGCTCTGTGTTGACGTTGGACAGTGTGAACTCTTGTGCCTCATTCCAGAGGCATGAAGGCAGCCAGGAGACTCCCCACTAATTGCCTCCTGACTGGGCTGTGAGTGTGCATGCTCAAGAGTCAAACTCTAACCCTCGGCAGTCTACAGCAATCTCATTCTCAACAAGATATCACAATACAGATAGACAGCCCTGAGTGCAAAGGTGAATATGGTATACTGCGACATGATTTCAGACAATGCTAACAATATCCTGTGCTGTCCTAGGTTGTGATGAAGCATAGATTCAAATTTTAAGGTTGTTAGAGTTTTTAGATGCTATGGTCCAGTGCATTTCATCACACGTTTTCACAGTGTGTTATGAGATTAAGTAGAACTCTAAAAGAGTAAGGTGTTCACGTTACGGGATGACAGGGTGTGTAAACAATACAAATGTAAATTCATTGCACGGGGAAACATAACATCCTCCTTACTGGCAGCACACACACATTTCTTCCCTGTGATTACTAAAGGAATTGTTCTGGTGTACATTTGCCAGCGAGCTCAGCTCCTCCAAAACAGATGCCTGTCTTTCAGTGTACACATATACTGTGGAGAGGGCTGCTTCTCCCCTGACCGTCTGGAGAAGGTGAAAGTCGTCTGTGGAAGGAGACGCAGTAGAGTGTGGAGTTCCAAAATATACAGAAATGGCTGATGGACTATGGATCCTTTGCTTTTGTTACAGTGGATCATTCAACTGTGGAGTTTATACTGACACATGATGATGGACTCAAGACACACTGAGGTAATAGGTTTTGGACCGGACTGGGTCCAACTCAAGCTCAACAGCTGAGAGAGTCTCCTGAGGTCAACAGGAGATTTGGAATGATAACGATATCCAGCTATTTTAGATACAATACAATTTACTTGAGCCCTGAGTCATGAAACTAACCTGAACATACATGTAATGACAAAGGCTGATCTTAGGTCAGTAAGGGATACGGCCTAATATATTACAGTGATTAGAATGAAATTATCCCCATCATCAATGATTCAGTCTGTGCTCATCTGCATCTGAGGAATGAACCTGAACAATGCTTTTTGTCATTTTCCCTCCATGTGATAATTCATTTCCATGCTAATTATCCTAATTATGAATAAGTAATTAATGACTGTAAAGTGAAACATTGTCACCTCACTTCAAAACAAGAAGCCATTTCCACTGAAAAGCTACGTCGCACACAGGTCTTACAGTGGTGGCTGCTAAATCTCTTAGGCTCACTCCCTGAACTCTATAAGGCTTTTCTTTGTTTACTTTTCATTTGCGTGCAAATAACCACAAGAAAAATAAACACTCACCACTTGGAAATGTTGGCCCTGCAGCACACAATAAGTTTTCCAAGAAAATGAAAGCATATATCGCTGTTATGCTCTGAAGGCACCTGTAGTTGCACCTGTAAGATTAATAGCAGGTTATAAATAGACTCATGTCCAAACTTAGTCTACGAATTGGAAGGCTCCAAGCGTCACACTCATTCATAATGAGTTGCAGTGGAATCTTTTTAGAGTGGTTCGCCTCCTGACCTTAAGTTCTGTTCTTTGTTCACTGCCCCCTCTGTCAAAGCTCTAAAATCTCTATTTATGACCTCATGACCCCCTTCCGGGGTTGCTGTTTCAAGGCATGGGTTCATCACGCAGATTGAAATATATTTTTGTTGGCTACAGAAGGGCAGGGTTGGGTCAGATTACTTTGAAATGTAATCCATTACTGACTACAAATTACATGGCAATTTTTGTAATCAGTAACGTAATCAGGATTACCAAAAACATGTAACGTTACTTTAGGATTACTTTTAGATTACTTCAATAAATATGTCCCTTAAGTAAAAGACACCGCCACTGAATTGATGAAAGAATTCTCATTCTATTTTTCTGTTTATTATTTCATTACATCTAAGAAATCTCTTTGCTCTGAGTAAAGCATTCCTGTGTGAATTAACTGATATTTTCCTCCAAAAATCTTAATGTAGCCCCTTGTTTTAGTGTTACCATTTACTTTGAGGTCACCAGGTCCCATTGTCTGAAAAACACCCAAAACTAATACATTTTTATAGCTATTCTCCACTTTGGGGGTGGTATTTTGGTGGTTGAAATTTTCCCCATCCCAAAATTTATCACTTAGTCATGGATGTGATCATGGATCACTATTCTCCACTATTTTTGATCCCGTGAGGGAAATTTGGTCTCTGCATTTAACCCAATCGGTGAATTAGTGAAACACAAACAGCACACAGTTAACACACAGTGAGGTGAAGCACACACTAATCCTGGCGCAGTGAGCTGCCTGCAACAACAGCGGCGCTCAGGGAGCAGTGAGGGGTTAGGGGCCTTGCTCAAGGGCACTTCAGCCGCGGCCCACTGGTCGGGGCTCGAACCAGCAACCCTCCGGTTACAAGTCCAGAGTGCTAACCAGTGGGCCACGGCTGCCCCAAGGGCACACCTGGACAATGAATTTAGCTTTGTCCATGTCCATTTCAATTGTGGGGGTGAGAAAATTATTCCTTTGGGATGTTTTTCAACCAGGGGGACCTGGTGACTTTCTCAAAGTAAACGGTAACACTAAAACAAGAGGCTACATTAAGATTAGGAGGAAAAGATCAGGCAGTGTGCCGAGAGACCTGCCCAAATAGTAAATAAGTTAGTAAGTAAGTATAGATACTCTTTTGATCCCGTGAGGGAAATTTGGTCTCCCAATCCACGAATTAGTGAAGCACAGTGAACACACAGTGAGGTGAAGCACACAATGAGCACACAGTGAGGTGAAGCACACACCAACCCGGAGCAGTGAGCTGTCTGCTACAACAGCGCTCGGGGATCAATGAGGGGTTAGGTGCCTTACTCAAGGGCACTTCAGCCGTGGATGTGGGCATGGGAGAGCAGTGCTCAACCACTTTCCCCGCCCACATTTTTTCTACTGGTCGGGGATCAAACCGGCAAGTCCGAAGCTTGTCGAATTAAAAGATAACTAGGCTATCATTAAAAAGTTGCATTGCTTGCATGATAAAATGTAATCAGGTAATCCCCAACAATGTAACTGTAATCTGATTACACAATTTTTTTATTGTAATCTGGGCTGATTATAGTTACTTGATTTTTGTAATCTGATTACGTAATCCAGATTACATGTAATCTGTTACTACCCAACCCTGCAGAAGGGCATTCATGCCCCACACCACCTACACCTCCACTTTTTGAGCACCTGTCCCAAGAGTGAATTGGAGACTGAGGGAATGCAGTGAGCTATGTATTGACAGTTATATATTGACAGAGGCCCTGTGGAAAGAAAGAGAGAAAATAGAGAGGAGGGAAGCGAGTGATAGAGGGTGGAAATTATGCAACAGAAGTATGAGTTTTAGTGAGAGAATAATTACACCGGTCAAAGGGTGCCAAGAACGAAACCTGTGTATGGGAGGACCCGTTGTTGTGCTGTTTGGTAGCAGTTTGAGTAGCAGTGTTGCATAACTCAGCCTGACTAGGCTCTACTTGTGCTCCTTGTCCCCACTGCGATGCGACTGGTCCCCATCAGCGGCTGACTGTACTGTGGACTGTGCTCTCAGGTCTGCTGCAGGGCCAGCTGTCATTCCACCTGTCTGGGGTCCTATTGTACTTCTCCAAAGCCAGCGTCCCTGCCAACAGGAGACAGATGCCTGATTTGTTTGTTTATGAAAAAGACGGAGGGTGGGGCTACAAACGAACACAGAGCTAGCCAATAACCACTCAAAGACTCTGAGTCTGTGTGTGTAATATGTACAGATGAATGCCCATGCAGAGGTCTGTCTCAACAAGACATACCTCCACAGCATCAGGTTTCATGTTGAAAAATACATGTATTTTCCAGATGCACCAGTATATCATAAATTATTTTTGCATCTTCCTTGATCCCAAAATCTGAAGACAAGAATGCATTAATCAGACAGCTGTATTTTCAATGGCAATATTTTGAGAACTTTGAAGCATTTTCTCAGATGGCTCTCACTGCTTTGCCCCTCCAGTTCCCCACATTAGCAAATTAACTTGCCACTGTACTTAATGTCAGAGCACTCGCCATACCATACCATCACATCTGTGCAGGGTTTTCTGCCAAGATGAGGCAATGGACTGTAAACTATTTATTCTGGGGCTTTGGTTGTTTATTTCTTTTTTAATGTTCACTTACTGTTTTTTTGTCTATTTGATTCATTGCTTTTAATTTATTTTTCATGAAGCTCAATTGCAGTCTATCTAATGATTGACCAGTGGTAGAGACTATTCACAGTAACTGCTCTGGAGGCAACGAAGGTGAGGAGAAATCCTACTGTCAATCATCAGAGGCAACAAAGGTGAGGAAAAATCCCACTGTCAATCAGAGGCAAAATGGCAGCTCTGGTAATAATGGCCTTGTGAAATGTCAGAGAGCTGCCCCTTCACATCTTGTGGTCACTTAATGCCTGCAGAGGAACTGTTCTGAATTTCTAACATGACATATTCTGCATTTTCAGAAAAAAAAACATGAAGACATTCTTTGGACATCACCAGCACACAGAGAGAACTATGTGTTCACGTTCCTTGTGCCGTGTTGAGTTTTCCATTTGCAACCAACCATGTCAGATGAAGAACTCATTTTCACTCACAAATATATACACAGACTTAACTTACAGTATAGACAACACAGAGAAGCATGAGTATTCATACACACATTAAATATGGAGACAGAGATAAGGCACACTGTATGGATGCATTGCAGATGATTACACATGCCTCTTGCTCTAGACATGTCTAAATTCAATGCTCAACTTCTACTATTGCCATTTCCTGTGTCCTCCTCTTCCATTTAGAAGATGTAAATGTCAACCCATTTGTGCATTTTCTTCCTTATAAGTGTCTGTGGGTTGGAAGTGTGACCGGATATCTCAGTGACAGTGTATGATGAACGATGTACGCTCTGCTGGACGTGCAGATTCCACCACGTATGGTCCTTCTGAGTACCCTCTATGCTGCCGAACCATTTGTCTTACAACATGACCAGAGCACCACACACATCATCTCAGCTCTCAGTCTGCTGTGTCCAGTTAACACTCAGTCACACTAGGCAGGCAATGACAGACACGTGCACTGTTTGGGAGGCCAGGTGACATACCACTGCAGAGACAAGGATAAAGAGGGGGGTTTATCACATATCACTTTGAATGTTTTACTGTTTTACTGTCTTAAAGGCTGTTGTCTGAGGTACCTACAAACCTACAGTACACCTACAAACACTAGTCTTTATAGCTGACTATAAGGGAGGGTGAGAGAAAGAAAGAAAGAAAGAAAGAAAGAAAGAGAATGCATGGATGGATTCAGTACTGTGACAGGGGTCAAATCCTACCGTGACCATTTGGGCCATTATGGGAGTGATGATGTAGGAAATAAGTGAGGAAATTGCCCAAACGATAGCAGAACGTTCAGCACCCAGGGGAGACATTTGCTGCTTCCCTTATACACACATGATAGACTTGTCTAGTTTCTTGTCTAAAATTGTTTGGCTGTGAGAACATGTTTGAAAACTGCTCATCACAAACCAGGAAAAAGGGAAATCAAATTTCTGCTCTTCCTGTTTGAAAAGCCTGCACTTGGAAATTCTGTGCGGAATGTATGCTTTAGATAGTGCACCAAAATAGCTCAATCTTAAATAACAAGCCAAGGATTTCTGATAAATATTGTGGTTTTGCAGACTTCACTGTCTAACTCTCTTCTCCACAGTGTCCTATGCAGCCTGTCAAAAGAAAACAAAGTGAATGTCTAAGGGTATAACTCAGTTTGAATCAGTGGATTTCACCTGAAAAAAAAAACAATAATTTAATTTAACATACACCATGAACCCAGCAGGGTCTATTCTAGAATAGCTGGTGGGAGGTCAGCTTGCTCCCGACTCATTTCAAGGTGCAGACCCCAATTTCACGTTTTAGATTTCAAGTGGAATCCCTCATAAAATAATTATGATCTTCTATGAAGTTTATATCCTTCCAGGTCTGCTGCATTCATAATGCATTTTGCATTCTCTCTCTCTCTCTCTCTCTCTGTGTGTGTGTGTGTGTGTGTGTGTGTGTGTGTGTGTGTGTGTGTGTGTGTGTGTGTGTGTGTGTGTGTGTGTGTGTGTGTGTGTGTGTGTGTGTGTGTGTGTGTGCGTGTACTATAAGTCTGTGTATTCCAAGACTTGTTTAAATATATTGGAAGATATCAATAGTTCTTTGTATAATTCAGTAACTACATGAAAACCGGCGGTGCTGATTGATTAACCTCAGTGTGTGATTCTAGATTGTCTTTTGGCCCTTCTTACTGGCCATGCCCTCTCTTAAAAACCCACTCAGCTGCTGAATCAATGTATTATATTTAACACATACCATAAAAGTACAACTAAACACATGGAGATTTTTCACAATGTCCTTCCAATCTCCCCCTCCACATGCCGTAACTTAGTGCTGATTTATGGCTTTGGGCTGGATTAGTGTGAGGCTTTGCAGTTGTGAGTCTTGAGTTTGTTCTCCCTTTTTCACCTCCTGGTGAAAGACCGACCGCTACTGTGTTGGTCACGAAGAGAAGAATTTGTTAACAAAGAAGACATTTTATAATGATCTCTCACATGTAAAATCAATTAACATTTAGTTTTTTTGTGAAATCTGAAAATGGATACCAAAAAATGAAGAACAAGAATACAGTACATAGCAATAAAAAAATTAAGATTTTCTTCTGATGAAGTAAATGATGAATGCGGGGATTGCAATGATAGTCAATGGGATGATCATTTAGCATTCATAAAACATAAAAAAAAAAGAAATAAAACTGAAACAAAACACAAACAAAACAACAAAACTTTTACTTTTTATACCCTTCCATCCATCATGAGTCGAGGATTGCTATTATCCCTTCAGTCCTGGATGTGGCAGAGAACTATTAACAACTAGGATTTATCACTACAAGTTGTCTAAAGACTGCTTTCTTTCACCTCAGCAACATTGTACGCCTTCGCCCATCACTGTCCTTCACCGCAAAAAAACAAACAAAACAACAATACTGATTTTAAAGTACATGTATGTATTTTGAGAGACTCTTGTAGAGTCCCATACACATAGAGAAACATGTCATCTGTGCTTCTAGGTCTTGCATCTGTGATCTGTGCCTCTGGACCTTGCCTCTGGAGTCCTGTGATGGCAATCTGCTGTGGGCTCTGTAGCACTCCGGGGGAGGCTGCTCGTTTTCACACTATATCCTCTCTCTGCTGTGTGCTGTGCTGCTCAGAGAGCACCTCTGTGGATGGTGGTCTAGAGTGAGAAATGGGCTGCGTCGCCACACACACGCTGTAAATCACTGTAGTGTGGCTGAGGATATATAGGCACATATGAGACATATTTATGTACTTCATGACTTTATTTAGAGCACTTAGGCAGTACTTTACTGTTCAATGTTCTATAAAATGGATGTGTTTTTCCTTTGTTCTTTTATTAGAAAAAGCCCAGATTGCATCCTGCATGGGCTAATTTTTCAGCGGCACCTAAAGAACTTAGGATGTCCTGTCATGTTTATTTAGAACATTCTCTCATCCCATTCTGGAACGTCGTGAGACAGGATTTAAGTGATCTCGGTCGTCTTAGGACAGTAAACAAGAGAGTCTGGATGGCGTGCAGAACGCTGATTAATCCTGCTGCCAGAATGGCTACATGCACAAATTGACTATGAAAAATGATAATGGGATCATACTGAACGGCACTATTACTGTGTTTTCTACCTTGTCTGTAAACTGCCTTTTACTTTGTGTTCCTACCATCAGAGAAATGAAGTCATTACAAAGCAATCTCCCTCTTGGTGATTCTGGTTTCAGTGATATCATTCTATTTGAAATGGCTGAGTTGGTACAGATTTGCACGCAGACTGTGAGAAAACCTCATGCACTATAGTGAAAATTTTAAAGCTCACATCAGTTCATATTACAAAAAAACATTAATTCTAAGTTCAGGCCAAAAAACTCCCAGGCTGGCAAGTACACTAAAGCTGATGAATGTTGCCCATATTGGCAACAGATGAATCTTGGTGATTCTTATTTAAGTTGCCTGGTATAGAGATTTATAAATCTCTTCTGCCCCCTTGTGTGTCTTTGGAGTTCTGTGATTTATAACTCTGTATCCCACAGGAGTCTTTTGTCTCATGGCCGGCCACATAAAGTACCTCATAAATTTTAATTATACTGACAAAAGCTATAGCAAAAGGCTTGCTTCTAGTGGCAAGGAGGTATGAAAACCTTTTCAGTTAATTGATTTTGACAGGGAAAAGCCAAAACAGACATATGGACTGTGTCACTATTGGTTATTAGAAATTCAGTTCTGAATGGAAACCTGAGCATAGTCAGTGTTGGCAGCCACCTCTCCATGTGAGCTCAGGGCTGGGGCAAGACAAATGAGGATACCCTTCCATCCATCATGAGTCGAGGATTGCTATCATCCCTTCAGTCCTGGATGTGGCAGATAACTACTTTTTAACAAGTAGGATTTATCACTACAAGTTGTCTAAAAACTGCTTTCTTTCACCTCAGCAACCTTCGCCCCTCACTGTCTTTCACCGCAGCGGCCAAAACATTCATCCATAACCTCATCACCTCCACACTCAACTACTGCGATAGCATTCCTTACGGCCTACCAAAAAAAAACACCAATAAGCTTCAATACGCTCAGAACTCAGTTGCTCACCTGCTCATCTCCACCCGCTCCACATGCACCACCCCAGTCGTCCACAACCTCCAATGGCTCCCAGTCAAACACAGGATCAACTTCAAAATACTTCTCCTTGCCTATAAAGCCCTCAATAGCCCATTGTTTCCCAATCTTGGGGTCAGGAACCCATGTGGGGTCGCCTGAAATTCAAATGGTACTGGGTATCTTACAATTGACCAGTACATTACATAAAAATATATAATCGTATCCTCCATTACAATCTGGCTACATAAAAAATAAACTTAGACAGCCTGCATGAGATGCTTGATTGACATAATCATGCTTGATCACCATCCCAAACAAAGTAGCAAAACAACCACACGTGCAAAGATAGCCAAACGAATTAACTTGATAGGACATTTGGGGGAAATCAAAGTAGGCTACCACTCTCGACTGGGTGTTACAACAGAGATGTTGTGAATGATGGGGGTCGGCAAAGTTTTGTGAGATCAAAATAGGGTCACCTGCCAAAAAAGGTTGGGAACCCCTGACCTGACCTAGTCCCTCCTAACCTCTCTGACCTACTCATCCGCCACACCCCCACCCGCCGCCTTGGGTCCATTGATGTAAACGCACTCTCAAGACCAGCGGACCAAGCTCCCGGTGACAGGGGACAGGGCCTTCTCAGCTGCTGCACCCTTCCTCTGGAACGCCCTCCCCGACCACATTAGACACCTTACCATCCTTCAACAGGCCCTCAAAACTTTTCCTGCTAAATTGACTCCCCTTCTCTTCTCATTGTCCACCTCTCTAGTGTTGTCTTGTCTATGTACCTTGTGTGTTTTCTGTTTATGTAATGTATAGATGTAAAATTGTGAAGCGTCTTAGTCGAAAAGGTATAAGCATAAAGGCCTAAGGGTGCAGTTATTGAGCATTTGAAGCTGTTATGATGTAAAAAAAAAATCAATCAATCAAAATAATAGTGACAGTTTTCTTTTCCATGACTGCACAAACATATGATTGTTAAAATAAACATACCCTGGAAATGCACTACTACTACTACAACTACTACTATGCATACCACTATCTGGATGGTTGTGGGCAATGAACACTTTTGAGATTTTCATGTGGGCCATTAGGCTAGATACAAAAGGTTTGGGGGCCACTGCACTAACAAGTGTGCACTTCCACTGCAAACATGTGGTGATGTGACAAGTGCAGATGCAGACTGATGCATCACTTGTAGATTAAGAATTCATGATTAAAATAAGTGAACACACTGAAACGTTCTTGGACAAGATGATCAAGCAAATTTGAAGTATGGGACTAGGACATAATCTCTAAGAATGCCACTCTACCCCAACAACAATCTCTAAGATTATGCTATCAAAACATAAAGGTCGATATTTTTGCACTGTGTTTCCAACCCAGTAGATGGCAATGTCGAGCGTTTTTGCCTTTAGCCAAAGATACTAAACATTTGAAGAAATATTGTTTGAAAATGGCGTCTTCTATACCTGCACAGCCGCCAAGCTGTGCGTTGCAGAGAACTCTGAGAAAATTAAGCATTACACGTGTAGGCACAGGGCAGAACAGGACATGTCAAGAACCTCTGTATGTCCTCTCATTAGATCGTTACATGAAGGACGCCAATTTCGCGGTATTTTTCCAGGGAAGTATTCACGCCTCAGACAGCTTGTACGATGCCACTTTGACTGATGGAGACTGTAAGATTCGCGTCTCAATCGAACCAAGATTGAATCATCTAATTGTAAAAAAACTATTTCGTTGTGGTAGTATTCTAAAAAATGTGGAATTCTTGGTGGAACAAAATACTGATAAAGGCAATACAGATATTCTCGTTACAAACCTGGAATTAGACCAGCAGTCAGAAGATGCTGCCCTGCTCGCGCTGTCCGAAGTTAATGTAAAATCTCTCCCGTGGTGGGCTGGGGAAGAACCCAGTTTCCTCCCATTGCGAGCACGGAGAAGCACATATCTCCCACTCTGGAATGACTACGACTTTTCTGGAGAAATGTGGCGCGACCGTCCACCTGACGACATGAATGAACGGAGTACATGTGGGTAGACAGGTCAATGTAGATGGTTTCTTTCTCTTTCTCAATTCAATTTCAATGCAAGTGAGCTTTATTAGCATGAAAATATGTTTGCATTGCCAAAGAAGATTTAAACATGAGGTTTACATAGATAATACTTGGAGTACAATATATGGCAAATAGCCATGCATCCAAAATTAGCATAATTCAGTTCAATTTGATTTAACGTTGTTTAATTAGCATGACTGTAAGCACAAAAACAAACCAGCATAACAACTTTTTTAATAGCATTGCAACGTTTATCTCTCTCCAGCCCCCCCCCCCCCCCCCCCCCACACACACACACACACACACACACACACACATACACACATAGTGTTGACATAGGTTTTTTACACAGGTATTGAACTATTGTTTATAATGTCCCAATTGTATTTTCAGCATCTCGTGCTCCAGTTTCACTCCGGGAGGTGCGCCAGCGCTTTCTGAGCGATGGGTCACGAATCCGTGGTGATGTCCGTGTGAGAATTCTGCAGAAGTCTAGACTGATACACTATGGCAAAGCAGAGCAGAACTGTTTATGTCCATACAGGGTAAGATGTCTTTTCCTACATGTGAGCTGTATAGCGTCACCTGTACACACACTACACAGCAATATTTTATAGGTTTTGTTGATAGTTAGCATAGTCATGACAGATCTACATCAATTGCCAATTCTTTCCTCTGAGTTTGCATTATACTTTTAGTATAAGAGATGTGCACTTGTCCCCCCCCCCCCCTAGGCTGAGCTGCAGGTGGCAGATGAGTCAGCTAGTGTGTCGGTGGTCCTGTGGAACACCATGTGTATGGAGTGGTACCGGCGGCTGCATCCGGGCATGGTGCTCCGCCTGAGCCGCTTCCGAGTGCGGGAGAGTTTCAGCCACCGCATTGGCCAGAACCCAGAGCCAGACATTGGTACAGTGGTCGGCTTCTCTTCAGCTCGGCACTGGCCAGCGTGCCTGGCTGCCATACAAATACACATCACTGACCTATATTTCACAATGCTCAACAATAGAAAAACAAATAGCCTTATTCTTTATAACACTGTCTTTAATTGGAGCGAGCATCATACTGTCTGACATACCTTGAAAGTAATGCATGTTTTAACTTACTGCTCTATAACAAAAATAAAGGAATATGAGCAGATCAATTGTACAAACTAACCTAGAAAGTTCATAACCATACGATTTCACTCAACATGTTATGCGTTAACAGCTGGCATTACATCTCTCTCTCTCTCTCTCTCTCTCTCTCTCTCTCTCTCTCTCTCACAGAGATCAGTTTAAACTCCTCTCACCCGAGTTCCATAATTTCCATAGTGTCACCAGTGTCTCCTGAGTGGCATTTACCAGATGTACCACATGACTTTTGTAAGGGGTATGTGTACACACACACTCTTCTACACACAGAGATGTACACATATCTGTGAACATGTTAAGCTAGCTTATAGTTCCAGTACCCGAAAGGACACATGCTCCCTGGCTTTAACCCTTAACATGTGAAAAATGCTGCTTTCATTGATTCTATCCATTTGTGGTATCTCCCAGGACAGACCTCCAGAGTCGTCCCCATGGTAGCATCTGCGACGTGGTGGGCCTGGTTATCTTCACTGGCAGGCCAGAGTGCGTCAAGAACAAGGGTAATCTTATAAACTCTGACATTGATGCTGACATGTTGATCACAATATTCTGTGTGCATACTAATAGAGCTATATTGTGGTTGACAATTACACTTAGCATGGCCTGTCATTCCCGTAACCTTCACACTATAACAGAATTACAGTATTGCCTTTTTTCTGCTCAATGTATTGACAGAGGGTAAGATGGACCATTTCCGCTGGATCCAGTTGGAGGATGGGTCCTGTGATTATCCAGTAATGGTGAAGCTGTACTCTACATCTCAGCCTGATGTCCACAGCACGATCCAACCTAGTGAGTGGAACCCTCTGCATGCTTTAACTGTTCTGTGTTTCTGTTATTTCTCTGATGCTGGGTAGTGATAATGGAGGAACAGAGTTTTACAGTGCGCTACTGGTAATGCCGTCTGGTTCTTTCTCAGTGGCTGTGTTTGTCTGCACCAGACTCCAGTTGGTGAGCGGATCATCACAGTTCTACTACCTGACCAACACTCAGTACACACAGGTGTACTGTACAGGTAACCACCTGAACAGTGCCACACAGATATGTCCTGAACATGTCCCAAATGTCAGGAAACTTTTTGACAATGACATATCTCACTGTTATCCTTCATGTATGCATGTATGTGTGAAAGAGCTTGATTGGCCACATACATGCAGTGTTTTGACTCATTGCAGGAACTGGCTGCCCTCTTACAATACCGTATAAAGGGATTCACCCATTCAGACAGTTCCTACAGTGGCTTGATCAGACAGATGAAGGCGATGTAATGAAGCGGTCTGTGGTTGGAGGAAGCTTCATTTACCCACCTCCTCCAGCTTCACTCAAAACCTTCATGGAGGAACGAAAAGGTATTAAATAAACACATATACACAATGCACATATCAGTGATATGAACTGTAAGTATCTATTCCCCAATTTTGTGGTCTACTAGTAAAATGTTTATATTTCTTGCGGGGACACAAATAAGCAATAAGCTCTTATACTTAAATGTTTTGCCATTGGTATTTTGGTAGTCTTTTTTTTAGCCTTATTAGAGTTAAGACAACTGGTGATTTGTGTCTCATTCAAACCTTTGGAGACCTTAGACACACACACAGATTTTTGGCACACTATTCACCTTATTCCACCACGCCCATTTCAGAAATGTATTTTCTTCCACCTTGTGTTCAATCTTCCGGTCAGCTAGTTCCGGGCTAGTTAGCTTCATTGGGATAACACGGCGGAAGAGGGGGGAGAGTTAACTTGGGAGGAAACGAAAAATGCTATCAGGAGGTCAGATGGCAATATTGTAATTCGCCACCCAAGGCTAATCACCTCTGGAGGGGGTAGATGATAGGCTGAGAGGCCACCGCTGCATATGTCAATAGTAAACCCAAAGCATTATCTGATTATTAACTGTCTAAAATGCTAAAACCAAACACTTACTGTGGGGAGTATTACAGAAACTCCTAACTCGCAAATCCTATCTTATCTGTTTGGTAACCTTGGCAACTATGTTTAGAAAGTCATTACAGAACAGCCGCTCCTAAGTCAGTGTTCTCCTAACTTCAGATAGGAAACGTGTATTACAAAAAAGTCCTAAAATCCTAAATAAAGTTCCTAGCTTTAGGATGACCCATAACCTATGATGCCAGTCATCAATGTATTACAATGGATATACTGCTCTATGGGAACTTCGGACACAAAGCAGGCAAAGATGGCGCCCCCCCTGTTTGCGTGCGGAATAAGGTGAATAGAATAGACAAACCATTTTTGTGTGTGTATGTCACAGCATTAAAGTTCTCCACTGATCGGAAAAGGCAGACTACTGATTCAGCAGTTTAACAATTTTAATAAAATACACAGCCACTATAGTCTTTTGAATCTCGACAGTTCACAATGACAAACTCTGGGTCCGACAGTGTGAGTGCACCTACTTACGGCAGCAGAGACAATGGGCGGTGGGTCCAGTGAAGTCATCCAATGTACTCTCCTACACCGCTCCGCAGACTCTTTTAAATGGCTGCACCACTGTGAAAGAAGAGAAATAAAGCCCTCAGTCGCGAACACAGAGTTTCAGGTCTCACTCACACAAATGCATGCGAGCAGGACGAAGTTCCTTTACTTAGCTCAGATAGGCCCGTCCATCTCGTTCCACTCGTGTCTCTCTCGTCGATGTGCGCTCTGTCGCTGCCTTGTCCACCGGCAAGCCCCTCAGAGCAGACACCACCACAGTCCACACAAATTCTCCTCTAACAAGTCCGCTTTCTCCCGGTGTCTGCTGCTGCGCTCTCCCCTGCGTCCGTGCCCTCTCAGTCCATTTCACATTCTGCCCGTTCCTCAGTTGCACCTGTGTTTTAATTCAACTGGAACAAGCGCAAGCCCCACACACAGTCTTGCACACCGCCAACGCTGGGCGAAGGGGGTTGTGTCCCAGGTACTCACAGCTGTCTGGGATTACGTGGCGCCCTAATTGTAAAGTGGCAGATATAGAAATGTCCACAGCGCATCCTCAACATGCAGTGCTCAATCACATAAGGCCAAATGCCATCACTCCACACCATACAAAATATAATGAATTAAAAGTATAAACCACACAAGTGAATGAATGAAACATACCATACCATACATAAAGCACACAGATGAACTAAAGCATAAAGCACACAAATTGGGTTCCCAAACTAAAGCACAGCTTAGAATGCTGTTCTCCACTTGCCACATGTGTGTTTCTGTGTGTTTGCAGCTCAACCTGGGCTGATCAGTGGACAAGAGCTGAAAGGGCTGTGTGAGAACCTTCAGTACAGAGAGTCTCAGCGCTTCTGTGTCCAGTGCACCGTTAGTGCTGTGGAGTACCATCATCAGGTACGGACAGCGAGAGAGAAGGAAGAACAGCATACACTACTCAGTCACACAGAGGCCCATGAAGCAGATGGGACTGTCAAGATATTACTGATTCCTTATATCAGTGGTGTGTTTCGCCTGGTTCGGCTGGTCTCACTGCCTTGATCATTAATTAACTGCAAATGCCTTGTGTGTGCTAGAATGGGATGCATAATTACTTGAAAGTACTAAATGGAGTAAGTGACGAAAGCTAAACGTCTAACCAGATCTGCTAGAGGCACATTCTAGGGATACATGTCATTAGTTCTGACATTTCTTTTTCTTTTTGCCTTTTGTGATAGCAGAATGTACAGTATGTCACTGTCAAGTACAGTATTTATTTATTTGCATGTCGTCTGTGACCTTGAAATCTTCCTTGATCCATCCTCACTTCAAGCCTTCCCCTCTCTTTCTCCATCAGGATGATGGACAGACTAGTGTCCTGTCGCCTCCTCCTTTGACCACTCCTACAAGCCCAGGCTTACCAGTAGAGCCTCAGCCAGTGAAACGGTGTGTGTTTGAGTGTGTGTTTGGAACAATTGGGTGTGAATATTTCACTTTTTCTGAATTGTGCCGTGGCATTTGTGTAAAGAAAATGAATTTAATTGCTAATGTTAATTAGACGCGTTGTTGATGTGCTAATATTTGTTTTTGATATGTAGGTCACCTAGAGGGCAGAAAAGGCCAAACCCCATCACAGCTGGAACTCCTAGGAAGAGGTGTGTGTGGTATTAGTCCACATGTTGCACAAAATCTGATCTACTATGTATGTACGAGTGTGTGTGTCTAACATTTCCTCTAACGTGTCGTCTTCAGACTGATTTTACCTTCATCTGACTCAGAGGAGATCTCTGACAGTGGTGAGTGGTCTTGTTTAACAGGTTTGGGATCATCAGTGGATGATTGATGTTTGTATAGCAGAGCTTTGCTGTGTTACCGTGTCTGCCTATCCCCCAATTTCAAATTGTAGTTAGATATAAAACATGTGTACCTGATATAAACAACATATGGAGCCTTTGATTTTCCATTCACTCTCTCTCTCTCTCTCTCTCTCTCTCGTTTTCCCCCAAAGGGTTGTCTCTATTCGATAGTGCGATGGAGTTTCTCATAGGAGATGATAAAAATGTAGATGATGCTGGTAATGACGACGACGATAGTAACAGTTTCGTCACCGCGGATACCAGCCCAGCCTGCTCCTTCAGCCTCTCTCGAGCTGCCATGGAAACTATCCCACGCACCTTCTGTTACCGGCGGCGACACGCCCAGGCCAGTGCCACAGGCCTTCAGCCTAATAGCTTCCAGAAGCTCCTCCCGTTTGCGGAGCTTGAGTCCTTCAGCCCTGCTCCCTTCTACAAAGGCCACTACACACTGCAGCTGCGAGGTATTCCAGAAACCTTGAAGGGCTGAGTTTGCAATTTTTGATATATTGTTGATATTTATGCCCAGCAGCCAATCAGATTGCACCCACCCTTCAACGTGTTGATTCGCTGAATTTGTTTATGGCTTCATCCAAGCCACTATGTTTGTTTAGAGCCAGGACTGCACAAACTCTGAAGCTTTATTGAACACACACACACTGAACAGACAGATAGAAGACCATTAGGGTCGATTCACTGTATTTGACAAAAACGTTGAGCTGAAATCACAGATTGCAACTTTTAAGAGACAACTTCACTGGATGGATTAGTCTTCTGTTTCATTAAAGATGCAAGCTAAAATAATTGTTGTCGCTCTGTTGTAATTAGAAGTGCTCAGACAACCCTGTGTAGAAATCAGAATTCTGAAAGTTTGTTGTGTGTGTGTGTGTGTGTGTGTGTGTGTGTGTGTAGCTCTCTCTGACGGGGTTGTAGTGAATGCCCTGTTCCTTCCTGCTTCCCTGGAGTCCAATCACTGGAGGCCACTCCCCCACCATCATGCCAACAGCTGGGAGAGCATCCTATCACATGGTGGCTTCTCACCACACGTCCCACCCCCTAGCCCAGGTGAGCACTGAAATAAGAGATGCTAGAGTTAGTATGGGAAACTGAGGACCAGTCAGCTGTTAAAAGTGAAAGGCGTGGAAGAGCATTACTGTGAGATTTAGCCCAGTGTAACTGTGTTGGTGATGGTGTGGAAGAGCATTACTGTGAGATTTAGCCCAGTGTAACTGTGTTGGTGATGGCGTGGGAGAGCATGACTGTGAGATTTACCCCAGTGTACAGTAACTGTGTTGGTGATGGCGTGGGAGAGCATGACTGAGATTTAGCCCAGTGTAACTGTGTTTGTAATGGTGTGGGAGAGCATGACTGAGATTTAGACCAGTGTAACTGTGTTGGTGATGTTCATGTCCTGTTCCTCCTCTAGCGGACCTGATGGCCATTAAAACTCGGCTGGTCAATCAGAAGTTGGTGTGTGTGCTAGAGGCTTGTCCGCTGGGCAGAAACAGACTGGAGCTGGTTCTGAGTCGGGCCTTTCCTTTGCAGAGCTAAGTCATGAGGATATGAAAGACTTACATACATTTACACGTATGTATGCGAGATGTGCCATCACTCACACATTAAGAATGTACTGAGGGAAGCCAGATGCACTTTACTTGTTTGATGTAAATAATTATGTAAGTAAATGTAAATATTTTTGATTCACATTTTAATTGCTGTATTTACAGTGTTGATCCTACTACCATATGAATTTTGATGTATGTGCAAAATAAATCTGCTTACGTTGAAGCTCTATTTTGTAAAGTAATGTTATTTTTTTTTAAAGTTATACTATGTGATATATTTTAGCTGTATCAAGACGCAGCTGATACATTTAAAATGTTGACATAAATGTGTGTTAAAATTGTGTGAATTGACACATAAGGGTTAGTCTAGTGTCTGGTAACTGACAGTGTTTTTGTTTTTACCTTAAAGCCACAAGAGGGCGCCCTTGGTTATCTTATACTTCAACTCAAACTCAACTGATCTGTTAGCAAAGGTCAGGCAGGTTATGCATGAGCACACAGTCAGAGTGTTCAGAGTGTTGAGCATATTTGTTTGCTTTTGTCTTTGAGCTTGGGTATTCTACATTTATTCTACATTTTAATGAGATTATCCTCAATCACTTTCTACATGCTGTTTCTTATATCAAATATAAACAGTGGACACTAGGGAAACTGCATTTATCTTTAGTTAGATTGGCCAATGCACAGAACCAAATGCCATGATCGTACTGGCAGTAGCAGACTTTTATCAATACCAAACTATACTCTATACCAAACATATATGACCCCCACTTTTGAGAAGGTATTGCTGAAATGTGGACACCATTCCCTGAGTGGTCAAGGAAAGTGGTCATTTGTTTCTGACTTATGTGACTAGTCTGGGTGTTGCTCTCAATGACACCAGTGTGTTCATATTAGCATACACAGTTTTAACATCAAGGTTAAGTGGCTTATCTCAGACATTAGTTGAGACGTGTGTGTGTGCGTCTGTGTGCGCAGTTCTTGACGCCATAAGCTCATGTGGAATTTTTGTAATAAACCTCTAATCTCTGCTGCTGTGGAAGAATATGTGATTGTTCATTAAACACACAGACACATATGCAGACACACAGAGCAGTTTTTGGGGGAGAGTGCATACAAGCACACAATAGAGCACACCAACCAGCCACGCACACACACCGGGAATGGGAAAAACTCCCTCTCACACAGAGAAGCAATGCATACACGTGTCCCCATTTCCCCAGTCCCCATTAAGCCCCTCTAATGAACCAGAGGCTCAACATCACACTAGAGGCAGTTGGTAGTGACCACACACACACACACACACTCTTACAGGCTCACTAACTCCTGGCCTTTTTTCTGGCAGTTGTGAGATTCGTGCCCAGCGTGATTTCGATCTGTTCAATCTGTTCTAGTCTGACCTTGACACTTGAGGTAGCTTTTTTGCTCTAACAAGTCTGTCACACTGTTTCAGTTCGGCATATGACTCCCTCACTGCTGGGAAGAGTGTGTCCATGTGTGTGTGGCTGGGCTGGTTGGTTGACCAGTGTGAGGAACTGCAGCTTTTCACTCATCAGGAAGTCATTCAACACACACACTCTCGCAGGCACATGCGCAACACGCTGATAACACAACCATTGTCTGACTTTGGTGCACTCTGGGGACATGTTTACACATTCACAAGGACAAGTGTGTGTGTGTGTGTGTGTGTCATGGGTGTCTGTGTGTACTGTTACTGTTTAAATAAGAGAAACTTGTTAAAGTCTGTGGCCCGTGTGAAGTGTGGTGAGGGAGGGTAGAGGTCATATGTATGATGTTGACAGGATAGCTGGTACCAAGAACAGCGAGTGTATGGGAACAACAGCCCCCTCCCTCCATATTCCCCTCTTGCTCTGTGTCTCCTACTTCTCTGATTTGGGCAGATTAACATTCTAACGGTCAGATCCCTCAAATCCGCAGGAACCAAAGAGCTCATTAGGCGCCCCCCCCTCCCCCGTCTCCCCACCTCTCACCTCCGCCTTTCTCTTCTCCCTGTACACACTTTCATTTTTCACCTCTTCTCCAAGTTTGCTACTCACTCCTCATCAGATATGTACAATGGCACACCAAGACCACTCACAAAGGGTAGTACTAAAAGACTGACTTTCAATTTAACAAGGTTGCAGTATTCCTCTAATACTACAGCAGCTAATACTCGCATGGACGTTCAAGTAAGGTGACTCAGTAAATGTGGTTAAAGCAGCAGTGCTGTGTCATGGATTTCCATGCTAGGAGGTTAATAAATTCAGAATAGGGGTCATTAAAGAAATTAACTAATTACTTCATCTATTAATGAATTGTGTATTCTATTTTAGGAAAGTAGTGTTAAAGTAATACTATTGGTGAATTACCTTCACCTTACTTGTGGCATGCCACACATTATAGAGGGCAAAAGGAATCTCATTCTTTTTTCCAGTCCCAAACCAAAAACATTGACAGACTGTTTTCTGGCTGGAGGATGAACCTGAGCTTATTGTTAACAATACTGAGGGATCCATTCTCTCTTTCCCAATGAAAGGTGAGATACAGTAAGTGGGTGGTTTGTTTGTAGGCGGTGTTCCGGATCATTTAGAGAGGTTCAACTGCTTTGTTTTTGTTTTTAAAAGCCCACTGTTTTATTTCCAGTTTGTGTGTGTGTGGTTGGTCTGAAAATACCATGTGAGGTTAAACTCCCATGAACATTTCCAGAGAAAATTAATACATTCATTTTGCTTTTTTTATTTTTAATTAATACAACTGAATACCAGGAAGACCTTTGGTTATCAACACTTACTGAAGTCTGTAGGTCAATATGATGGGCTATCTGAATAATTCTGAGTGGTCACTTAGAGTTATCACTTCCAGTAGGCAACTTACAAACAGGCAACCTGGCCAAATATGAACATGACCACAACCTGTAGCCTACACCCAGTGTTGTCTGTATACTTTTACATTATGTTGAAATTCTTTACATGTTATGACATTATGTACATTACTTCAGAACATGTGTTTGTATACAGAACAAATGGGACTGATAGATTTAGATTACAGTCAATAAACTAACTACATGCTGGTATAGACAACAACTAATTAATGTGCTAACATAAACATAGTGTATTATTGAGACAATGAAGCTTTATTGAGTGTTTTTTTGCTAGTAACAGATAATATTATTATTTTAAGAAAGTTTGTAAAAGCTTACATATATGTATATGTATATATATACTGTAGTATTATTATTCTACACACAATGTTTAAGAGTGTTGAGTGCTGGAGAGTGATCACTGCCAAATTAGTGGATATATGTCAATTGTGTCCCTTTCAGCTTGCCTTACTAAATGGGGAACAGGAAGTCTCTCCTCCTTTGGCCACTGCCTCCCGCCCCTCACCCATCTCATATGACACCTCTCAGAAGAGTCAAATGGGAAGTGCACCCTGGACACTTTCACACCATACACAACTTCATTCATGTCTATGTTTACATAGTCAACACTTCCATCAGCCATAAGTCAAGTTTGACATTAACAACTTTAGCCAGTACTAATTGTGTGTGTGTGTGTGAGAGAGAGAGAGAGAGAGAGAGAGATTATTTTGCTTTAGTTTTGTAGTTTTTGCCTTTAGGTCCAATTAAGAGCGTTGAGATGAATGACTACAGGTGAAATGTGAGGATGAAGACAGGTTTTTAAAGGTGTACTCCAAGAATAAGGAACGGAATGCCAACCTGGCTCTGATCCACAGAGGGAGAGAGAGAATGAGAGAGAGTGAGAGAATGAAAGAGAGAGAGAAAGAGGGAGGGAGCACGTCAGGGAGGATAGCATTTCCACTTAGAACGATGGGAAGGGAGGCTGCATTCTGGTTTGGTGAGTTTCAGGGCAGGGAACACACACACACACATACTCACACAAAGAGAACAGGTTCACAGACCAGCCCAGTCAGTGAGAAATTACACTAAACATTTCCTTCTGCAGAGGTTGATTCGGAGAAGTCTTTCCCTCTGGCACACATACTTTTTCTACCTCAGTGGATATTTTGACTACCCACTACTGTCTACTGTATATCTGTAAGGTAGGAGTTTTTTTCACTTTTACATAAGTGTGTGAGTGTGTTTGTA